>NW_024524711.1:4831166-5224940 GCF_017590135.1 Pyrgilauda ruficollis | reverse complement strand
GGCAGCCCCGCCGGTGATGCGCGCCCCGCGCCCCCGCCGCGCTGGCCCCTAGCACCGAGAGGGCACCGCCGCCTCGCCCCGGCCGGCCCCCCGCGCCCCGGTCGGCCCCTTCCCCAGCCGCGCGGGGAACTCGGCGTCCCGGTTCTCCCCCCCGCTGCTGCCCCGGCGGGGCGGGAACGCGCCCGGGTGCCGGAGCACCCCCCGGGTGCCGGAGCCCCCCCCGCCGCCATCTCACCGTTCGCCGGTGCCGCGGGGCAGCGCGCGCCGCACGCAGCGGCGGCGGGAAGGCGCGCGCGAGGCAACGGCTGGCGGGGGAAGGGGGGGGGGGGGGGAGCGGCGCGCGCGTCCAGGCGCCAGCGGCGGCAGCAACAGCGCGCCACCCGCGCGCGCCGCCGGCCCGGGGGCGGGGCCAGCGCGGGCCGGCAGCCAGCGGCGGCCCCTCCGCCTCCGGGGGCGGGGCCAAGGCTTGAGTGGCGGCTGCTCGGCCCAACGAGAGCGCGAGGAAGGCGGGGCTGCGCTTGACGGACAGGCGGCGGGGAGGAGTCGGGGCCGCTGTGACAGACAGCCCTTTTCACCAATGGGCGGCGAGGGCGGGGCTCTAGGCTGACCCGCCGCCGGCCGGGACGGGCGGGCCGAGCTCGAGGGGCGTCACCGACGGCTGGGATAGGAAGGCGGGATTAACTTGAGCGACGTCGCCGTGACCCAATGACAATGGAGGGCGGCAGGACGCGCGTCCCCGCTGGCCAATAGCAGGCTCGGGGCGGGTGAGGGAGGCGGGCGGTTCCCTGAGGCGGAGCGGCAGGGGAGGGCCCCGCGCCCCCTCAGCTGAGCGCGGGCCCCGCGGACCGGGGGATGCGCCGGGACCTGCGGTAGGTGACGGGCAACGAGGGGGGCGTCCGCCTCCGGGACCTCCGGCACGGCCGGGGAAGCGGGGCCTGGCGGGACAAGGCCGTGAGCCAGAGGGAGGGGCCGAGTTTGTGTATACAAAGCCGTGTTTAAATGGGGTTTTAAGCCGGGCCTACCGCAGTATTTCTTTCGAAGTGTTAAATTACTCATACGATCGGAAGAGGCTCTAAAACGGTATTTAATCGAACTGGGGTTCTGCTTAGTGTGGTTTCACCATAATACCAATTTCAGGACTTTTGTAGGCGATGTGCAAGGTTTAAATCTAAACGTGCAGGTTCATGTTATTACTTCTGAGCTGAGTGTCATGTGTAAGTTGCCCTCCTCTTTATTTTTTTCTTCTAAACAGGACAGTATTAGCTATCATAATATCCTCGTTGTGCAGATCGTCCCACCAAGGTCAGTGATGCTCCTTGGATAGTTTCTCCTCACTGAAAATGCTCACTCTCTAATTATGTCAGTCCTTTAACAGGAGTCAAGAGCTTTTTAACTTTCACACTCTGACATCCCATCAGTGTTGTCACTGCAGAGCCAGCTCAGACCTGTGGCACAGCTGCCTCCTTTTCCCAGTGTCACCCAGCTTGCTGGGATAGCTGGGCTCCAGCAAAGAATCTGCCCATCATCTTTGTATCATCATGAGACCATCAAATGCTCCATGTAATCAAACCCTTCATTGTTATGTTGGCTCTATATTCAGCTCTCAGCCTTCAAGATCTGGTAGCTTTCTTTACTTGGACTCTTAGATCTCAGAAGTACACTTGGATTTTCTTGGGTTTTCATCTGAAAATGCCTCTCAAACTGACTGGAGCCTTGCAGTCCTGCCCAGTCTGCAGTAACGTCCATTAGGTCAGAGAAAGGCAGGGTAACTTCTTCCCGTGCTGAATTTTCTGCCTGTTTTTTCCAGTTGTTGCAAAGTGGTTCTTAGCAAACTGAAAGTATTTTCAAGTGAACAACCTTCAAATTGAGTAGCCCCACGTAATACATCTTCAGCAGCTTTGTGTTTCTTTCAGAGACAGGTGATAGCACCTTCTTTGAGGATCTGATAACCTGATACTTCTAAGAGTGTTGAGTTTCTTTTTTCCTTTCAGACCCAAGTTTCCAGTCTGTTTCTGTTTGGTTTCTGCTTTCTCCAGTTTGCTAATAAGAGAGTCTCCTTCTTGTAGTGTTTGTAGCATTGATTTCCAGAACTGCTTTTGAAAAACATTCTCATGAAGAGAATGTTGAAGCTTCATTTCAGATCCTGACTCCTCCCTTTAGCCACAGACTTGCACTTGAGAATATTGCAATTGTCTTCATAATACTGTAAATGTTTTAGGCCAGACATAGTCATTGTTCTGTAATCCCCTGCCAGCTGGTTTAGGTTTGTTTCTGTAACAAGAGCAAAACAATGCTATCTAAACCTCCTCCAATTTTTTTGTCCCCTTGACTCTTGAGTGCTGCTTCTGAGTTTCCCCTCTTCCCCAACAAAGAGAAGGGGGGGGGGTCTTGGTTCCCTCCTGTCAGGGACTGGCTTTAACCAGACCCTTTGGTGATCTGAGCAGAACTGAGACTGTGAAAAGCAAAACTACAAAATCCTGCTTTAAACTTCCTTTTTTTTTCTAGTTCAGCTCAGGGAACTGGCCTAATTTGGACACAAGTGTCAGTCCAAAACAAAGAGGGGATGCACTGACTGCAACTCCAGTTTAGATTATTTTAGGCAAAACTGGATCTTCTTACAAGAAATCATACTAAATCAAATCCACTAAATCAAATCCATTCAAACTTCAAACCCAGACTGAACAAAATAGTAGATCTGTTTGTTGAACTGTGGGTCAGAAGATGCAGATTTAAACTGTAGGATGATTTCAGTGATGTACAAAATTGTCATCCCCTCACTGTAAAAATAGTAAATCATCTCATAACCAGCTGAGACAGCAACTTTTATTTCCCTCTTTCCAACAGCAAATCTTATCTGAGCACAGAATTTGTTCAACTTCCTAATCAGGCAAAAAAACTATTCCTATTATATATAAAAAAAAAGGTGGCAGTAGATTTCTGCTGGTTGGGTGAGCTCAGCAGGCACAGCCAGGGGATGTTGTGTGCCTTGTTGGTAACACAGGAAGCAGCAGCAGCTCCTGGGCGCTGGGGGCACAGAGGGGAAGCAGCTCTTGTCCCTCCCTCAGCATCTGGTGCTGAGGATTCAGTGCTGCAGAGCACAACGTCACACTTTCAGTAATTCAAGTATTTTTCTAGTCTGGAACAAATCAAAGCTCATTTTCTTATTTCAGGTGAAAGACTATTTGTGTTCTAAAGGGAATCAGTAAAAATTTTCACTCCAATTTTTAAAATAATTAAAATACCTATTTCAGCACCATTTCACTGATAGAAATTATTCATTTTTGTAGCATGAAATCTAGAGAACGATCACAGTCCTTCACACTTCTGTTTTTTACACTTGTAGTGAAAGGCTTGTGGCAGATGCAGTGGTAAAAACTATCCAGTTAGGAATAAAAAACTTCACTTTCATGACTGCAGCGGCAGATGCATTTGTCTTGTTTTTCTTTTGTCATGACTACAGAGAAATTTAAATATCCTCCCCAGCAAATAAACCTGTCAGCCAGTGTCTGAAATACTTGAGACACCTGCCAAAAAGCAAACGTTATCTGTAGCTTTCAGTAATTTCAAGATTGCTGGCTGACAGAAAGCTGGGCAGTGCTCACCGGCTCGGTTTGAGCCCCGATCACTCCAGCTGCAGCTCTGCAAACTGCAGGATCCCGCCGAGGGTTTTTGCGCTCCTTTGTGCTGGTTCACCTTTTACTGTGGTTATTTTGTTACAGAGAGAGAACTGTTCTGTTTTGTTTTCAAGTGTTAGCTATGAGTGCCTCAGTACTGGTGGAAAATGGAACTAAACATATTCTTAGCATTCAAAAATCCCTAAATGAATCTGACAGCTCGTTTAGGATTAAAGTACAGTTTGTTTCACAGAACAAGTTTAGATTAAGGCAGTTGCACAGCTGACTTAAGGCACTCCAAGGCAATGGTGGACTGGAGCAAACACTGTTCAGCTGAGCATGCTAATTATGAAAGTGCTAGGAAGCAGTATGTGGGTGAGGTTAGGAGTGGGAAAGCAAGAGCAAGGAATTGGTCTCCTTTATGAAATACGCTAATGGTGGTGGTGTGCCATCGTTTGATGCCTTCCCTCCCTTTTTGTTTTGTTAGGTTGTTGCTGACAGCGAAGGCCTTCCTCTCAAAGCTGTTTAAATGAGAATGTCCCTGGCGCAAAGAGTGCTGCTGACATGGCTTTTTACCTTACTCTTCCTGATCATGCTGGTGCTGAAGTTGGATGAGAAAGCACCGTGGAACTGGTTCCTCATTTTCATTCCAGTGTGGATATTTGACACAATTCTTCTAGTTATGTTAATTGTAAAAATGGCCGGACGCTGCAAGTCTGGCTTTGACCCTCGCAATGGCTCCCAGAACATGAAGAAGAAAGTGTGGTACCTCATTGCAATGCTGCTGAAATTGGCCTTCTGCCTCGCCCTGTGTGCCAAGCTGCAGCGATTCACCACCATGAAACTGGCCTACGTGTTCATCCCGCTCTGGGCCTTGCTGATTGGGGGCATGGTTGAACTTGGATACAATATCTTCTATGTACGAAGAGACTAGGCTATGCCAGGTGGTTTCCAGTGCCAAGATTGGCACCAAATTACTAGATTATTACCATTTTGCCACAAATTTGATCTTCAAACTAGACAGCCAAATGAGTCAAGCTGGAGACTTAAGCTAAAGCAGACTGAAGACTGAAAGTAGATGTTGCATTTTTTTTATTTTAAAACTCACATATGCTCTTGTAAATAAAAGTATTTGTTCAACATAAGCTGTTCTAATATGATTACTGACATTTGTTACATGGAATAAGATACTGGTTCTTCACGTGCAGGTAGAAGACCTTGTCAAAGAAACCACAAATGCTCCACCCAGAGTATTCAGCACATTGAGTAATCCTGGGAAAGAAGACTAACATTTTCTGCTACTTACACTGTAAGTCAAGAAATAACCAGTTAACAGTAATTTCCATAAGAAGCTAAATTTGCTTTAAAAATCAGTAGCAATTGACAGCAGCCAAATAAGAGCAAGAAAAGGAATAAAGTAATACACCTTTTTGTTTGTTTTGGACAGTGAGATTCCACTACCAGTGTAAAAATAAGCAGTTTTCTAAGCTGCTGAAACAGCCCATAACCAGTATGTTAACCTTAGGGAATGTAGTTGGTAGCTGAGCTGTGCCAGCCATCCTGAGATCCAGAGAAGAGGGAGACAATGCTGATTCTTTTCCAGGTGAGAAATCACCAATGTTGCAAGAAACTGAAATACAGGTGAGTTCAGTACTGCATTTGTACCTGCCCACAGTGGTACTTGAACAAGACAGTTTTTAATACCTGAGGATATGAAATTTTTGGGTGTGAAGCCTTGGCTTCATGGAGCACTGGCAAACTCAGATGTGAGGAAATGACCTTTTTCAGGTAACAGGTGCACAGGATGTCAGGGAAGAACTGGAACTACAAGTGTATTTTGTGGACTGAAGTGCTCTTGCAGGAGATACAGTAACACCAAATTGAAATGTAGCCGTTATCTGGGACATTATTAACATGCATACTGAAAGTACTGATCCATTTACACTTCCTAGAGACAAAAGAATGTCAAGTGAATGAAAAACAGTCCAGGGTAACAGGACATACCTACACAAGTGTCTCACTAATAAAATTTTAAGTATGTAAATTCAACTGTACTTGTCTGTGGAAAAAAAAACTTCCTGAAGTGTTTGGATTTACTCTTGCTGTTTCATCACACAGACATGGGTAAAAATAGAGAGGAACCATATTGTGGGAGACTGCTTAGAGCTTTATCTAAGAAAACAACATGTTCCATTCTAAGGCAATGAATCTCAATTCAGAATATCAGGTAACAAATTATCTATAAAATGAATTTAAGTAATATTTATTTCAGAGTGGTTGACTGTCCTACCTTGCTAAAGGAGAAGCCAGAAAAAGACAGAGACAAAAGAATTCTAAACAGTAGCTGTTGTTAAAAAAAATGTAAAATATTTATAAACCCTTTATTTTTATTATAACTCATCAGCTTTTACTAAGCAAACCCATGTACCCAGCCCCAAGGTATGGACATCAGGTCATTTATGGGGAGTGCCTAGGAGGAACAGCTGTTTGGAGGAGGTGTAGCTATGCATTGTGTAGTTCTGAAGAACACTTAATGGAAGGATCCTACTCTGTTTTTGAAACTTCTTGCCCATTCATGTGAGGTTCCCGTGGAGAACTGACTTCCCTCAGTCTTGAGTGATTTTTCACGGAAAATTGGCACTTGTGATTAGGATGAGCTGTGGGGAGGGGTACATTAATCTCAGGACACGCTCTGAGACCTGCTGGCTACAGGTGTGTGTGGTGGGGAGAACAGGCTTCATCTGCACCTCCCACTTGGTTCTGTTCTGCACATGGGAACCCAGGCCACGGAGCTGCTGCCTGGAATGGAATGCCACTCCATGGCAGGCAATCTAGACCTTGTGCATTTGTTATGGCTGTTTCAAAATCGATGAAGAGTATCTAAAGCCCTACCTCCAATTCAGGTAAACTTTGATGACCCACTTAACAAGCAGTGATACAAGTGTGTAACAAGCATTTAAGCACCTCACCCAAGATGATTTTATCTGCACACACACACTTACCTGGAGTAGGTATGGGACGAAGCATAAAGTAACACCCATAGTCCTTTCCCATCTGATGATTCTGGAAGAATAAAATTCCAAACCCCCTTGTTCAGAGGATGCCAGAACAGCCCCATGCTGCTCAGGAAAGCAGAGCAGGTTTCCTCAGCTGAGCTGACCATGGTAATTGATTGTTATGATATAAAACAAAAGATGGAAGAATAAGAACTGGCTTCACTGGAACTTGGTGTATTATTAGCAAGATGGGCCGTGAATGGTGACTCTGCCCCCTTAATAAACCCCTTCTCTTCCACAGATGTAACAATTATCTGAAAGTTTGGCATCTCTAATTAACTAGAATCACACACAGTCCTTACAAATCTCCTTGTAATTGTTGCCTCTAATTCAATAGAAAAAGATCAACAATTTCAGTTTTGGCTGTGGGTTTGGCTTTTTTTTTTTTTTTTTTTAAAAAAAAGGTTTACAAACCTTTAAATAAATTATTTGGAAAGCTGAAGCAGATGCTTCTTGCTGGTGTCATACAGAAGTCACACACAGCCAGACAGGAGTGCTCAATTTTCCAAGTTCCTTGTCCTTACAGGGGAACTTGGACAAGAGCATATCCCTTTTGAGAATTTTGTATCATATTTAACTGACCTGAACAGGGCTAAGATCTTCAGTGTTGCTTCTCTGCCTTGTCAGAACTTCACTCAGAAGGATCTGTGATACAAAGTAGACTATAGCCCACTGTGACCTTCCCAGAAACAGCTGCAGGAATTAATTACATCTGCTCATAATTACCTTGTTCTCAAAGGTGCTGATCACAGCCTGGAAGTGGAACCAATGCTCCTCACACATTCTCCAAAATTTACCAACTGATCTTCAGTAACAAGATAAAACAAGTGAAAAGCAAATTTGCTGCAGGTGGCAGGGAAAAGGAGAGCTCCATGCTGAGGCTCACACTGATCTGTGATAAAAAAGGCACAAGGGTGTTGTCTCAGCTCCCTGCAGCAGCTGATGGGGGGCAAAGGAGAGAACTTGACCTTCGGGAGCTTTGTTTTAAACTGCAATTCAAAAGCTTGTTGAAACCAAATGGAAGTATTTCTCTGTACTGATGATATATATTGGACATGGAGAGATACATTCCACATAATTTCTCTCTTTCCATCATTTATACAAGTTTGAACACTTCAGCATGCATTGCAGGTGAGTATCTGCTTTTGTCTGATTACAGAAAATCATTCACACACGTGTGTGAAACTGAAATTTTCAATTGCAAATTCTTACTGGTTTGCTTGATTTGTCACCATTTTAGAACAGTACCCAGTTTTGTGCTCTTTTTATACTTGAAAAATGCAGTTATGTGACATGTGCATCCCCACCTACAACAAAGTTTAACCTGAATGCTCTGAGAACAAGTGCAGACACACACAAAATGCACTGCCAGGCACAGAGGGCAGTATCAAAGCCTGAACTAGCACAGGACAGGGTACACAACCATTTGAGAGATGTATTATCAGTATTACTTTCTGACACATCTGCATCATAGTACAGAAGCAAAATGTTTGCCTAACCTCATGAAAATTTTCACATTTCCACAGTGTAAAAAGTTGGGTGACACAAAGTGGAATTGAAAGTGAAAATTATGAGACTACTATAAACTCAGAATTTTAACATCAATATAATTTTGGGAAAAAATAACATGGCTCTTCAGTAATAAATCTCCTGAATAACTGCATCCTCAGAAACAAGTTGTTTGAATTTACTAGCATGGAAAACATAGCACTACCATGTAACACATTATGCTTTTTTATTAGGATTGCAGTAAAAACAACTATGCTGACTTGTGAAAAGAACATTTGCACCTTTTCACTGTAACTTTACCTTTTTTTAGGTTTTGATGGAGTTAATCTCCCATAAGAGCCCTGTAGACCTGAATGGGCCTGGGTATCACCTTGCTGCTGAAAAGCATCAGGCTCTGAACTAGGGCAACTTACAGAATCTCTGCAGCTGGACCACTAGAGCACTGTTCAATACAAACTCTGCATTTTCTCCTTGGACTTGTACTGAAGTGGGATAAAGAACAGGAAAATCTGCTACTCAGTGATGCCATCCCTCTGATCTGCCTTTCCTAACAAAACCAACATCCCAAGCAGAGAAATATAAGAAAAGTCTCCCTACAGTGCAGAACAGCCTAAGAGCAAGAAACAGGAAAGCAATGAGCATGTGAGCTTAGTTCATCCACCTTAATTTTTATCTCAGTGCTCCTTCTGAAGTTCATGAAAAAATCACAACTTAAGACGGTTTTTAGTCTAAAAATTCCATTTTGGTGATTTGGGGATTAACTAAAACTCTCAATTGCATCAGTTCACATTGGCAAGTACCTGGGTGTTACTCCTGCATGCTGAGAATAAAGATTTAGCAGCCTTGACTTATGTTACATAGTCTCCCACACACAGGTCTAATTCTCAAGATTTTCATCTCCAGACACCAGGAACGGCTTTCTCTGCTAACTGCTCCACTTTGTCTCAACACAACCAGGTGAAAAAGCTCCCATAAAAAGCACAGCCCTTAGAACACAGGCCTGAGCTGCACCCAACATGGCACCATCATTCCAGTGATGGTGCAAATTAAATGATAAAACATAGTATCAAAATAGCTATTGAAAAATCAAACTTGATAAAAATAGAAGTTTAAACTGCTGTTTTAATCAATGTTTGTATCAGGTAACTGTACACCAAATATTAAAGGACTATTTAGGACTAACGCCCTCATCAGTAGGCTCATCTATCAGCATGACCAGAACAAGAGAAGATCAATGTTCAGCTGGCACTCAAGTACAGCACGGCTTCAAAGCAGAGATCATATCAGCATCAAAGCACAGAGAAAAACAGTGGTTAGAATATAATACACTAAATTTGCAATGTCAGTATCCCTGATGATTCTAACAGAAACAGCAACCTAAATATTGTGAAGTTAATCACTGCTTCTGAACAGAACACAAAATAACTTGCATTTTAAGAAAAATTAAATGAGTGAGTGATGGGAATCAGTCCCCCAAATATTCCCACATATGCTGCAAATTCAGTGGGATCTGCACAAAATATCAGTAACTTCTATACAATTTTAAAGTGCATTTCATCTGTTTAAGAAAGTAATATCAGCTGAACACAGTGACTCATAATCAAATCAAACATTCTAGACAGTCATTCACAGCAAAGCACAAAGCAGTGGAAACTTGTCTTTTCCATTTCCAGCTTGGATACATCCTGGTAAGGTACAGGCACTGTGCTGCCTAAACACAAGGCTCTCTACATACCTGACCACTACAAGAAAATAAATTAAATGACACTTGAGAAGCTTGAGGAGTTCTTTGATCTCTTGACCAGAATCAGTACAGCTTTCAGCCTAGCAGGGTCACGTGGCAGTGCAATATCTCACAACAGTTCATTCTGCCAATGAACAAGGAAAAATCATGGATTTATTTTGGTCAATTCGGCATCTCGTTCACATGCAGATATTAGGAAACAGTCATTTTGATAAATAAATACCAGTCTTGTGTTTCTTGGAAGACTTACTCAATTTTCCAAATCTGTAATGTTCAGATCGCTTTCAAAGCATTCTACTATTTCAGATTTCCATTTCCTACATCTTTTGCAATTCCAACTTATGTACTGTGCACATGTATATCCACTTAATAATCAACTTTATTTATCACCAAGGAATTATTTCACAGATGAAGAATTAAATCATCACCCTCTAAAATAATACTTTATTTCTAATACTAGATAGAGTTAATATCAGTTAAAGTAGTATTGAAATATCCGCTATAGTAACAAGGAAGGGAAAATCTGCATGCCAGCAGTACCTGTAATGAAAATGTTCTTTCAGAGTCAATTTTCAGGCATTTGGAGGGCTGGGGGTGACACAACACTGAGTAACACTTGTATGTAACACATGAAGTCAGTTGCCAGTGAAATGCAAAAGATCCAGTAATATTAAAAAAAAAAAAGTAGCTACCCCCTTGAAAGCTTTTTTAGCAACTGTAACAATGCAATTCTTTGCTACCCAAAAATATGTACCAGGATCTAGGAAAACGTCTAATTTTCTGCACATCCTGTTATTAACTGGAACACCACTGCATGTGCAGGGAGATAGGAGCAGCACCAATGGCCTCGGGCAGCTCTCTCCAATCTGCACAAGAACAAGGGCCAGGAGAGACAACTAAAACACTGGAGATTTCAGCCAAAATAACAGATTTATATATCACCAAAATCCAGAGAAGGGGTAAAAGCAATAAGCAAGGACTAATTTCAGTACAGCAGAACACATGAAAGATTTATTGCTGAAGCAAAAGTCTGAAGATGCAGTTGTATGCAGCAGGAATAAAAGCTATATAGCACAGGACTGAAGCAAGGCCATTGTCAGATTAATGAACAATTTGGGAGGTGAAATTCTCAGAAAAAGTACTCCCCTCTCAAAGGACAACCTCATTAAAATGAACATACCACAGCGAAAGGACATTTCTTTTAAATCTTTTCTTTAAAAAGCAAGTAAAAAGTAAACAGTAATGCAGCCACACAGCCCAGACTGCAGACATCTGTAAATGCAAAGGGAGGTCTGGTAGCCATTGAAAATCCCAATATGGTTCAAATTCTGTCTGCAAGGAATTCTGCCTAAAGTGAGAACCTAGTCGGTCTCAAAAAACCAAAAGAATAAATAAAAACTGCAAAACAACTGCCACTTTAAAACATCTCTTAAAATTCTGAAAGCGGTAAGAAAAGAATGGGTTGAATATGTGGGCACTTCAGAAGAAAAATCTCAGGACTAAGATACCTGAGCAGAAGTTCAAGACCACATCAGCCAAGACCACTGAGCAGGTCTCCAAAAGGAAACAAAGTTCTACTCAGAAGTGTAAAGTTGTATTTGCTCATCATTTTCAAAGATTTATTATTTCTGTCTGGACAGGGCCTATGCTGCAGAAAGCTGGCAGCTGTCCTGGGGGATGTATGTCCACACTGCACTAAAACCTGACCCGTTACCAAAAATGACTTGAACCCGAACGAACGGTCGGCGTATGCATGACCAGCACATTGCTAAGATTGCTATTCTGAGTCAACTAAATAGTTTTGGGAGTTTGTTTTGTGTGGTTTTTGTTTTAAAAAGCAGTATCTGGCAAGGCTGGTTTGGCTAAAGCTGGAGCCCCCATCTATCCCCCCTGCAGAGCTGCGTGCTTGGTGCAAGCTACAACCTGCAGCTCTGCTCTGTTGCTGTTGTCCCATGGGCAGCACAGAGAACAGGAATGGCCAGGTAACTGTAGATGGGTGTTCATGAAGCCAGAGATTACAGGTGGAAGCATTATTTCCAGAAAATCCAGAAACAATAAAGGGAGCTGAGACCACATTTCTGCTATAAGGAAGGCTCAAATTCTTACATGAACAAATTAATTTTTTCACATCAGAATCTGCTAGAGCAATAACATACCACATCACACATGAATCATTTGCTCACAGCAAAGGGGAAAGAAAGATCCCTGAGGCTGGAAAACTGGTAGTAATCTCTCAGCCAGCATTAAAGAAAACAGTAGTAAGACTTAAGGACGTATTAGTCACATCCAAGAGACTCACATTTCTATTGCTTCTCTAATACATATTTATGGCTATCTAGGAGTAATGTTTAGCAATTCAAATATTGATTTAATTAATAATTTCTTGACAAACATATTTTGGATTAAACCAATCAGGGCACTCATCTAGTAAATAGCTGATTTTAGTGCCACCTGTGACTATGCAGTAATGTTTTAAATTTTAATGACCTATAAGGAAAAAAGCATTTAGAACAGAAGAACCTCAGGTAGATGAACTGGACATTGCCTGAAAAAAATCACATTTTTCTATTGCTACAAATGAAGCCAAAATGACCACTAATTGCACCAAAGTTTATAAACTGGGTACTTAAGGATGTACAACTTTCAAAAATGTTATACAGAAAATTCCTAACAAAAATCAGAGATACATAGGGCTTTGGAAATAATAGGCCTTGGATCTGAAGTTTGACATATTTAGCTGAAGGACAGGCTGTAGGGCAGCTCACTGCTGTGTGCAGCTATCCATGACACACGTATCATTTGCTGTGTTTGAACTACACAGGAGTACAATACACAAAGAATAAATACGTGAAATAACAGTTACCAGATCAGACGCTAGCTAGCCTTGAAATTCTTTTCTCTCAGAACACTACCTAAAAGACTCCAAGTGTTCCACAGATGGGGAAAGAGAACAGTTAACTTGGACACTGCTGTTATTTTCTTAATGAAACACCTCTTGCTTCCAAACTGTGACTCATGAGGAACCTTCCCACTACACATATTGGCAACACAGCCTCTTTACTGCCTGGCACTATCAGCACAGGGAGCAGTTCAAATCCAGGTATGTCTCTGTGAATTACAGGTCACTGCCAAAGTTGGGGCCTTTTTAGCTTGGTAAGTAATGACTTAAATATCCTTTTAATTGCAGTCAGGTAACAGATTTGAGGGAGTGGTTGCTTTTTAGGCTTGTTTTGTGGGTTTGTTGGTTTTCTGGGTTTTTTTGTTTGTTTTTTTTTAATGTGAAGTGGAACTGTCTGACCTGTGCCCTGAGCTGGGCCAAGAGGCAAAGCCCAGGAGAGTTTGCTCCCTTGCACCTGCTCATCTAGGGAGATGCAGGCCGGTACTGGTAGCACTCCTGGAGCCCACTGTGTGTCCAACTGCCCAAACAGTCTGACTCCCTGTTCCACATGAGTATCTGACAGCAGGAGTTTGGGGAGTGCCTGGAACGAGCACCCATAAGGAATCCACAAGGAATCGTGTGAAGGGAGGACTGATTCTGCCTTCTGACTAATCTGCATTTGCAAAGATGCCTCAGCTCTACCTCAGTTTGCTACAGCTCCTCACCCTCAAGGCGTAAGGGCATCCTATGCATTAGTGGCAGGTAGAAACATAACCACTAAGAGAGGCAGTTGAACTGAATTATTTTTTGCAGACCCAAAAATAAAACCAATCTGTTATTATGAACCTTTATTAAGCGGCTCACATTTCAGTATAAATCACACTAAAAAGATTCTTAAAAAAGATATTTACACTACAGTGCTGACACATTTAAAATGAAAAAAATTGGTATAAATAAGCTCTATGGAAAAGCCTGGAATTGTCAAAAAGAATTCTGGCTCATCTTACAAAAAATATATATGTTAAATGTCAGCTCTACTCTAAAACCTACAACTCAAAATTATTTAAAGACTTCTTTATGTTAAACCTGCAGTGTTTACAGTGCATCTGGCCCTAAGTGCTTTGATACTTCACAGTTATGGACAGGCACTGAGGAATGTTACAAAGCTACATAACTATTTTCTGTAACAGATGCGAAGACAAGTCACAAACTTGCCTCACAATTTATGATCTTTACATTATTACATCATTAAGATTAAAAAGGAATTTAAAACCATATATACAAATTTAGCACAAAAAATCATCCTCTCTTTGTCCATGCAATTTTGGATATGATGAGCTAGGTTGTCTTGTATCATCTGGATGTACATGACCTCCAGAGCACAACTTGCCTTGTAAGTCCTTGTTGCCGGTTTCAAATTTAGAATCCATTTCCAACTTCAGTGATGTCAACTCAGCGTGACCCAGCCTAGCCTGAACATTCTGTCCCCCGACATCATTAGGTGTCACTGTCTTTTCAGCAAGATCAACATTCATGGGTTCTTCTTTTACACGGAGGGATGCGAGAGGTTCATGTTTTATCGGCAAAAACTCCTGCTGCAGGAACTTGGTCTGCAGAGCATCTGGAAATTTGGTGTCTTCAGAGGTATCTTTGCTCACGGTACAAATTCTGTCAGTCTGAAGTACAACAACCGAAGACTTGGGGTCTGCAGAGGTCCCTGCTTCAACAGTATTTGTGTTTTGAGAGAGCTCTTCCTCTGAATGATAGAGCTTGAGCCGGATGTGCCAAGCCAAACTACACACAGCTGAAACTGTTTTGAACTGGTGCACAACATTCCTCGGGATGAAATAAATGTCATTATCAAATAACTGGATTCTGGCATATCGAATGCCTTCCCTTCGCAGCTGATTAAGTTTTGCATCATCAACCCACTGGACACACTGTAGGGAAAAGGTTGAGGAAAGGTGAAAACTCTGACTTAGTACTCAGAGGACAATGACCATCAGTTCTTAGTGTGCTTACCTGTGAGAGTGGAGGCTCGTGCAAATCTAACTGCATTCGCTGAACTACCTCCAAGAAGTCCTCAGCATGAAAACAAATTACATCTTTGGTTATACGAGGCTGCTCAGACCTACAGAAGAGTAAGAAGTGCACAGTCAGAGGCTGAAACTACCAGGCTGCAGAAAATAACAAAGTCTGCAGGCAAGGAAAAAGCAAATTTTTAAACTTAAAAAACACAACAACTCTACCATAACCAACAATAAGAAAAAAAAAGTTGATCAGAACAGTTAATTCTAAAACACAACCTCATTAAACTGGGCAGCAATAAAAGGCCAACAAAACACACTGTTTTTCATTCCTATTTTTAACTGGCCTCTTGGCTGCCTAGAAGCTGAAAGACAGCTGTCCCAGATACACTGGGCTTACTCTGTCAGCACTCCAACACAGTGCACCCATCAGGCACCTGAGCACGCAGCAGTCTGACTGGGAGCACTGGCAACCGCTGCTCAGCACCTCAGCCTCCAACACCTTGCTCAGAGTAAGGAGTAAAAGCTGAACCTACACTAAGCTGCCACAATGCCAGTAATCAGCCAATACTGGCATGCTCCACAAAACATCCCTTAAAAATACATCCCTATTTATGCTCACTAGAGAGAGCTACACAAGAGCAAAGTCTGAATAAGCTTTGTCTCCACATTCAAATTGTCAGGAGAAACATCTCTAGTTCCAAAGCATCTCTCCCAAAGAAATACATACCATTAATACAGCTCCTCTGGAGACATCATCTAGAATCAGCTCACAAAAGGCAAAAGCATCTACAGTCCTTATAACTTCCTGATCTAAAGGCCAAACTCTGTTCCTTGTTAAAAACATATTAAAACAAAAAGCTCTACATACTGCTTTTGAGGGGTTTGCATTTTAGAAGGATTTTTTAAAATTTAAATGTGATTATACGAAGATTTAATTTATAAAGGACAAAGCTCACCTTGGAGTAGTTTTGCAAGGACAGTTTCTCAGCCAGAAAGGACCTGGTTAGAGATTTCTGTCCTTCTCCCCCTGGAGTCCCCCGGGCTGACGGGAATGCAGCAGGGAATGCAGCACCTCCTCGGCCCGCAGTGGGCACAGGCTGCGTGCCCAGGCACTGCCCATGGGGAGCAGGGAGTGGAACCAGGGATCAGAACCCACTGCTGCCCTCCTCCTGTCCCTCCTGGGGCTGGCCACCCCTCCAGTACATCCCTCACCCTGCCTCCACCCCTCCAAAAACAGGGTACAAGTCAGACACAGGGGGCCTGGGGAACAGCTGATGCAGCAGAGCTGAAACATTTCAGAATACAATAGATGCTCAAGAGCCCTTTTTTAAAAGCAAGATGAGCACCTATTTTTATGTAAGGATATATGTGTGTCCTGTTATTACTGTTCTAGGAAGCAGGCAATGATGTACAGTTCATTCAGGCTTTTTAAACATAGGAGACATGTTTATTTTATTTAGGTCATGGCCTCAATAAAGCAAAAAATAACCAGTCTGAGGCTATTTTCAGGAGAAAAAAAAAATCCCAGATCAACTACTGTAAGTATGCTAGGGAGACTTTTCAGACCACATATTTTACTTATTAAAGATTAAAATGTGTCTCTGTATTTTGATCCATATACTCCCAATTTAAACACTGAAAGCAAAAAGCCTCAGAAACACTTCTAACCAGTCGTGTTAAAAACATTAACAACATTAATCTACCTTTTATAATGCAGGTATTTATTTTTAAAATATGAATTTGCATTTGGAGTCCCCAATATTTGTAAATGAAGTTAAGACTTAAAATCAATTGAAAGAATATTTTGCACATTTAGAGAATTTCAATCCAAATCGAAGTGTTCTCCCAGCAGTGTCCATTCTGGTTTATGCATTGTCATTCCTACTCTCATCCTCTGTCCAAGAGGATGATGGATCACCAGCCCTGTACTGCAATTTTGCCACAGAACACAACATTCCTTTTGCAAACAACTGAGAAAAAATACTATCAGATAATTTTAAATTCTGCATTTGTAGATTTTATCTTTAACACAACTTTGAGATAATATTTTGCAAAACCTTTATTTCAGGTATCATGTACCTACCCCCAAGCAGAAGTTCAGTTCATGTCCAAAAATACATTAAATGAAAACAAAACATAAGAACTTCCGAAAAACCTATTTAAGCCTCTACTAGAGAACTGCTAGAACTGGTTTTGGCAGTATTTTTTCCCCTTAACCTCATTCTTCAAAAGGATTGTATTCCTTTTGCTGTGACTTTTCAAAACAGATTCAAAACTAGAGGTTCCACCATTAACATTTCTGGCCTAATGCATAAAGACTGGCAATATGTAAGAAATTCCTGTGAATTCATACAGAGAAGAACAACTTCAGTCTCTAGAACACAAACCTGAAAGTTGCTTGCTGAAGCACAGGTTTCATTTTGCCAACAACAATGCTACCAAGTGCCTTTTGCTGTCCCAGCAAAAATCCACCCAAAATTTCCACATAAAAATTCTATAAATTTCCATAATTAAAATTTCACTGGCACTTCTTAAGTTCTAAAGCTCACTTGGTATCACCTATGAAAATGGCATTAAGTAATCAGCATGAGCACACCTGCATTTATCAGATAATAGTTCAATCCTTAAAACATTTGCTAGCAATAGTCAGAATTCTTCTACCAATTGTAAACACTCAAAGCAATAAAAAGAAGATCACAATACATTAATTTTACAAAATACCTTAAATCAAGATCCTGTCACACCTGGGAAAGGACAAATATTTTTTTCTTCTTCAATATACAATGTTTAGTTTAAATGTCTGTCCTCTAGCACCATAACCTGCTTTTTGCTTTTCAACAGTTCTGTTCCTGTCTGTTCTTAAAGACAACATTTATCCCACCTAGCATTAACATTCATCCCTATCAACTAGGAAATAAATCCTCCTTTGTTTAAATCTACAGCAACTTAGAAAGCCTTTTTTTGCACACACAATCCATTTTTATGGATTATGTTCAGGCAGCCCAGGAATTGTTTTATTTTCTCCTCACAGAAAGCATTATTTTTACATACATTATCCCATCATTAGAATGTGCATTTTTACTGCCACAGTGCCTTAATCACCTCAGAATACCTTCAACTTTTCAGATTTGTTCAACTACTCAAACAGATTAAAAAAAGAAACAAAATTGAACAAAAATAAACTTTCAAAATTTTCATTCATGTTGTTTCCTTTAAAATAAATCCACCCACAGATTGCAAATTGTGGCAAAACTAATACCTGAAATAATTTTAATGTGCTACATTAATCCATGATGTTCCATTTTCACAAGCCCTGGTTAGTTCTCATCATGTAAGTAAAAGTGGCTTTTCAAAATTACACAAAAGTGGAAAGGGAAAGCAGGAATTATAATTTAGGCTGAATCAAGCCTGAAATACATAACTTTTATTGTGTTGCTTGTGTTGTATATTTTACTCCTCTCCATCCACCAGTCACAATTTTTTTATTCAGAATTAAAAGACACATTCAGCCTTTACACTGAAATGAAATGCTGATATTTCTTTTTTATTCCTTAAACTGAAGGACTTTCAAATATACTATAAAGCTATAGGATGAGAATGGGAAGTTCCCAGACACTTAAATTCCTAGTCTGGGGAGTGGGGTTTTGTTTGGTTTCTTTACTTCCTTTGCAAGTCCCTCTCTCAAATGTGCAAAGTGTAATTTAAAATATTCAGATCTACACAGTTATCTCAGCTCTTGCCCTGCTACTACTGCTCAGTCTTAATTCACCACAGCACAGTCAGAGCAAGCAGGAAGTTGAAGGCTCCCACCATCATCAACCTGAAGAGGAAGGAAACTGAAAACCTCAGAGCCCCAGAGACAAATACATTAACATCTGAACAATCCAGTTCTTCCCCAGTGACAATTATTCTACTTTCCATGTCAGTGAACTCATGCACTGCAACACAAATTCACATCATTTTATCCAAAGGGAATTCACTCTTCTAATTTCTAGACAGACTCAAAGAGAAGAAGGTATTTACAGTGTTTACACATGCAAAGGTAACCTCCAAAACGAAGATCATTCTTACAGTCTGAAGATGCTGAAAAACGCCTCTTCGATCTGGACCAGGAAGCCCATGTGGTTATGGGCTTCTTACTCAGTTAACATGTAAACAAGCTTCAAACAAGGCACATTTCATTTCCTGAATCTCACACAGGAATTCTAAAGACAGAAACAAAAAATATCGCCCAACTTCCAACAGGATTCTTCCTAGGTGAGCTTCCATAAATAAATCAAGGTTATGATGACCATGACTTGGGAAGCAGAAGCAGAAGAATTCAGCTCATCTCCAGACAACACAAAGAACTGCCAGAAGGTCCCTCTCCATGTGCAGTAACAGCTCAGTCTCTATGCACCACTTGAAGCAAAATGAAGTGTGAGGTGTTTTTACATCTAACATGACCTCAGTAACAGCAACTCAATTACAGCAACTGAACTGTCACTGCAAGGTACCTTTCTGGTTTCAGCCACACAGCAAAGCCACAGGCAATTAAAGAGAGCACACAAACCTCTAATGCTCAGCCAGCACCTAGGAAGTCTTCATCGAATCTTTAATCCTAGTTTAACCTATTCCACACTCCTTCCAATTATAAATGGCAATCCAGGCAAACATTTTTCAGACACCTTTTTCAGACACCTAGGTGAAGCCAATCAACACCTACCACTCCCCACAGTGCACAGCCTTCAACACTCCCACAGCAGCTGTGGTCTGTCGTTCAAAACCTTGTCCTATGTGATCCGCATGGGCTCGGGTCCGGTCTTCAAAGAGCATTTCACGGGGTTCACTGGTTCGAGGTAGGTACTGCAAGTTTTTTATTTCATTGGTAGTTCTGCATAAGAAAAACAGTAACAGTGATATAGAAATTTCTCTGAATTATCTAATTCCCATCACAGCCAATAGGACTGCTCATCTACGCAAAAAAAAAAAAAACTCTTTTCCTTATTTTGAAATTATTTTCTTGTAATTCAGTTTGTGTCCGTTTTCTCTGTTCATGTCACTGGGCACTGTTGAAATAAGTCCTTTTTACAACTTTCTGTGAAGTAATTAAACACATTGATATGATCCCACTGAGCATTCTTTTCTCAAGAGAAATTCCCAGTTCTCCCAGGTCACCAGACACACTCCAGTGTGGCCATGTCTGCCTTAGCCTGGTGAGCCCAGAACTGGGCATGCTACTGCAGATGTGTCTCACCAGTGATGAGCAGAGGGGAAGAACCCTGTCCCTCCATCTGCTGGGCTGCTCACGCTTGAAATGGCAACTTCCCAGGATGAAGGTGAGACTGACTAGCCTGCTGTTCCCCAGGTTTTGCTTCTTACCCTTCTAAATGACTGGAGTGGCTTTTGCTTTCCTCCAGTCCTCAGGAACCTTTGCCAATTGCCATAACCTTTCAAAGACAGTGGCCTTGCAATGACACTGGCCAGCTCCCACTGCCCTTGTGGGACGTGACCCATCCCAGCAGGTCCCACGGGCTTGTGTCTGTCTGATCCACATGTCTAGGAAGTTTCTTAGCCTGATTTTCCTCCACTGAAGGCAAGAGGACACTTGCCTTGCTCCAGACACTCTTACTGTCTCCAGGACAGAGCATTCCTGAAAGGAAATCTCACTAGAAAAGACAAGGACAGGAAAAAAAGTACTATCTCAGCCTTTTCTGTGTCCTTTGTCCCCAGGTCCTTTGCCCCATTCAGCAAATGCCTTCAGTTTTCCTAGTCTTTCTTCTACTGTCCATATGCAGTGGAGGTCCCTGCTGCCCTTCACATCCCTTGCCAAATTCAACTCCAGATGGTCTTTGGCTTTAACTGCATCCCCTTCATGGTTGGACAATGTCTCTATACTCCTGAGGCACCTGCCCCTGCTGCCACTTCTCGTACACTCCCTTTTTGTGTTCTCATTTTGAAAAGAACTCCCATGACAATTCCTTATGACATACAATACTCAAGTTCTGCAGAGGCTCTCCCTACTCTTCACCTGGTTCTTATACCCAGTACCACAGCAAAGCTTAAAGATTCCATTTAATGCTGGAGTTGTTACCTGCAAGGTGAGAGAAAAGCTCCCGTCCCCAGAGGTCACAACACATCCACTCACATGTAACAACTTCAAGGGGTATCAACTGCAGTCTCATGGCATATATCAGTAATTGCATGTGTGTACACATTTTCCTGAAGTTTTCACCTTATAGTTCTACTAAACCTCCAAAAAGGACAAGCACCTTACTTGGCCAGACAGTAAAAATTTAAACAAAAATTCCAGAGTCTTACATAACAAAACAACAAAATTGGGTTTGGAGATGAAGATTTAGCACCTTACTTGGCCAGACAGTAAAAATTTAAACAAAAATTCCAGTCTTACATAACAAAACAACAAAATTTGGTTTGGAGATGAAGATTTGCAGCAAATTATATTAAAATATAATATCAAACAGTAAAAGGTTTGGGATAAAATGAATTTGTAAAGAAAACACTACTAACCAGACATTTACCAAGTAAAATAATTCAACTTACCTCTTCCTTTTGAAAGGTGACTTTGGCATGTCAGCCACAGGGATCATCTGTTCTCCTGGACGTACCCACATAATGGGACCATCATCACTGTCTTTACGACTCTCTAACTTTAAACTAGAAAGTGTTCCCCATGGCAGTGTACACTAGTGGGAAATAAAAGCCACAATTTTCAAGTGAGTTACTTTAAAATCCTTGTTAAAAGCAGCCTTTATCTCTCATGATGAAAGCATTTATTAGAACACTCAATTATCTAAACAAGTATCACATACTCTCACTTTATTATTATAACAGCACTATAGAGCATGTCGTCCCCCTTCTCCCAGCCCATTCCCTTCTGTCCTTACTTTTAAGAAGGGTGATTCTTCCAACATATCAAGGAATTCAGGGAAGTAATCCCCCACTTCCTCATCAACTGCTCCAACCAGGCTGATCTGTCTCATTGGGCCAGCTCTATACGTACCATGAGAGTATGTTCTTTTTACCTACAAGTAGAATATGACAACAGAAGTTATACCGAGTCCTCCACTGTGCAAAATCCACATTCAGTGGGCACCTGTAATCTCTATGCTTACGCTTTCTGAGATAAAAAGAAAGACTTATTTTAGTCCTTCAGTCTCCAGTGTATTTAAGATTATTAAGTCAATTACTACAAACCCAAAGACAGAAGATCTTATTAAACATCCACGACAATATGTCTTTTATTTTAACACCTGAAGGTAAACTGGAGTAACTATTCATTGCCTCTCAAGAAGATAACACTCCAAACCAGTAACTCTAAAAAGATATCATTGCATGTTATGCTTAGTAACAGTCTTACCTGGACTACTCAAGTCTAGCTGAATTTCTACCTTTTCTCTTGCAACAGGCAGAGCTCTGAGTTACAAGTAATTTAACTCTAAACACTTCCTCTGCTACTCATCCTCCCCAGTACTGCTTCTTTGTGAGCACATTAACTGGAGCAAATTAGTGAACACAAGGCTTATAAAGAGTTTGTACAGAAAGCAAGACAATGATCATCACTCCTTCATTTTTGCTTTGCTAGCACATCTTGTGCTCCCTTCAGACTTTAATGGCTGTAGCATTCACCTCCCATGAGAGTTGTTCTACTGTGAAATTTGAACAGAAACACATTGTTTGAAGGTTTTTTCAACAATCTCTTGTGTAAGATCACCAAAATACTCGGACATGAGATTGATGAGGATCACATTCACTTTAAGCTTCTGATTTCCTATTTAACAGGCTGAAAGACGCTGGCATTATGAGGTGAAGTATGAACAGATCAGAATGGAGCAAAGAGCAGATGGATTACTGCACACACCAAGTAAGCCTCCTGTATGGCACCTCTAGATATTTTGCATCCAAAGCAAGAAAAGCAAAAAAGCGCAAGGAAAACAGTTAATGAAATACTCTTAGCTATGGTCCTCACCCAAACAGACCATCAACATTCCTGGCAGTTATGGCAGTGCAGAGGAGAATTAAGAGCAGTTCCTGAAAATAAAACAAGGAACAACACTGTGCCCTTCTGAGAAACTACTAATGTAACCAGATCTTTCCAGAAATGCAGAACCAAGCACTGTTCCGATCATCCCAGTCATCTTTCATTCCTCCCAGCAAACAGATTTATGGCTAAAAGTAGGATTTTACAAAATGTCTTAGCTAATGCTACAGCAAGCCATCACTGACACACTGAAAAGAACAGTCCAGTAATATTCCCCCATTCCTCAATTCCTTAGTCATACATCCTGCAGGGTTTTTTTTTTGTTTTGTTTTGCAGAGACAGCTGGTGATTTCGTGATAAAATATCACCAAACACTCATTTCTGCTTAATTTGCATCAGCTCAGTCCACAGCCACATGTGCACTGGCACAAAGCATCAGGAGCTTGTACAACTACAGTAATGTGCAAGGAAGAACCTAAAACCACTGAAGCTACAGATACCAACAAATTTGTGACACTTTATTACAAAGCCTAACATGCAAAAGGATATTTCTTCCACTGGCATAAGTAGCTTAGTATTCCACCACTCCAGTCCAAGATACTGGGATGCTGTTTTCTTCTACATCCCTGATTAAAGAAAACCATTTTTCTGCCTTTTTCCATGCTTATTTATGCTACCTACTACCACTCTCCCAAGTAACAAGTGATAAGACAAGACAAAATGGCCTGAAGTTGTGTCAAGGGAGGTTTAGATTAGATATTAAAAACATTTATTCGCCAAAAAAATTCACAAGCACTGGAATAAGCTCTCCAGGGAAATGCTGAGTCACCACCCCTGGGGGCATTTAAAAGATGTGCAAATGTGGAATTTAAGGACATGGTTTAGTGATGGATTTGGCAAGACTGCGTTAACACCTGGACTCTTAAAAAGGTCTTAAAGGTCTTTTTCATCCTAAATCAGTTTATTATTCATACAGAATACGATACACTGGTTGTGAAACTACTCCAAGTGAAAACTCTAAAAATTCTCCTAAAAATACTAAGTGAAAGCTTGGAAAAGCTGTGAAGCTTCCAGCTGGATCAACCCACCCATTTGGCTTATATGCCACTAGGTGCTGGTAAAGAAACCTAAAGTCAGCAAGTATTTAGCTGCAGCATAATGCTTGCATTAAGAAGGATCAATTAAGAAATTTTTCATTTGTTCCCAAAAACAAAAAAACAACCCAATGCCACTGCAAGTTAAAACTGAAAAATGAGCACAACTTTTTCAAGCATTGTTTGTCCAACCCCTTTCCCTCCCAGCTCTCCCAATCAACCACCCTCCCCTTGACCACAAGGCAGTACAACTGCTTCTCAAGATCCAGCTTAGGTGAAGAAATACCAACATGAATGCTTAAATAAATGCCAAAGTTCGAAACAATGAGTGGTTTATTCTGCCATCATATTCAGGATCACATCATTGCAAACACAGAATAAAATGTTTGAGTGATTTGAGTCTGCAGCAGCTTAATCCCAGGCAGCAGATACTGATCTTACACCCTCTGCTCACTCATCTCCCACTGTTGTGAGACAGGAGAGAATAGGAAAAGTAAGGAAATGTATGGGTCCAGCTAAACAGAGTTCATTCAGTGAAGATGAAACTGAAGAAGAAAAACCACCAAGTGGTGTTCTCCACCACTCCCCAACTCCCACAAGCAGACTGATGCCCAGCAGCAATAGGCATCTTCCAGCCAACCCATCAGTCCCCTCAGGTTTTTTTGCTGAGCATGATGTTCTACAGCACAGAATATCTCACAGTCAATAGGGACCAGCTGGCCCAGCCATGTCCCCTCCCAGCTTCTTGCCCACCCCAGCCTACTCACCAGGGGGGTGACACTGCCAGTGATGCTCAGCAATAGCCAAAACAGCAGTGTGTTACCAACAGCTTTAGTCACAAACCCAAAACACAATCCACAAAGAAAATTAACCCATCCGGGCCCAGTATAAGCAGGAAATAAATCCATGGTGGTGATCAAAGATGAAGATTTGCTCTTTTCCCTTCTTTTCTGATAGTATGAGGTCCTCTGAAGATGGATAGGGAGCAAGCCTAGGGAACTGAGCTGAATTTAATCCAGGAATTACCTAAAAAATTTCTCCTGTTTTATAAAATAATAAAAATATACATAAAGATGTAAGCCATAAATACTAATGCTTGACCAGAAGGAACATGAGAGTTTGAAAGATGAAGCAACTGTGGGGAAGAGAAAAGCAACTCCTACCTCATCTCTTCCATGAACTGGGTTGTAGCATCCTAAGCTCTAGTCTTAGAGAAGAGGTTCATGCTGGAACTACATTATCTTAGGTTAGGCTAAAGGCTTAGAAAAGCATGCATAAAAAGGTGAGGTTGTTCTTAGTGAGGAGCTAATTTTCACTCACTCCCAACTTATACTGCTCCTAAGCAATAGTCTGAAAACACCAAATCCTCCCACTGATGTCTGACCAACAACAAACAAAATTAACCCTAATAAAGACAACAACCAAACAAATATAACCTATGGCATATTAGATAACAGCAACATTTTCCCCTCCTTTTACTGTCAATATCCTTTGGCTGGTTTGTTCACAGGAAGAGAAATAGATTATTCTATGTATTTCTAAACTCACAAAAATAATACTGATGTACTAAAACCATTACTTATCAAATTCTACATTAAATTATGCACTGACTGCTAATACAGTACTACATATATGAAGTATTTTAGATATATACATATATATACACATCTTCTATAAAACAATCTTCCCAGATGCAATTTCACAGCTTAGAATGTCGCTAAGTTTTTAGAATTTTACAGACTTGCTCAAAACTGGAATAATTTAAAACCATAATAAAAGGAGAAATCAAGGACATGCTGCTCTTCTAGCACGTGGTCAGGAATGAATACACACAAATCACCAAATACATGCAGTATAATCCCATGGACAGGTAAAAGAGGTAGAAACATAAAATAATAAATACGACATTCTAACTTCTTTCTTCTCATGTAGCTTACATGTGCACCTAAAAACACACAAAAGGAGACTGTGCCATTCTCTTGCACCACAGTAATGGAAAACTGTCACAGTTAAACCACCACTGAATCCACAATTAGTAAAACTTGAGAATTATCTGCTTCTGTGACTCGCACGGCCTCAACTGATTTTTTAATGCAATAGCAAATGTTTTGACAGAAACATTTTGGCGTCTGACAGGAATCTGAAGACTAAATACAAAAATACATATATATATATACGCACACACACACACAAAAAATACATTTAAGCAATATCATCCTACGAATGGAAACATTTTAGACACTACATGTTACAGATTTTGTTTGAATAAGTCATAAAGTGCAGGGAACAATCCAGAGAAAACATGCATTTCAAGAGAGGAATTGAAAAAATGTAAACTGGGGCACATAACTGAATTCCTATTTTTAATATAGTAGGGTGTGGGTTGTTGTGGGTTTAGGTGGAGAAGGTTTTTTTTTCTTATTTGAAACTTATTTTTTTCTTATTTGAAACAACAACAATAAGCAAACAAAATGATCCACCAACTGAACTCAATTTCAAGAAACCCATGAAGTCCCACCAAAGACCAACAACAAAAGCCAAAAACATTACACCACCTAAGAATATGCAAGGACATTGAGGGTTTTGCTATAGAAGTGCACCAGCAATGCACTTACACACTGGTATCTCAGAACAGAAAATATCTAATTCCAGAGTCAGTGTTAATCTCAAACACTGCAGCCATGAAGAGACCATTTCCATTCCTGCTAACTTGGTACATTTCAATGAAGTGCCCAAGCGGTTTTCTGTTCCTTGCCAACTTCATTCAAATCCTTAAATGCTTCTTTATACTTCCAGTTTCAATTGGGAGCCAAAACTGAACAAATACATCAAAATTGCTCTGATTTTACCAATACTCCTTAACCAGTGTTAATCTCAAACACTGCAGCCATGAAGAGACCATTTCCATTCCTGCTAACTTGGTACATTTCAATGAAGTGCCCAAGCGGTTTTCTGTTCCTTGCCAACTTCATTCAAATCCTTAAATGCTTCTTTATACTTCCAGTTTCAATTGGGAGTCAAAACTGAACAATTACTCATCAAAATTGCTCTGATTTTACAAATACTCCTTAATCTGTTTGGCTGCTTTTTACCATTAAACCATGTGTACTTCATACTCCTTCCTTCACTTTTTTTCCTTTTTTTAGGTCAAGGTTTTGGTATCAGAATGGGATGTCTTGACAGTTCTGGTATTACTCAATTGTCACTAAAAACCTAAATTCAACAAATAGTTTTTCCCAATTGAAAGTTTCTGGAAATGCAATCTCGATATTTGATCAGCTTAAAAGCAAGAAGCAAATTCTATTGAAAACAAAAGTTCTACTGAAAACTACTGAAACACAACTGAAAAGACACAGTTCCAACATAAAAGAATTCTCTCTAGAACACAGGAAAATAACAATATATGGAAATAGATACTGCACAAATCTTTAATGATAAGGAAATTAAGCACTAAACAACTGAGATTTTCTTTTAAAAATATTTTCAGCAATTCCCCTCAAATACTAAAGGAAGTAATGATTTCAAGCAGGATTTCACAAATTATTAAAGAACGAAACAGCAAAAACCTCTCTGCAAAAGAAATGTTGAAGAGACAAACAAGGAGGACAGCAAGCAGAAGGTAATATTGAGAGGATAAAAGAAAAGGGGAACAACAAGCTCTGTGTGCAGAACCTGAAAACGTGAGGACAACCCCTCACATAAAGTCACACCACAAACATGAACTATCATTACTATCACAGGTCTTCCTCTAAAATATTTAATCATTAATATTTGACTATTCAGTGTCTATCACAGCTAGCATGGCAACACGAATTTATTCCAAACCAGGAACAAAATCAACCAAAATTGTTTCTCTGAAGATGCAATTGCCTGTTGTTATGGAATGGGGCTGATTGTGTAGACCCACAGTCATCCTTGAGCTACCTTTGACACATTTAAACAATGTAATTTGCCAACTCAGTAATAAAACCAGTCACTCAAGAGTCTTTAAGTAGTTCTGCTGGATTAATGAAACAAACTCCACCAGTTCAAGAAGCACCACATCTTGGCACTAGAAGACGCAACTGGGAGGAAAGAAGGAATGAGGACATTTTCTTTTGGCAGAAAATCTTCTTTAGATTGGCTCTGGCCATTTGTCTAATTGCACACATTTGTCTAATTGTACAGTTAACAGTGACCTTCCCTAAAGTGAGCAGGCTGAATGATGTGCATGCTCTCATACCTACAGCACAAAGGCAGCAAGGTAAAACAAGACAAAGCTTTAATAAATCAATGAGAACTGAAAGCTGTGTGGTGCAGTTGACACGAGGGAAGGAAGGAATGCCATCCAGAGGCTGGAAAGACGGGCCTTGTGAACTTCAATGAAGTTCAACAAGGCCAAGCGCAAGGCCCTGCATGTGGGTTGGGACAATCCCAAGCACAAATGCAGCATGGAGAATCAACTGAGAGCAGCCCTGAGGAGAAAAGACTGGGAGGTGCTGCTGGCTGAGAGGCTGAACATGACCCAGCAATGTGCACCTGCAGCCCAGAAAGCCGAATGTATCCTGGGCTGCCAGCCCAGCAGTGTGGGCAGCAGGGCAAGGGAGGGCATTCTGCCCCTCTGCTCTGCTGAGAGCCCACTGCAGTGCTGCAGCCAGCCTGGGGTCCCAGAACAGGAAGAGCATCAACCTGTTGGAGCAAGTCCCGAGGAAGGCCATGAAGATGATGAGAGGGCTGAAGCAACTCTCCTATGTGAGACAGGCTCTTCACAGACAGATTGGAGTTGTTCAGCCTGGGGAAGAGGCTCCAGGGAGATCTTCGAGCAACCTTCAAGTACCTAAAGGGGACTGCAAGAGAACTGGAGAGGGACAGTGTACAAGGGCATGTAGGGACAGAACAAGGTGGAATGGCTTCAAATAGAAAGAGAACAAGTTCAGCTATTACAAAGAATTTCTTTGCTGTGAGGGTACTGAGGCACTGGAACAGGTTGCCCAGCAAAGCTATGGATGGCCCATCCCTGGAAGTGTTCAAGGCCAGGCTGGATGGAGCTCTGAGCAACCTGCTCTAGTGGAAGGTGTCCTGTCCCTGCTTATGGCAGGTGGCTGGAACTAGATGGTCCTTGGGGTCCCTTCCAAAACAAACCACTCCATGACTGTATCTCAAAACCACAAAACAAATTCTTCAATTATGCCAGACAGTAACACACCATCTTAAAGAAATAGGTGTCAACAGAAGACAGAGGAACTAGAAACTGTTTAGCCTAATTCCAATTTACAGGAAAAAAAAACACTTAGTTGGATACAACTATCTACTTACAAAATAAAATAGTAAGAACTAATAAATATGGTCATGTAAAAAAAATTGAAAACAATCAAGTCAAACTAAGCTTTGTTAACTGGATAGGCTTGTTCAGAGGCCAGTAGGCATCTTAACATTCGACATTTCCACTATATTCTAAAAACTCCTACAGAAACATAAGAGCAAACTAATAAGAGCAAACTGTGGGCAGTTTAGTCTGTGCTCACACAACTATCTAATTTTGAGGCAGGCAGCAAGGATCCTTCCTTTGAAGGTAGTGTATTCTCATAAAACTCACAGGTATCACAACACTGCAAGTCACAGGAAAGGATAAAAATTAACAAAGCTTGAAACTGGAGAGGGGGTCTGAATGCAAAGGATATAATTCAGTTTAAACAAAAGCAAGAACTACACTCACATACATATTTGATGAACTGCATGAACCTGAAAAGGGGAGCAACTCAATTAGCAGAAACTGCTGCTAGAGCAGATCACAAACTGCTCTGAAAAAGGAAGAAATAGACATAAGAGCAATAATTTGCAAGACACTTGCAGCAATCTTCTCAGTCTTTGACATCAATACACCAGGCAGACACTGTCAATTTTTAGTATCATATATTAAGAAAAAAATAGGGACAACTGAATTGAACATAAGGGGAGATCACTAAAACTAATAAGGGTATATAACATGCAATCACAGACTGAAATAAAGTCGAATTACTTGATCTAGCAAGAGGGAAAAAAGAAGCTATTAAGCAATTTTCAAATCTAGAGAAAGCTGAATGAAAAGGATAAACTGTTTGCCTTCTCCACTAAAGATCAGAATAAAAGGATAAGAGGTCAAACAAGGAAAAAATTATTTTACCAAGGATTTCTTTGGAAAGCGTGGAATTACCTTGAGATCTCCCACAAACACATCAGACAAGGACTTGTCAAATACTGCTTTAAACAGTCCATCTTGTTTGGCAGCAGAAGAATTGTCTGGTGCTGTGCAGCATTTTACTTCATCTGTACTAAGAAGATGCCTCTGATGCAAGACAGTAAAATCAATGCACTAAGCATTGTTAAACATCAACTGTGAGCTTTGGGGTTTCAGCACAGCAATAATAACTTATACTTGCCCAGCCCAAGGAAAAAAATAAAAAGTTCAAAATATTAACATTTGTCTCAACAGCACTAAATAGCTTAAGTGAAGTGATGTAAGCTGCAAGTAGGTGGCAAAAGCTGATTATTTACGTTCTTTAAAATCCTCATAAGAACCTGATGAGATCCATGGCTATCAGGTAACTGATGCAGCTGTTGCCATCTACACAAATCAGAACCCAGGAAAGATGGAGCTACAAGACAATTTTTCACCACCTGAAGGACTAACTTAGTGGCTACAAGGATATCCAGACTAACTTCGTTTTGCCCAGTTACAGAAACTATCTGACTAAGCCTTGCAGTCAGTTCAGAAAGAGCTGTTACACTAATGCAAAAAAATTTTAAGGAGTACTTAGGCATAGGCCCAAGCTGGATGATGAAAAACTCCCCAGTTTTTCTCCCTGCAAAATGTAAAAGCTAATTCTCATTAGAAAGAGCCAGTTTCAAATTCCTCTCTCGTGCATCTGCTGTAAATATTCTCACAAATCTGTGTTCCTTATCTTCTAACACGTAAAATTACATTACTCTTATCTGACACAGCTGTATTGGGAAGCAAGCTGAAAGGAGTTCGTTTTCAACTCTACAGTTGTGAAAACGAAGTAATTACTTGAGAGATGCAGACTTTCCAGGTAAATTTAGGAGGACTCCAATTTGACCTGAGCAACAGAATTTACTGTGCAATCTGACTCTTGTCACGGAACTTGATGACTTAGAAATATGCATTACTTAAAACCAAAAAATCACAAACACACATCTGTCACAAAACAGGCAGTGGAAGATTGAGTAGTAACAAAAGGATCAACTTGAAAAACAAAAATTGATACAACACTCTATAACACTTTCCATTTCAGGCTTAGCTCAACCTTCATTCTCCTTTTTATAATACTTTTCTTGATCTTTTTAAATACTTACATTTGCCAGGTTAATTACATGAGCTACATGAGCTCTGAGAAACCACCAAAGAACCTATTGTACCAAAGTGAGCTTCATTTCAGTGTTTTAATTAAAATTAGCAAAGGAATACCTAAGTTTCTTAAAGCAGATGAAGTTCAAGATACATACTCAAAGAACACTTGATAAAAATCAATTTCCTACTTAGACCTCAGAAAATAAATCCTTCCTCAACTAAGGCTGTACAACAGCTACTAGACATTGCTCAGGCTGCCCAGGACAAGGAACACCACAGCACAAAGCTAGGGAAATACAGGAACAGAAAACCAAATACATTTAAAGTTTCATCAAAATATACTGCAACAAGATATTAGAATCCCTTTAAAAGATTCACAAAGAACTTAGTGAGACAGGATAATGTTCTCAATCTGCACAAAATGTCAAAAAGGAGGATACAAAGCTAACAAAACATTTTAACTGTAGCAGACCACATTTAAAAAAAAAAAAAAAACAAAATAAACAGCCAAAATAAAACAGAAACATGAAAACCATAAGGAAAATTAGAATCAATAACTAGGCAACCAAGATATTGACTTAAATATTCCAGGAAACAAGAATGCTGCACAGAAGACAACTGAAGTCTGATGTGTGCATGTGCACGTTATTTATACACCCTCTACCCCTTAGTTAGCAAAAATACAAGGAGCCAAGCATTTTCTGTCAAGAAACCAAACTGAGAAGGAATAAAATGCCATGAAAACTAAGGAAAAAAAATGAGGGAACACAAAGGAAAAGAAGACACCAGAACTAAACCTCCAGCCAAGTAAAATACAGCTCAGACCGTGGAGCTGACCAGTTGAATGCTGTAATAATACAGTTCAGCTTCTTTCATTAGCACAGACTCTCTCTGTTCCTCCTTCACTTACACAAAAATGGGGAATTATGATCTCAACCCAAAAGAACACAGGACTGGTTTAACTACAGATGCTGATGTTACCATTGTAATAACAACTTAATCTATCCTTCTAGTAAAATAATTCTATTGTAATTCACAACAATAAAATTTGGCCTTTTCTTAACTATTTCTTTAGGGCAGACACTAGCACACAGCTATGTCTGTGTTAATGCTACCCAAGAGAACCAGCTGGATTTAAGGAACATACTTACAAGGACAGATCCAGCTTTTCTTATATAAAATGGCCAAAGAGAAGCTCTGGAGAGCTGCCCATCATATGTTCCGTGATTTTTATTATTAGTGATTCAGTTTACATACACAGGAAAACAGTGACTGTATTTCACAGAATATTAATATTCCATAGCAGTAGGTATTTTCTCAGCCAGCACTGCTAATGTTCTCTTGCAGCAACGTTTTAGTTCTGCATATCCTTGTGGATAACACACACCTGAAATTTGCCAATACATGCAAGTGTTCTATGCAAATGTTTATGCAGCCACAGGGGAAAAAAGTCATGTTTCTAATGAGAAATATGACAGTGTAACTTACACTTGAACTCTTTCTAATCATCTCCAAAGTGAAGATTAAATAGTTTAAAGCTGATCCATACAACATCTATGTTCACAAATATAGGAGTTAAAAGGGTAATTGTGAGATAAAGTTGATAGAAATAACAGGATTGAGTTTCTGCACAAATTGTTTCATAGTCCCTGTAGGGGCTTTTTGCAATAACCTCATCATCAAAGTGAAAATCAGACAGATTTTTTTCCTGAAAACCAGTGCTATAATTTATTTCTGTACAACAGAAATGTATTTTCAACAGCCAGTTAATAAACAGCAGAGGTAATGTTTAATCAGCACCTGTTGTTTAGAGAGTATACTGTAATTTCTCTCAAAAAATTTTAAATAAAATATTCGAAATCTGCCAGTCATTCTACTGTTTAATTTAAGAGCTTTCCAGAGAATCCAGCCAAGTGAGGAGAAATGCAAAGGGATAAGGACCAAATCCACAGCCACATTAACCCCCAAGCTCTTCTTTGAGGATGGATTTAGAAAACCTAAACTACAAATGGAGCTAATTTAACTGTGCCCTATTCAGATTTCATGTGTACCACTGTATTAAAGCATTTCAGTTTTATGACAAAGTTCATACAGACATACTACTGTTCAGACACCCAGAAAGCCATAGCTAAACCATTTTAACCCTCCAAAACTCATGATTAATCTTCAGCTACAGAAACAAATCCAAAGAAACCTACACACACAAGCATGCAAACACTTGCCCTCCCACCAAAAATCCAATCTCATGTCTCAGTTAACAATTTTATGTCTCCGTCTCATCTTCAATAATGCAGAACTGACTTATTAAAGAAATCCCTTGTTTCTAGTCTTCTGTGTCATCCACATAGCAGAGCTAATAGCAACTATTCTAAAAAAAAAAAAGAAACCCTTCACAGTTGTTTGAAACCATTATATGACTTTAGAAAGTAAAATGCATAACCTCTTACCTGAGCATGAAAATTTGACATAGTCGTTGTCTCTATATCTTTCTTTCCCAAAATCTCCATTTTCACTGGTGAATTGGGAAAATTAAACGAAAAGTAGTCTAAAAAGTCAGGTAAATAAGTAGCTGCCCCATGAACAATACCCATTACATAGTAAGCTGCACAGTTTTCATTTTCACTAAAAACCAGACCCACAAACTCTTCTGCAAATCTCTCCATCTCCACAGGAGACAAGTGGGAGAGTTCATTACTGTAGGCATGGATAACTGATGCACCTCCGTTAGGCTGGTGCTCAATATGAATCAGCTGTTTGAACTCCAATGTGTCCAACCTTTTGAGTTTATTTTGAACCCGTGGCTCCTTTAACGAGACAAATGGAAACTCACTGTTCTCTGGTATCTTGGACTCACAGTCCTTCTTGGGATCCATATTTTTCCCATTGAAATCCTTAAGATGATCATCTATGATGCCTTTGGCTTCCTGATCCTCAATATCAGAAACCAATCCTGAGCAGATGGTCTGAATAGATTTGCTGTACATTTTTGGACGCTTCCTCTTCTCATTCTCTTTATGTTTCTTTTTCTTTTTCTTCTTAACTTTTTTAATCTGTAGCTCTTCTGCATTGGTTTTTGGTTTCTCCTTCCCACCTGTTGAGAGTTTAAAAAAAAAATCTCTTAAGGAAATTTTTATACAAAATATATATTTAAAGATTGGGATTCAAAGTCACCAAAACCCTCACCATGGCACACAAAGACCAGAGACCAAAAGCAAGGGTCACAATGTATATGTTACCAAAAGTGAGGAGGGTAAGAGACACCTGCCACGGTCACATTGCATCTGATAAATAAGCTGAGACAACAAGGGAAAGACATCACAATAACCCAAGTTTCGTCATGAGCTGCAGTTCATCATTCCCTTGAGCTAGTCATTAGCAGCTGCTGTCCCATGAAGTCCAGAGACATCACAGCACAGCTGTCCAACACTGCCAAAAAAAGGGGCCTACAAACCATCCGTGGATATGAACAGCAGCAAGCTGCCCACGAGATGCCACTGCCAGCACTGACCTTGTCTGATGGGCTTCTTCACATCTTTCACACTCTTTCACAACTAGATAAACTTTGCTGAAGAACATGTGGGAACATCTAAAAACTCATCCCATACATATTATAACATGAATAAAATTAAAAGACACATTAAAGAAAAAGCTCACAAAAAAGAAACTAGCTTCACATAATACACAAGCTGAAGTGAAAACAAACTGTCCTACATGTCCAAAATGTCCTAAAGGCAGAAATTACTCATCTGGGGATAGCACATTCAAGTGACTCCCAAGGTAAATGTTCTCACTTGTTTTAAAGAAGTGAGGGGGTTTTTTTTGCAAGTCATAGAAGTGGTAGCCAAAAAACTTCTAGCAGTACACTGCCCTAAGATCAAGCAGTCAAAATGATTTAGCACATCGTAAAACAAAGTTAGTGGGTATGTTTCAGCACAAATTTATATTCACACCAGCAATTCAAAAGCAACATGTTCAAACAGACAAGCTTTGAGGTTTAGAAATTGTCAGCCAGTCTCTATTACTATGCTGCAGTAGACTATTTTCACCTTGCAATCCTCCACCCAAGAAACTTAACAGAGTCCTTTAAAAAAAAGCAAAGTGAGACCACAAGTGTTGGTACATGGAAACACAAATTCTTGCTGACGATTAAGAGCCTGCACATGGAAGATGCAGACACTGGAACAGAGAAGAAGCAATTGAGACACTTGGGTCTGAGTCTCCTGAGGTTTGTGACAGCACCTAAATACTTCTGGGATCCTTGAAGTGGAGGCAGATTTAGTTATCTCCCTGGATTCTGTTTTCTCACAGGGAGGGGAATGAGAAGTGCCTGAGGTCACTTCATTTCTTGTTTAGCCCAAACAAGGAAACAGATTCTAGGATTTCTTAACCTAATCTACACAGTTAATAACTACAAAGACTCCCTTCACTCAGAATCAGATTTAACACTGCACAGTCTCAGAACACAATTTCTCTTTCAGCTAACTAAGTTCAACTGCCAAAAGGCAGAGTATCTCCATGGAAGTCTGTCCTTTCTTAGGCTAAATTTAATGTAAGCCCAGCATCAAACCTCAGCAACAGGACTGTTATTCAGATGTATTATTCAGATATAATATACAGATATTCATCTGGTAGATGCAATATTCACCACTTCTTTGCTAACATCCTCTGTCACCAGAATCTTTAAATCTAGGGGGCAGGAAAAGACCAGGAAGAGCAGCAACAGATGTTCAACAACTAAGTACCTCAACCTTAGAGCGTCTTGAAAATAGTTCATTCAGGGTGGCAGGGTCCTTGTCTGTAATGTCATTACCTGGAAAAATCAGCTACATTTTGGGATATTGTAATTGTGTCATGGCACCAGCTCCAGTCAGTGGGAAACAAAAACAAAGAAATGGTTTATGACAGTGGGAAGTTACACATTGAAGGCTTTGAAATCTCAATATAAATCTCAAAATACAGACTCAGACATTTTTCCCCTCCTCCTGACTGCAGGAATATACAATTGCAAAGAAGCATCCACAAGTATACAGGTATAGCAAACTCTTAATAATGGTTTAACTTAGCATTTTAAAATTGTTTCACTTTAAATATGAAATTTTTTTGCTATGCTGATAGATATCACAAAGAAGTCAAGCATTCTGCAGATATTATATTAGCTTGAATATACAAACTATGGAACTGTAGCACCAAATGCTGGAGTGAGGTGATGCAGGGGGAAGCAGGAGTTACCTGCCATTTTTTTTTTAATGGAGATCAGATTTTTATTCAAACTATTCACTCAGATCTGAGACATTATGTATGGCAGAAAAGGATGGAAATTTATATTTACTGGGGTTCAATCAGAGTAATATAAATGGCAACAAACTTCAAAGCAAGAAGCTATTTGCTGCAGTAAAAGCCAAATTGCTCTCTCCTACTTGAGCATGTATGTTTTCACCAAAGAAAATCCTAAGACAAATGAAAATCAGCATCTGTATGTTCTTGCTGAACATCCAGCTACTAAATTATATTATACCATTGCTAGCTGAAATGTAAAGTACTTATATAATAGATGGGTATGAATCTGTATTTATGCAAAACAATAAAAACCACTGACTTCCATTCCTAAAGTACAAGAAGGAAGATGATCCGATTTCCCCTTTCAACCTGTCCCATTCCTTTTGATTTTATCTTCTGAGAAGTTTTACTAACAATCAATTTCATTCAACTGCTCCTGTAGTATCTGGTGGCAATTTCTTAAATTCATCACTTGATGTATTTCAAGGATGCAGCTATGCAATAAAATTTTAAAAAACAACCAAACAAACAATTCCACTATTAAACAACAAAGCAGGCTTCCTTAGGGAGGTGGTCAATGCCCTGTGGCAGTCAGTGTTTAAGAGGAATTTGGACAATGCCCTTAACAGCACGGTTTAACTCTTGGTCAGCCCTGAGGTGGTCAGGCAGTTGAACAGTTGATCACTGTAGGCCCTTCCAACTGAAATAGTTGATTTTTTCTAATCATCAGTGACCAGCACTCAAAATAGCACAGCCATGGTCTTGAAAGCAGTGGTGTCTTTAAGACAGAAACAACAAAGATGGAATGTAAATCAGTCTCAAATTACACAAAGTCCATGTGAACATATCCAAAAAGGGTTTGTCTTCAACATGAGTTGTAAAAGTACTTCTTACTGAACTTGGTATACATCTATGGAAGCACTTAAAACCTTAGAAGGAACTACACTAAGACATTTTTTAATGAAGAACATTTATAATTCCCTCTGTTTTCACACCATCTGTATGAAACCTTCAGAAGACATAAAAGTTTTTAACCAGATAAATAATTCTTTTTTGGGTATATAAAAGAAATTTTCCACTCAGCTTTAGATACATTGATTTTAATACAGACTGCTTTTACTTCTGAACACTAGATAAAAAGGTTATGCCATTTACATACATATCAAGTATTACAATTCATCATTGCACACTTTCTCATCACACAAAGCTGCAAAAATGATGCACACAATTTGGAGCAAAATAAATATCTGCCCACAGCCCCTCACTTCAGTGCACAGCTCTCTTCCACTGATTTTTTTTTGATCTCTATATACAAGAAGGATGGAACTGAGATCAGTTTTAATTATGAAACACTTGGAAACCAAGAGAGCGACAATCACTGAAAGAACAAAAGGCTGTATAACAAAAAAAACCACCAGAAGATGTATGATGGAAAGTAGCAGGGCCCCCTGAACTGCTACTTGCAACTGAAAGAGAAAAATAGCAAGTGTCTATCCTTGGGAGACAAAACATCAATCCCGTCTTCAATTGTGAACTACTGATGCCACTGAAGCAGAAAAAGGCCTTAAAACACAGAAATCATAAGATAAGAAGGATTTTAAATGGGCTTTTTTCAAAACATTACTAGAATTAAACACTTGGAAAAAAACATGCATACCAACAAGAGTAAAACTTAGATCTCTAAAACCACTTCAAGCAGGAATTAGGTAACACAACTTCAAAAACTGCTTAGTTGTTTTGAGCCTTTTTAAAATTCACACAACCTTTTCCTACTGCATACACAAATTCTGCTAAAAACTCCATTTCCCCACAAGCAGCAAATGACATACATACAGAAAATTATTTGTATAGATACTTCATATACCCCACATTGCAAAGAAATAAACATTTTAAAATTAAATTTTATATTGGAAGACTGAAAAAATGTGACACTTAATTATTCAGCCTTCTAATGGATATGACACAGCTGAGCAATGTATAAACTCAGTGTCAGATGATCCAATCCCCCACTCTCCTCTGTCACTGCTCCTGGCACACAGCCCTGCAGCACTGCTGCTCATCAACTGCACAGTAACTCAACGGCTCAGCAAAGCTATTCACTCTGCTGCCAGATCAGTGAACTGGTTACAGCACTGTCACACAGGAACTAACGCACACAGGCCACTGAGAGCAGGACACGAGGGGTACCAGCACCCACCCCTCCTCAGGGCAGCAAACCACCAGGTCTGCCCAGCTAGCCTGTCCCCCACACCTTCTCCATCCACCCCAGCACTGAACAAAGCTGAATTTTTACAGGTTAAAAAAGTCCCACCACTTCACCCAACAGTACATTTATAACACAGGATTAATTTCCTAGGAAACCTTAATATAAATTTTTGCAATCTGAATACCTGAACTTTTAAATTTAACAAACTAGTTATAAAATTTACCTTTTAGTTCATTTATCTGTAATAGAGATCAGACTACAATTTCCTCCATCCATCCTCTTACAATGAGTGTGGGTGGTGCATGGTCTCCACACTGCTTTGACACCTGTATACACCCAATTTTAGAATACTTATTTTCAACTATTTTAGTATAATTTCTAGAAGTAAATAGAATCTACTCAGTAAAGCTTGAATAGAATGTGACAGATAGAGAAGGAAGCATGTTTCTAGCCTAAGGTTTCTGCTCTGATGAATTTCAAAGATGCACTCTGAAGTAGATGTTTAAAGCTGCTCAGAAGCTGCAAATACTTAAGAGCAAAAAAAGTTAGCTTGCTGGAATACTGGAACTGCTATCAGCAATGCCCAATAAATACTTTCTTCTTTTTCTTCTTCTGCATTAGCTGTAGAGAGGAGTAGAAACAGACTCAGTCACTCCTCTGCTGCATATATCAAAGTACTTTAAAGTAAAATTAGCTGCTTCTTCCAAAACCAGTAACACTGCTTTGACACTTCACTAAAGGACACCAAAAAAGAAGAGCAGCTTTCCACATCTCTCTAGGACAGTAATCAAGTTGCTCCAGAGCAGACGTACAGAATTTGGTGAAAACATAAATAAGCAATCCAAAAGTTTAAATAAAGACCACAACACAAGGGTGAGATATCCAAAATACTTTGTTTTAAGTCAGATTTGGGAACAGCAGTGCAGTACTTGAAACAAGCTAACTGGATTCACCTCTTACTGCGGAGGCACACACCGGCAACCCAAACTTTCAAGACAATTATTTCAGGGAGTCTTCACCAGCACACACAGTACAGGTGTGTACATACATACACATACATACGACTCTTGGAATCGAATTTCACACATTTTCAAGTGTGTGGTATGTTTGTCTCTATGTGTCCTGAGATCCATTTAGACAGAACAGGAACTAAACCCATAAACAAAAAGCTTTTTCCACCACATGGTTTGGAAACACGAGACAAAAGTTAACTATTTTCAGTCATATAGAAAACATTTCATTTCATGTGACTCACTGCCCTAGGACTGCAACAATGAGAAATAACAGGGACAGGGAGTAGATAAAAAAAACTCTCAGCATCCACATTTACAGGAACTTTCACTTCTGACCTGTTGTTAAAAAGTAGACTGAGCTCACACTTTACTATGAAAAAAGAGAAGAACAGCTTCTGCTCTTATTTGGCTTAGCACAAGGATAGAGCTACAAAATTCGCAAAGTATCAATAAAGAAATGAGAAGAATGGAAGATATGCTCATTCTGTTCATGCATGCACATACTCAGCAGTATCAGAACTAATGCTAAGTAACTTTTAGCCATCTTCTAGGCAACAAGCCTTATGTACCATAAATAGAAAAATAATTCTTGCACACACACATCTATAGGACTGGTAGATCTTTCAAGGTAACTCAGCACACCTTGTTTTTTGTGGTGCCATACTATACCTGTCACTGTTAGTGACATGGGACTTAGTACTAAAGACTGATACTCAAAACTGTTCAAATTTTATGCAAATAAGCCAAGGCTCTATTATTACAAGATGACACATACTTGTAATTAAAACTGATGCTAGACAGCCTAATATCTGCTTTATCTGTCTAATTACAGATACCTTCCAAATGTAAGTTTTTGCAAGAAGTCAGACATTACCTGAAATTTATTTTATGTTGCATTTTGTCCATTTGTTGTGCTTGATCATTTGATCTGAAATTTTAGATAAGCAGAGACCATAAAGTTGAACACTTTATTCAGTTGTTTCAACCAGAGCAGATGTTTCTCAACTTTGAGGTCACAGCCAGAATTATTAGAGGGGGACTTAAGACATTTCAAAACAAAAATTAGTAACATTTAACTCTTTGTTTCCCACAGTGTTTTAGCTGACAGCTAGCAGCAGGAAGGCACAAACATTTTTAACAGCAGCCAGTAACTAAAATCGGGTTTTGCCTCCTTACTTTAGGAGAGCCTAGCCACCAAAATTTAACATTTTCATTTTGATGTACAGAAGTCTTTGCTTCAAGCTCCAGATCCCAGCTCCAGCAGAAAATTTTCCAGCACAGCTCTCCCTCCAGCCGCCACTTGCTCCATCTCATTTGACATGTGTGTGTTACCCTCTATTCGTATACACTATTGGTAAAAGTTGGTAACCTGGTGCATAAGGACTGTGAAACAAACTCAGTATCAAACAAATCAGTGTGGTGGATTGTGCGCCCTGCAGTCTTATCTCAGTCTTACTCATTCCCTCAACTAAAGTGCATTGCATACTAATACTGGAACATTTCCCTTAAAGATACATGAAGACTCATGTGTCATGTTCAATATACTGATTTTATAATTACTCATGTAAAAAACCCATCTATTAAAAATTGAAAAGGTTCATAAAAATGTACAATTAAATGTCATTTCTTCCAGAATAATAATTTTAAAAAATCTTTAGAAAACAATTTGGATTTAGGTATGTTCATACCAGCAAATAAAATATTCATTTTCAGTTCTTTCCTGAATTTTGGCATTCAATAAACCAAGGCATTTAATCTTGCAGAAACTGACACTAAGAATTTCTCCTACTACAATTTTAGCAGTTGCTGTGCTCAGATATAAATAATCAGAAAAACAAGACTGACTTTTTTTCTAGAACGAAAAACAGAACTGGGACTGTTTACAAATAAGACTATTAATCATCCCCCTTTTTTCAGAACCTCCAGTAAATTTGTCACATCACATTGGTGCAAATATTTTACATGAAATGCTCAATATCTAGAAATAACTATTTACAGATTTTTTGCAATAACTATTGCAGATTTTTCTTAAAAGTAAGTTTAAATCACTTACAACCTCTGTATTTTTAACAATATGCATGTGCCAAGCAGTTTTTGTCTGAAAACTGAGCTCTTCCTTCCACACAGCAGAGAGACAGAGGCAATTCTACAGCCTTATCTACAGAGAATACATCTTTTAAGTGCAAAAGGATGACAAAAAAACCTTTTAATTCTAGGTTTATAAAAAAAGCCATCAGGCTCTCTGAAAGAATCGCATTTCCTTTAGCAGCCTCAAGCACAGCAGAGAAACCCTTTTTAAGCATTGTCCTTCTCCAACATGGGCAAGTTTTATCACTGCTTTCAACAGAATGTCAACCCAAGTTTAGGCAGATGAACAGCTCACAACCCAGAGCTTCCAAGTATAAATAAACTCTTCCACATTCAGCTTAGAGCACCAAAATTAGGCTTATGCACCAGCTCTCCCTCAAAAGGCATCAGTCCCTCAGCACTGACCTCTTCTACAACTCGCCACCTCTGACCTTGGACAGCCAGTTTAGCTGTCTGAAGTCACGTAGGCTGTTACCTCCACCCCCCCTCAGCCCAAGTCAGTCACAAACAGATGGTCAGAGCAATATTTTACCACAAGATATAGATGTAATACCTAGAAGAAGGAAATAAGCAGACTTTAGGCACTGTACTCGTGGTCTCTAAACACACACACACTAAAAATAGAAAAAACAACCACAAAAGCAAAAGCCTGAAGAAATGGAAAGCAGACTCATTCCAAAACTTTGTTCAAAAGCCCACACAGTAAATCCTGAGCTCAAAACAATAGGGCTTGAAGTTTAACTTTTGTTACACAGGAAGAAGACACTCTAAGATAAAGAGTTAGTAATTGAAAAGGTCATAGAGACACTGACCACTGATATATACAAGAAGCTACATCATAAAGCAGTTCTGCCTCTGCTCTCTCCTGCCCAGGATGTAAAGTTGGATCAGCCAGACAGCTCGGGAAATGTTATACAAACCTCACAGCACATACAAGCACATCCAGTCAGATTTTGGAGGCCTACAGAAGACACCAAGCTGCCATTCTGAACAGAATATAAACCCTGTGGAGATGATCTGTCTGCTGTAAAAAACTGTCTGCTCCCCTGACTCACTCCCTTCTTTCCCTACAAGAGGAGTCAATTTTGCAGGATACTGGCAAACCAAACACAGCCTCTACAGAACACTTAACAGCCAACACCTTCAAGAAAACATAAAATATACTTGAGTGATAAAAAGTCAAATAAAATAGAGGTAAAGCATCTAATGCACTTGTAGCACTGTTGCTGTGAAAATAAGCTATCCTGCTTCTCAAAAGAGGTTTTCTAACAAAGTCCCTGGGCATATACACTTGAACCTGAAAATCAAGGACCATTTTAGGCTCAACAGCCCCATTAGGTATCATCTATTAGATTGGCGCAAGACAACTTGCTGTCTTTGCAGATTGCACCTCATCTGCTGAATGGCAACAGAAATAGGACCCAATGTAAAAAAAGGCTGCTACTCAAAAGAAGCCTAAAAACCCCACTGTGTTATGTGTTGCCCAGTATCTCAACCATCAACTTCCTTCCATGCTCAACAAAGACTAGTCACACCTGCCCTTCTCACAGGAAGTCACCAGTTTACACAATCCTCAAGTTCAAAGCAATACTTTGAGATCTGATCAACACAGGTTTTAAGCTGTCATTGTTAATACAGTTACTTGTGTGTAGAGTTTAATACATGATGTAGTAATTAAAGGGCTCTGTGCCTCTGACCTCTTATGAGCATTCTGAAGTTCAAGGTTTAATTTGAGGGTTTCACTTTCTGGTTTGTATATTAAATCTTACAGTATACAAGGTAACAGAAAAACATATCAGGCATTTGTTCCTAACTTCAAAAGCAGAGTCTGAAAATAACAGATTAAAAAAGCATTTGGTCTACTCAAATAAGCAACACCCTCACAGAAAATCTGATGCAGCATGACCTAAGTGAACAGTAAGGTGGTTCAAGTACTGGCTTAACTACTGTGCTCAAAGAGTTGTGAGCAGCAGCGCAAATTCCAGCTGGAAACAGTCACTGCTGGAGTAATCCAGACCGTAGTATCTTGTGTCAGTATTGTTCAGCCTCTCCATTAATGGCATCATGGGACAGAGCACATCCTCAGCAAGCTGCAGCTGATCCAAAACTGGGAGAAAGAGATGATGCACCACAGAGTTGCACCGTCACTGAGAGGACCTCAAGAGGCCGTAGAAATGGGACAACTTGGGGTACTCATGAAGTTAACAGACAGGTGGGCAAAACCCTGCACCCGGAAGAAATAAACCTGTGAAGCACAGGCTGATGACCTTCTTCATTCCCTTTCATCAGGTTTTTCCGCACACTGATAAGATCCCCCCCGAGCCTCCTCTTCTCCAGGTCTATCAATCCCAGCAGTCTCTGCCTTTCTTCATGGACCATACAATAGACACATAGTTTGTGCTGGAATGGACCTTTCAAGACCACCAAGTCTAACCCACTGCAATAAGCAGGAACATCATCACAATCAGATCTGGTTGCTCAGAGCCCAGTTCTTGACCTGACCTTGAACACTGCCAGGGATGGAATATTAATCACATCTCTGGGCAACCTGTTCCAGCCTCTTATCATCATCATTATAAAAAAAATTTCTGTATATGTAATCTGAATGTAGTTGTCCAGTGAGACTATTACCTCCACCCCTGGAGACAAAGAGTCTGATAATCCTGGGCAACCTGCTCTAGTTGATCATACCTGGAGCAGTTGCACTAGATCCCTTCCAACCTCAGCTACTGCACAGTTCTAAGATTAAATGGGTGTACAAGCCACATGAGAATGTAACCTTAACTACTTTTCATTACAGAAAACAAAGTTGAAGAAATCAGGCAAAATTAAGACTGCATGTTGCATACAACCGCTAAGTATTTGACAAAGCTCCTGAATTGTAACTCCTTAATTACTCAGTTTGTACAATTAATGTTAGACATAGAATGTAACATGCATTCATCTTTTCTCTCCTCAAGATACAAAATTATAACTGCAGACAATATGTAGGTTATTGAAGAATCACTAATATTGTTCCCTGAAATACTGGTCTTTCCTATTACTACTATTGTACACACAATACTGTGATGGCAGTTTTACCTTTAATTTCCAGTACCTAGCACAGCTGACAAAAAAAATTAACATCTATACCAGGTTTTAATTTGCAACTCTTGTACTAACTAAACAGGAAAAATTGCATTAGTTAAATGAAAAACATAGTACTAAAACACAGTACCCAATCACAAATACTTCTAGCACTAGAATAAAAAACCACACAAAATTTGAACCTACCTTTCTGAAGTAATTTGATCTCTCCATTTTCTTTCTTGATTTCATTCATTAGTTTGTGCTTCTTCTTTTCTTTTTGCTTCTTCTCCCTTTCTTTAACTTTGTCTTTGATTTGACCTGAAATACAAATATTTCACAATTAAGGAAGAACAGAACACTAATTGTAACATACATGTTTCCTATTATTCTTATGCAAGCTCTATTAAGAGGATATAGAGGAGGAGTTACAAGGAAATCCCAGTACTTACAATATGAAAAACTAATATTTATCTGTTGCATAATCCAACATAAGCTTCTTTAACTCAGAAATGCTTTGTTTGTTATGTTGTGGCTCTATGCAACAACCCAGCAAGTTAACTGCATGGTAATTTTTGCTTACTCCTATAACTTCTGCTCTTATTTTGCATCTGCAGTCAGCTCATTTGATCAAATTGGAATTGCATGCATTACATAAGAATTGTGGGGAAAAAAAAGAGTAAAGCATTTTCTTGGGTGCACATCTACACTGAAAACCTCATAACTATCTACACATACTCTGACCTTAAAGGCTTTTGCAAATACCTAGGAAAGATGGTTTAATCTGTCAAATGAAAAATCTTTTATATTACATTCACAGGCTAATGCATCAATAGCAGTCATATACAATTAATAAAAACATGAGACGTGCTGTATTCACACAGATTTAATTTACTGGTGCTTCCCCTGATTACCTACAATCAGCAACAGCTTACCTGAGCAGTCTCATTTTTCATTTACTTTCTTGTCAAGTCACTCCAGGTTTTTAAATCCCTGACATAGAAAAGCAGAGCCTTTAGGCATGCTTTCTGCATGTAAAATACTAGACCTAGAGGAATTCATAGTTTCAAGCAGTCATCTTTGCAAGCCAAGTTGAGATTCAGTTATGAGGCCAAGCACTAAAGAAGTCAGATTTTACTAGGCTTATATGCAGTGCAGCCAGCACTTCACGCCTTATTTCCTGGCCTGAAGCCAGTATCTGCTCAAAGAGTTCACTGGGTTTTTTAACCTCCACAGGGAAAGAGGAAATCTGATTTTAAGCTTCTACATAATGTTATGCTTCAGTAATACAGCTGAGAGACAGCCCTGATGTTTTATTCATAGTACTTGCATTATAAACCCCAAGTGGAAGCAAAGAAATCCAATTATTCTTCCTTAAGCATTCACATAAAATAGAAGTAGTGAGTACGTTCACTACTAACAAATGAGAAATATTTCAGAACTAAACCAAAGAAAGCCCTCAATTCTAGAAGGCAATGTAGAGTGATCCCTAACCAAACTACTCAGGAAGGAACTACTTTATCAACTCATGTTGATAAAGGTGCAAAGAGCTGACAGTAATCCACATAAATGAATGCTCTAACAGTGATTCCACAGCATTCATATCTTTCCTCTGAGGAGTATTCTAATGAGGCTACAGAACTTAAACCCTCACAGTTCTTAAGAGTGAAGCAAAGGATGTATTTTAGGGAGAGTCATAAGGAAATAAGTCAAATAAAAACAAAATAGATGGCAATCGAGAGATGTCTGTTGCCTCTCCACAGATCATAAGCAGCAGGGAGAGAGCAGCACAAATATACTGGCACATACATAATAAGGTAGCTGCACTTAACAGGATGTTTTAGTTCTAAGTGACTGAAACAGCCATGTCCAAGAACAGCCTCCTCCTAACACTTCTGTGGGAAGGGATGGATGACAAAGCAGATTTTTGTGTAGAGCAGACCATGGAAACCAAACAAGCTTTCCTAAGCAACACAAACCTTTCTAGGAATACGTTAAACAGACAAATCTTCCTCTCCAACCTATTTCTTCCCAAAAAGGAATCTCTAATTTGTAAATCCCCTGCAATTTGAGTATAAAGTTGGGTAAATGGTACAACAGGAGTTAATGCAACACTCCAAAAGCAGACACTCAGCTAGCAGGCAGTAACACCAGGCTTGATTTATAACCTTGGCTGAATGATCAACTCAGCCAGAACTACAATTATCATGGGAAGACCTAGATTTTATCTCAACTTTTTTGTGTGGTTAAGAGGAACACTTGACTCCTGCTATCACTTACAAATCAAAGCAAGATTGAAGAGCATATACAGATGTTGAGTCTTGCTGAAAGAGGACAAAAGACTGAAAGAACCCTTTACTGCCAGCTCATGAAAATAAGGCAAATCAATCTTCCAGTTTTGTCAGAAGCAACACATAAAGACAGAGAACCTTTTAAAGAGCCTCTAGTTTATTTTCACATCTACAAAGCAATTAGAGTCAATGGCGAAATCTTCCCAACAAAAGAAATCATGAATGTGCTCTGTAATATCCCCCAGCAACAGCCACAAGTAAATCGTACCAATGTAAATTCAGCTGAGGGAACTCTGGAGTAAACTTTCCCTTCTAGAAATCAAAATATCATAACAAAACCAGTGTAGAGACTGATGCAAGTAAAAAACAGTTGAGAAGCTCAATTTGAATTTACAGATTCTGATTTCCTCCTTCAAAGCCCACAGAATAGCTTAACAATAGCCAGTAGTGCACCTTAGAAAAAGCGTAAATAAATACTTAAATTTAAAAAATCTTCGCACATTGAAAAACCCTGTCAAAATGAGAGTTAGTCCATGGATTAACACTTGAACTTAATTCTCAGTTGAAATGTCTTAAGTTTCTGGGTAAGTATTTTCTAGTCTGGCTTGCAGAATTCAAGGAACTGTCAAACAGAATTCTGCAGATTGTTCTCCCCAGCAACATCCAGAAACATGAACATTCACCATAGAATTCCTACTTTAAAACTAATACCCCCAATATTAAGCAATTTACAACCTACATATCACAGAATAAATAAGCATTGAATGACACTGGCAAAGGAAAACAAGAAAATCTTGTTCTGTTGAAGTTATGAAAACCTGGAATGTTCTTGTACAGCTTTTTTGAAGTTTACCAGCAGCAGCTACTACTGGTCTCCATTTCATTTGTAGGGCAACATAGTAAAAGGCAGGAAGTTTATAATAAGCTTTCCATGTCCACAGAATATTCTGCAGTTAGCTTCCACCAAGACTACTCCTAACAATAAAAAAGAAAAATAAAAAAGCTTTTTGAGCTGCTGTGGATGAAATGAGCCTCCACAGAAATAACGCAGCCCAAATACAGAGGAGGGAAGGCCTTTACACACCTCCAAAGATACCAAAACTAAAAGCCAGCCATTTGAAATTTGTGCCCCAGGGCAAAAAAAAAAGAAATCTATGTTTTCATTACACTTGTCCCACCTATTTCTCCAATGTGAGTCCTGCCAGTGGGCTGCAGCTCTTCACAAACTGCTGCAGTGTGGGTCCTTTTCCACGTGGCCCACTCCCTCAGGCACAGCCTGCTCCAGCGTGGTGCCCCATGGGGTCACAGGTCCTGCCAGCAAACTCGCTCCAGCATGGGCTCCCCTTTCCACAGGGCCACAGGTCCTGCCAAGAGCCTGCTCCAGCAAAGGCTTCCACGGGGTCACAGCCTCCCTTGCACATCCACCTGCTGCAGGATGGAGTCCCCCAAGGGCTGCAGGTGGATCTCTGCTCCACCATGGAGCTCCCTGGGCTGCAGGGGCACAGCTGCTCCAGCAGGAGCTGCCCAGGGGCTGCAGGGGAACCTGCTCTGACACCAAGAGCACCTCCTGCTCCACCTCCTGCACTGACCTGGGAACCTGCAGGGCTGTTTCTCTCAGATATTCTCACTCATCTCTCCAGCTGCAATTGATCCTGTGCAGTAACTTTTTCCCCACTCTTAAAATACATAATCCCAGAGATGATTACCACTATCTCTGGCAGATTCTCACAGAAGCCACCCCTGTATCTCCCCTGCTACCAACACCTTGCATGCAAACCCAATGCAACTCTACTAAATAAACCAGTGTACACTTCTTAAAATACAGAGCTTTGTAGGAATAAGTATCCCTGTTTAGAAAAAATACAACACCTAAGGAATTAAGAGATTTCCACATCTTATTCAAATTTACAGTAAGGAGTGTCACCATAAAGTCCATAGTCTTTGCTTTGCATGTTACAAGAACAGTACACCCACACCCAAACGAAATGCTGCAACAGCAGTACATTAAAATAAAACAAGTGCTACATAAAGACAGGAAGACTGTTATGGTGTGTGCATCTCACCTTTCCAAAAGGCATCTGAAAAATATTTTCACTTTACAACAACTCTACACAATGAACTGAACTAATTAAGAATTATATGCATACTTCCTCTTCAAATTCCAAAGCTACTTTTTCTGAATGTTAAGTACATAAATAAAAAAAATGGATATATACTGTATTTATACATTAAATAGCCATTTACAACTAAAGGGTACAGTAAAAGTTCTTCGTTTCCCAACTCAGGAGATACCTTCTCACAATGATGGTCACAATTCCCTAAGCAGTAAATACAGGAACACGAATTCACAGATCACACCTGATTTCAGAAATCTAATCAGATCTTTGCCTCTACTGCAAGCTTTCTACAGACAAAAAGGTAAAAAGAGCATAGAGAGTGAGTACTAAGTGGGAAGTGCTCTTTAGTGGATGGACTGTGTGCAAAGTGGTGGCTGTCACTTGGGAAATTTGCACCTTAAAGTCCATGCAGGAGCTCAAACTCCTCAAAGCTAGTCCATTTCAGCACTAAAAGAGGAGAGCTGTACAGCCCTGTCAGATGCCAAAAGCTACAGCTGCTCTGCATCATTTTCCAGATGGTAATTCACATTAGCAGTCAGTCATAGATTATGTTCAAAGTACTCTGCCTCTCTCTCCTCTGTTTGATTTAAGGGCTGTCACTGCACATGAGGTGAAATATTTACAGACTACTGCTAAGGGACACCATCAATATGGATAACACCACCAGCAGTGTAACTGAAAGGAAGGGGGAGTAAGGAGGGGCATACAAGAACATCAGTTCCCATCTCTTCCATCAGCACCCTCCTCACTTTGAACAAACACCCATAAAACCTCAAGAAGCCATGTTTAACTGGTTATGCAGGTACATGAAGTATATTTAACATCACCATGTTAACACTTCTGACACCTGCACTTATTAAATCCTACAACGTACACTGCAGAGCAGGTTGCCCAACTTAAATGAACGTGGAAAAACCCATATAGTATGCTCAAGATAAAATAAAAACCATCAAAAAAGGGACGGGTTTCACATCCCAGCAACACATAGCTGGCAACCCTTTGAGTAATTTAAGTTTAAAATCCAAGATATGACTAAAGAAATCCTCCTATCAGGCAAGAACATTTCCTCAAGCTTTCAATGATGAAAAGAAGGACAGATCCCTTTCAGAATTAAAACACTTCCAAAAACTGAAATATGATCTTTACAGTTCCCAGTTCCTTTAAGCTTCTCACTTCTAAGGAGACCTTCTACATGTAGAACTGAATGAGTCAAGTTTAAGATCAAGCACTGGGGAGCTGAAATCAGTAACAGACCATGTGAGAGTTGCAAACAAGGCTTCTTCAATAAGTTTCAGCTTCAGCCTCCTGATCTTGTGTCAACTAAGAAAAATTATTTGGTATTCTAAAATCAGAGTTAGTTTGTGCTGCGTGAATTACACAGAAAGCTGGATTCTGGGGTACAGAAAGGGCATGGCTCTCCAGCTTAGAAAGATTTTGTTCTGCCTAGCAAGGGTCAAGTTTTCTTACCAAAAAGTGGTCAGGGTCCCTCAAGAAAAAAATGCACTGCTCCAAATTTATCCCAACACTGCATACTTACATTAATATAACTAACAATTCTGAAAACTGAACTGCATGTAAATCTCAAAAGCAACAGAAATTTGAGAAGTCCCTCTTCCTCCTGAATACCATACTTAAAACCCTAAACACTTTCTAGACATTGCTGCTTACAGTAGGGTATCTAAATAGAAATATATTGAAGAACTCAGATGAGGGTGGTCAAGAGGCCTCATAAGCATGAAAATGCTATATTTAAAAAATTCAGCAGAAAGGAGGGGGAAGTGAGTCAAGCCACATAATCCAAGGAAAAAGAAAGGGAAGTAGTAGTTAACAGGAGGAAATGTTTAGCAGAAGAAAAAAACAAAAGACAACCTTACAAGCAACATGCATGGCCCCAGTTCTAAAGAAGGGAAAAAGATTCAAAACTCTATTCAACCTACTTTGGTAACAGAGACTATGAAATGAGCATCCCACTGGATGCAGACCAAAATTACTAAGACTGAAAAGCGTAACTTCTTGAAAGCTAAGATCCCAGAAGGTTCACACAATGTAAGGTAACTGTTACCAGAAGAATCACTGCTAAATGTTCATCTGAAATCTAATCTTATCTATCCTTCAAAGATAGCAAGAGAAAGAAGGGGGGTGGGAAGGGGGGGGCAAAGGAGGGAGAGTTGAAAAAAAAAAATACTAATACTAAAAAAAACAGCTACAGTGCCATATTCAGCTTTCCTGCTCATATGGGGAATCCCCATCTGCAAGTCAAAAGGTGTCAATCTCATTTTGCAATTGCCTGCGCACTGAGGCAATCTTACAAATGGATCAATGAAGAAAAAGAAGGAATGAAAGAGAAATTGTACACAGAAACAGCAAGACAAGCAGAAAAGATGGATCATGCAACTGCATTACACCTTACAGCAAATATAGGGACCAAAACCAAAGATTTGGACAGGCGCTGTCTAATGAAGAGGGGAGTGGCTGAGCTGAGCTTTGCACTGTTATGAAAACAATGTCAACTATGAACTGCTAGAGCAGAGTATCAGTTAAATGACTAACTGAATCAGCAGAATCACAGCATGAACAGCAATCGCTTCTGTCAGACTGACACTGTGTTTTAAAAACAAAAACATTTCACAACTTTAGCTCCACTATCAGAATGTATGTGACAAGTGAAATTTAAGCTTATTTTAAACAGCCTAAACCTCGTTATCTGCAGAATAAATCATGCATCTGGCAAAAGGCTCTTTCAGGTTCTCTGCATGGCAGATCATCTCTGAAGGGGTCACTGAACTCCATTCATTTAATGGAATCACAAGCTGTAAGGCCTGCTTATGACTCTGCAACTTAAAAGCTCTCTGCAATTAATTAAAAGACCAAAGAAGACTTTAAACAAAGACTTTAATAAAATATAAAAATGTTCGAAAAGCTTTAAACACATCATCCATCTTGGCTACTACCAAGTTTAACATCTTCCTGTCACTTAGGAAATTAGGGTGCCGCAGAACTAGGCTCCCTTACACCTCATAATCACTGTTGCAAGTGAAGGACACACATGAGCTCCTATAATCAGCTTTTCTGAATGCAAGGTGAAAAATCTAATATTTCCTCCTCAGTGTCAATACCCCTATCATCATTACCATAATTAAACTAAAATTAGGAAAAGGCAATTGCTACTATTGCAATTGCAAATGCAATTGCTTGAGAATTCAAGGCCAGATACAACATTCATTCACTTCACATCACTGCACACCCTGATTACCTGTATTATCTTCTCTATACCACAGTCCTAACAATCTCATGAGAAATTTTGCTATTCTTCTCCTGATTCCTCTAGCTTTGCTTCTTATTTTCTCTAGTATTGAAATCTGTGCAGGTCCCCCGTCTCTCACAAAGCTTTTTCTCCTCACACCCTAAAAGCTCTGTGCAGCAAAGCACACAGCTTGCTGATCAGAAACACAACTCCTCCTCATTTACAGGTACTGGAATGACTGGGAATTCCACTCCATCCCATGTACCCACCTGCAATGCATGTCCATTTTTAGCTGCAAACAGGAGGATGGACTTTTTCCATTTTCAGAGCCTCAAAATGACCAAGGAACTCTCACCCATTCCACCAGCTTATCTCTTAGCATTCCTGCCTCTGTACCTCTAGTCTCTCCATTGGCACAATTGTCCTTCTGGCAGGTGCAACACTGGCATGAGTATCAGTTCTGAATGCTAGCAGAGAAAAACAATCAATACCATCAAATCCACACTGCTGCTCCTTCTCCACTGCACCAGAAGCAGAAAGGTTTTCTAACTGCAGACTCCAGGATCAAGAGACTGACTAGCCTCCATGAGGCTGATTTTTAGAATGCACTGATGACAGCTTCCACAAACTCAGCTCACTACACCTGAAGGAGAATATTTTATTCCTACTCCCCTGCCCCTCATATATTCTGTATGTGCAAGCCTTTCAGTTTTTCATAATTACCCCAAATTGTCTAAGTTTACCCATGTTGTTCAATTCCACCCTGTAGGCTGCCTAAAATTTTCATTCTCCTTCTATCCTTACTTCCTGGCCTTTTCTACAGCACCGAAGTATAATCTTTCGCCCTGAAACAAGACCAGAATCACCTCCATACTGCTTTTGCCTGCTATTTTTCTTTCCTGTCAGTATTTCAAATTCATTCCACATTCACTTATTATATGCTGCAACCACAGTCCCTCTGGTATCTTTTTCTAGTCTGTAGCTTCAGCACTCCCAATGCACAAGTCCTGACTATTCCACCCACCTTAATATGTCATTCCTAGCTTTCCTCTGTACTTAGGATTCCATGTGCCTGCCCCCCAGCCATTCTTTTCTCCCTGCATCATAACTGCATTTTTCCCTTTCCTCTCTGCAAAGTAAATTATTCACAGCATTAACAGCACAAACCTGTTCTTTAATCTACAAATACTGAATCACTTTTGAAAGGCTGGCAGCTCTCAGAGGAAGACTCAGTGCATCCTTCACTTTCTCACAGCCTTCTCTGCAAAAATATACAGTTTAATTAAAATAAAATTCTTCTTTTATATTGGAAGCTATGCCACAAAATTTTAGTTTTAGAAACTACTTCCTCTAAACAGAAATCTGTAGACTCAGATACTAAACAGGTATCGCTTGCCTTTGAAAATTTATTTGTTGCATGTAGATAAGTTTTCAAGGAAAAAATATAAGGTAAAAAAATCTGTTGTGAGCACTCAGCAACTAAAAAGAAAAAAATTGTGCCTGTGAGTACATAACCTCTGAGAAAAGTATCTTTTCCAGATACAGGGTGCAGAATCTCCTCTTTAAAGACAAATCATCAGTTATTCAGTTAACACTATCAGCGCCAATTTCTTTAACCAATGTGAAAGAATATTTCATCTTGTTATTATAATATGATTCCAAGATTTACTAACATGACTCTAACACTGGTAGGTCACTACAGCAATTGGGGCACATACGGTTATTAATTACACAGTTTTGCAAGAAGGATATTGGGTGAGATTCTTAGCAGCTATCCTTGAAGACAAAATGACTTCACCAACATCAAACAGGCAATGAGCAACATTTCTAAAGGCTTTTTCCCAGTCACCTTTTGGACAGGAACAAAGGGGGGAAAAGCCCTAAAATGGAACACTTGAAAGCACTAAAATTACGTTCTTAAAACCCACTTGTACATCACCAATCAAGATCCAAGTAAATAAAAAAAAAACAAAACCCTCAATGGTAAGTGAATCATAGACTAAGATGCTCATGGAAATTAGTGGAAAATTAAGTAAGGCAGCCCAGACAACCTAATCAGTAGACAAAAAGGCATATTGATATTTCTCTATAAGCTTGGCTGATCCTGTAATTACAGGTATAGGCCACAATCAAAGTAACCTAAATTTACACAACAGCTGTAATTTAGCTTTCCTTTAAAATAAAGGAAACTTGATTAAACTAGGTAATGGAGTGTACATTTCAAATTTCTCATATTTCACTGTAAATATAAAAGCATCAACATCTGGTTTAAGGTCACTGGAGACTGGGAAAGGACACACTAGAAATAAAAGCCTGTATTCTTGTACTGTCATCATATATTCATGTATTGTCTTTTAGTTCCCAAGATTTACTGTTCACCACAGCAGGAATCCAAGCAAGACTCTTGCCTGACATCTTGTCCTACCTCGTCTGGCCATTTTTGTCCAGCACCACTAATGAACTAACCCAGCATTCCTCCCCTTATCCTGAAGGCCTCGAGCATTCCTTGGGAGATGTGATCTTCAAAAAATAAAGAACGCCAGCAGCAGCAATTACATGAGATTTCAAAAGTCTAAGTATCTAAATTTTAACTGCATTTTAAATAGTACTCAATGACTTAGCCTGTAAAAATTAACAGCCTAAGAAATGAGATGATTTACGATTTCATTTTTAAATTACGGCGATTTTTTGCAACACGTTCTCGGTTTTTCCCCAATTCAGTTTTGTTCGCACATTTCTAATAAATTACTCGGCATCCTCATTTCCCTAATAGGTAAGAAAACCTAAGGCCTCTGGCAGCTTCTGGCTGACGCCATCGCTAATTCCACACCCCCTTTTTTGACAGGATTGACGGCGGACTGAGCCGCCGCTGCCTTCCCCACGAACCCGCACAAGGCCAGCGATGTGTGACCGGGTGCAGCGCTGCCCGCAGCCCCCGGCCCGGGTCGCAGCCACCTCCCGCTGCCGCCGGGCAGCTCCAGCGAGCCCCCCGCGCTCGCCGCCCCTTGCCGCCCTCCCTTCCCGCCCCGCTGCCGGCGCTGCCCCGCCGCTCACCTTTCGGGAACAGCAGCTTCACCTCCCCGTTCTCCTCCCGGCTCAGGGCACCGCCGCCATCTCCCGCCGCCGCCACAACGGGCAGCGCCCCGTGCTTCCTCCTCTCCTTGTCCCGCTTCTCCTTGGGTCTCTTGGGCTTGGCGCTGCCGCCGCCGCCTCCCGCCTCGGCCGCCAGCGCCAGGCGGTGCCGGTGGTGGCGGTGCTGGTGCTGCGGGTGGGACGAGGAGGGGGAGGCGGACGGCGGCAGCAGCACCGCGGGCGGCAGCAGCTTCCGGGACAGCGGGGAAGGGAACGCAAAGCCCCCCGCGCCCGCCGAGGGGCCCGAGGGCAGCGCGGCGAAGCCCCACGGCCCGGGGCCGCTGTAGCTGGGCACGACCGCGGGCAGCGGCTGCTTGGCGCTCCCGCCACCGCCGCCCCCTTCACCGTTGACGCGCTTAGCGCCCTTCAGGCTCCGCTCCTCCGCTCCCTTCACCTTCTTGGCGGCCGGCTGGGATCCACGGGAACCCTTCGCGTCCGGGGCCGTCTTGGCGCCGAGCAGCTCCTGCTCGGGGGGCGCCGCGCCACGACCGGGACTGGAAGGATCCGCCATCTTGGGCTCCGGCGTCTATTTACTCTCGGCTCGCCCCAACCGATAGCGCCGGGGGCGGGGTAGTGCCATGGCCTCGCCCAATGGGCCGGGGTGGCGCTGGACAGACAGCGAGAGCGGCCAATCGTGAGGCCGAGAGAGGGGGCGGGCTCTCAGGGGATTGGGGGCGGTGGCTCGGCTGAGTGCGCAGGGCGCGCGGGGGCGGCGTGAGGGGAGCGCGGCGGGGACCGGGCCGGGGAGAGGCGGCGCTGCTGGGGAAGGCGTTTGCTTGGGAATGAGGAAGGTTTGGACCCCGGCGCATCCCGGGGGTTTCGTTAACACCTCAGGTTTTGGGCTTCTCTGCTCTGGGAGCGGCTGACGGGATCTCGCGGCCCCGCAGCCCGCGGGCTGTTCCTGGGAAGGGCGCTTGTTTGGGAATAAGGAATGTCTGGACTATCGCCGTTCCCGGTGGATTTACCCCGGGAGGCGATGTCCCTGTCTCTCGGGATGTTCCGGGGCCGGGGCGCTGTTCGTTCGGCGCTCTCCGCACCCGAGTTCTCCACGCTCCCCTCACCCTTGGAGGGGCTCGGATGGAGCTCGGAAGCCGCGGAGGGCCTGGCGGGAGCAGGGCAGAGGCTGCCGCGCTCAGCCCGTGCCAGGTGCCGGTGCCAGCCCGCCGGGACAGCCGGGTGTCTGTCACCAGGGCATCACTGACCGCCGAGCCTCAGGGAAGGGATTTGAGCTCAGTGTCCCAAACAGGAGCCCCCCACTCCATCCTTTGGCCACTTAAGCTGCCATAGCCGCGGTTCAGGAGCAGACTGAAATTCCCCCAGGTTCTGGTGCCAGCAGGAAGCATCGTGGATGTGCGTGAAAGTTTCTTTGGAGTGTTCGCATTGCCGGGCTCCTGCTCTGGTCAGTTGCCGCGGGGAGAACAGAGTCGCTGCCACATTACACCGAACCTGGCAGATGGCAGCCAGATGAAATTGCTCTGAGAAGTTCTGTACACGATGTATCAGCAGGCAAACAAGGTTTTAAGTTTCGATTTTTTTGCTCCACAAAGCATTTTCATTTGAGCTGCCACTGATGAGCCTCAGAGTAAGCTCCTAGTGCTTGGGCTATCTCCTCCTTTGTTTCTTTTGAAATTGTAAAGCAGGTTGAATGCAATTCAGTGTTCATCTCAACAGCAGCAAAGAATAGATTTCCTGTATTCAGACAACTCTGCCTTTTCCTCAGATGTTTAAATTTCCACTACTGTAAGAGTGTATCCTCAAACTGTATTTCTGGGCCTCATGGGGGAAATGGCACATGTGTCAAAGGAATAGTCAACTCACCTCCAATCCCATCCTGAAATCGAGGTACAAATCTACCCATGTGTACATAGGCTGGTAAACTAGAGTGGGCCTCTGAGTATGAAGGTCACCTTCAGCTCCCCTCAGAAATTTTGTGTCAGCGGGTGACAAAAACCTGTGCATTTTAATGGACAGCTCTTTTCCAGGTTAAGTAAAGGTGACCCATCCGCCTTAGTCCAAATCAGTAGTTTTGTCTCAATTATGTGCCACAATATGCACACCAGGCCATTGGTATCCCTACATACCAGTCCCTAATGGAAACTGGATTCTGGTGACTCTAGAATGAGAATTTGAGGCACCTCATGGCACTGTCTCAACTTCACGGGCTTTACAACCAACTTCACCTTACTTCTATCCCAGTATTGATCCCAAGTCAACAGTATATTAAGGTCACTCAAACTTCACATAAGTCAGAATCATATTTTCACCTCTTGCTTTTAGGGGCTTTGAGTAACAGAAGAGCAGCATTTCTTTGTTCTTTAACTAGAGTAAATCCTTGGTTTTGGTTCAAGGAGCTTGACCACAACCTCTGTGAAAGAGTACATCACTTTTGTCCATGCAGCAAAATTAGCAAGACCTATTAGGCTAATGAGGCTGGATAGCTGTATAAATAGCTGAATATCTTGATATGTGCACTTACATCAATGTTAATAATTCAGACAGTTCATATTTCTGACCTTCATATTGGATATGCTGAGATGTCTTAAAAATGCATTGAATTGTAATGCAACCCAGCAATATGAAAATAGATGCAAAGATAAAACTGGTGAAAGAACTCATAGCCCAACACTTGATTTAAAACTGACAAATAAACTTATAAATGTGCAGCAAACTTTAACAGCTGACGATATGCTACTAAACTCAAGTCAAGCTGAAGTTGTTTCCTGTGCTTTCTGAAGTAGCTTATTGAGCTTGTAAGCATAAGCCAAGTTTTTATTAGTGAATTCTTTATAAAATTCAGCTGGAGCAAGATGACAGAGTACCTATTACATGTAATTGTTGCTTGTTGGAAAGCAGTGTGACTAATGTTTGGAGGTTTGCTGCTGCTATCTCATACCCATTTGTCAGCAGAGGAAATTGCAGGGTGCTTGAAATTGAGAAGCCGGCTCTGTTTCAGCTCCTGCAGTCGTGCTGCTGTACGGGCATTAGAGGGAGGGTGTTGTCCCTGTCATTTGTTTTGTCACCAATCACACAGATACATTAAAGTGTTCCACCATACCTATGGTGAGCACACATTCCAAAGCATTAAAACTAAATTTCAGGGTGTCTTCCTTACTACCTGTTTTTACTTTAATTAAACCTCTGGCTGCTGGTGCATATATCCCAGGCAGATGCTCCTGAATAAGATAGACAAAATGAGAAACACCAAAACTGCTTCAGAAAAAATAGTGTCTTTAACAAAAAGGGGGCAAATACAAGCAGTCTAGCTTGTGTAAAATACAGAATCAGAAATCTGTTCTGATGTTAATTGAAGAGTGAAATATATATGTGAAGTGATACAATCTCGAGAAACACTGTCAAAACACTGCCCCAAACCGAACTGCTACACAGAAATACAGCAGTGTCTCATGTCACAAGTCCTCTACAGAGAGAGAGCAGTGTGAACTGGGGGTCTTTGTGGGGTTCAGTCCTTGAGGTGTTGGCAGCACCCCACACACAGAGAGCAGAGAGCTCAATGCTTTCAGCAGAAGCCTTGAAACTGACTATGGAAATTATATGAATATACTTTTGTCTATAGTTTTATATGCACTTAGGGAAATCCATGAAGACTTTCTAGACCATGGAGACCAAAATGAGGCAAAACCATGACAGTAAAAATGTCAAAGCAGTACAGTATCCAACATGCATTAAGAATAAGCTTTCCATGTTATTAGCCTGCTTATTGCAAGTGCTTTGCTGTTTTAATTAGGATAATTATGAAATGCTGATATAAATTGTTATTAATCAAAGCATTTATTTAAACAAATTAGTGTATATGCTCACCTAAACTTAGAATCATTTCAGACATCCTCTATAAAATAAAAAGCTGAATGTCAATGCTGTACACAGGTTGAGTTACAGTGTTTTGGCTTTGTACTCTTAACTTTACTCTTAAGTTTTGTGGACTTACTCAGGTCTCCAAAGAGAAAAATAGCTTTCAGAAATGTTATTTAATCTTTTTATAATTCCAACAGTTTGCTCTCCATGTGCTTACTTCCTTGGTTTGGCATCTGCTCAGTTCTGAAGTCAAGCATGGAAGTAATTGTGCCAAGTGTAAATTGAAAACATTTGATAACACTTAGACATCTTTACACTGGTTTTTGTCTGCAAAATTAGCTAACTGTAATTTTTAATATTCATTTTTTCTTCAAACTCATTGAAAGTCAGTTAATTCATCTTTGGAAATGGAGGTGAAAACTAGCCTTATGTGCACAGAACTGTACTGACAAAGGTGATCTCATCATGTAAAAGTCTGATTTATTTTAGAAAAGCTTCATTTTCCACAGTCAGGGTTTTCAGAACAACCAGTGACGTATCCAAATGCTTCTGCAATTACCACCCAAACAATTGAACTAAACGAGACACTGGGGACTAACTTGGCTCATAACTGGGAGCTGCTGACAGCATGACAAGCCTTGCTGCAGGGGGATAAGAACTGCCCCCTCCTGCCCTTGTCCTTCACAAGGGACAGTGTCCCCACGCCTGAGCAATGGGAATGTGCAGCCCAGCATCTTTGATCAAACCAGTAACCAAGGCAGCATTATCCCAAAAAGCCTTTTTTCCCCTCAGAAGCAGCAGATGCCTCTGCTGACTGCTCAGGGGTGGTGGGTTAGACATTTGGCAGTGTGGCAGAGCAGACAACTGGGGACACTCATGGTTTTTATTACACTGTTCGTCTGCCAACATTTTACAGAATCCATAAAAACCACAAAAAGGAGTTTACACTTCAGGGAGGACCTACAGTACTTGCTTCTTGTTTAATGTTTTTTCAAACAGCTACAGACTACTGCTGTAACAGCTCTTTAGTCTTTAGAACTGGTTTTCTCACTTGTGTTTAACATGTTAAACACCCCAGCTCCAATATTTATTTTTTGAAATGTAGTAACAATCACAACAATGGAGCAAAATGGAAGGTCTTGATATGCACAATTTTAAATGATATCTGCTTGCAGTTGAAAAGGTAATTTGCTTAGCTCTTGTCTTCATAGCTTCTTGACTATTTGAAAGATCTTTAGAATTTTTCAATACAAAAGATACATAATTATGAAAATCAGTATGAAAGCAAGAGGATGCAAGCCAAGCAAAACTGTATTTCCTTACATATGGAGATGTTATCTCCATTGTTATTCCTTAACGAGCAGTTCTATGAGGTATGCATGCCTTTTATTGTTGCCAAAGAGTTCAAGTCAATGAACTGAAATCCCTATGGATTTCCTGATGGCTTTTCTTTTTCCAATCCATAAAGGCTTATGGAATGATAAACAGATCAAAGAATGGTCATGGAATGGTTGGGTTGGAAAGGACCTTAAAGATCATCTCATTCCAGCCCCCTCTACCATGGGCAGGGACACTTCTCACTAGACCAGGTGGATCAGAGTCCCATCCAACCTGGCCTTGATTTGGAGTACATTTAGTTCTAGGACATTCAGGTCTTGTGTCTTTGGTACAGACACTTATTTGCAAAGTAGCAGTTTATATTTGTAAGTGTATATATAAAAAGCAAACAAACAGCTAGTTATATGTAGCAGCTAATCTTTCACTGCTCACTTCAGCTTCTTGCTCACATAAACATCTTAATGGAAAAATCCACAATAAAGAGCTTTCTGTCTATTCACAAATTTCACTCCACAGTGGAGGCAGCAGCTCTTCAGATCAGTGGTCACTGTGATTCTGGGAAACAGTTTAAGACAAAGTGTTGAAAGTAAAAATGCTTTTGCCGTAATCTCCTCGGATTTTCTCTGATGTACCAATGTAACTGGAAGATGATTGCACCTGAAATTTCTAGACCATGGCATTAGGAAAGCATCTCACAGTGTAAAGTCACCCAAAAATATTTAAATATATGTACTGGATGGCAGCTAGGGGCTTTGGGATTCACTCAGGCTAGATGGAATAACTTCAGTGTAAATCTAATACATCACTATCAGCCTCAGATCACAGTCTGGAAATGGGAGATGAGCAGGCTCCTCCCAGCCTGTTCATGTGAAATCACAGTTGTGATTGTTACTTGTACAGTCTTGCCTTGTTACTTGTACAGTCTTGCCCTGGCTTAGAGGCAGGAATGCTGAGCCTACATGGTGGATAGCCCCACTTCCAGCAAGCGTGCAGGACAGATTTGTCATCTGACCACAGACTCTGGCCCAGAGGCTGCTCCAAGTCAGCTCCCTCATGCTGATTCCTACTGATGCTCAGAGTTAATGGGAAGGGAGAGGAAGAAGCAGATGGAAAAAGTCTTCACACATTCTTAATCACTGAAAGAAGAGACACTGAAAAGTGTTTGCTTGATGTATCTACAAAACATCATTAAGATAAAAATTCTAATAAAAACTCCAGCCAGCCTTCTGAGTTGTGTAACTGAAGTGTGCAGTGAATTTACAAGCAGTGACATACTCCAGTGCCCTCTTTCTGGACCTTACTGTTACACATACTTTGGTCTCTAGCAAAGTGAGGATGTGTCTCATGGTTTAAAATATAAATTAGATAGGCGTGTGATGTGGTCTGTAAGAGCACCTATGCATTTTTGAGTTATGGGGAGTTCCTAGAGCACATCAACATGTTCCAGAAGTGGTGAGGAGAGGAGCCCTGAGCAGCTGAAACACAAAGCATTTGGTTTAGTGACAAAGGCTGCTCCCTCCCAAAACCTGTCCCTGTGATCTGGGGACTGCAGACAGGCCCAAGAGCAGAGCTGTGTCTCTTGGAGCCAAACCCCTCCTTTGGACAGGGCTACGCTCAGCCTTGAGGACTACCATGGACATCTTTCAGAGTCCTTTTGGCTCATGTAGCCATTCCAGCTTAGCACCCAGAGGAGGCTGGCAGCTGCATGAGCTCCAAAGGAGGCCTGAATATATTTAATTTTTTTAAATTGTAAGACTAGACACCCCCTTTCCTATGAATCAGGGAGTCTGAGACCACCCTCCCTGCTGAGGAATAGCTGCCTAAATGAGCGTTCCCTTCTAAACGAAACACATGAAAGGCAGTAGTGGCAGAGAAGTAAATTCAGGAGAACTCTGACCACCCTTCAGTATCCAAACTGTGAAGAACTAATTTATCTGTAGAAATATTTTGTAGGGTCTGAAAATTTATTTCCAAAAAGGGTAGATTTAAGGGAAAAAATACACTTGAGTGTTCTTTCCAGCATCAATGAACTGGTATGAATTTGCTGTCTGATGCCACAGAAGGGGAAAGAGCTGCTTAGCAACACTTTTTTTTCAGAGCTGTCAGGTGTCTCACTAGTCCTAATGTATAATAAAAGTTGATTTGTATTATAAAAATAATTACTTGCACTGCTTCCTTCTTACCAGCGATTTACATGTCAACAGGCAGACAAAGATGTATTCATTGCCTGGCAATGGTAACACAAAGTTCAGGTATCACTTTGAGGTCCCAAAATCCCTGGCAAGAGATTGCTTAGTGAATTAAACATTCTTCACATCTCCACCTCTCCCACCCACTCCAGGATGTTTCAAGGGTCAGTTTATCCTTATTAGGTTATTATCCTTCTTTTTCTCCCTCCTTGGAGTGGGAGACAAATCTTTGCTGGGCCTGATCAGTCAAAATGCAAGAGGCTCATACTCAATTGCAGATTTGAGTGGAAACTCAAACACAACAATTTCTTTAAGGAAGTGTCTTCCTGGTGCTGCATTCCTGTTACCCAACCACACCTCTGCCCTTGTGAGGAGCTTACAAAACCAGGAACCTGCTTAACAAGTTCACATCAGCCTTTTATTACCCACAAGCAAAGACAGTTTCCCCCTTGTGCTTGCTACAGTTCAGCTCTTCCCACCTCCTCTCCTCTGGCATTATGTGCTCCTTGTTCTTCCCAACTCTGCCAGATGCACTTTTTACCACACACCAAGCAGAGACCATTCTTCAGATCACTTTATCCAGGCAACTTGCTTCACTTCTGAAGTGCTCACACATTACTCTCCACAAATCTCATGACCTGAGTAATGAGTAATTTTTTAACTAACTTTTATAAAATCCAGTGTACAAGTGCTTTTTCAGAAAAGCCTGATGGTATGGGCCACTCACATCAATGGGAAAGGTAGCCCTAGATTCCCTACTGGAGTTCACAGGGATGGCTATTTTAGCTTTTGATTGTCTCTAATGAAACAGATCAGAAGCTACATTACTATTTTTTTAACAAAACTGCCAGCCTTTCACTGGTGGGTTCAGTTGTGTCCAGATACCAGAGTAACATGTGGAATTAGAATGTACCAGGCCCAACCTTCCTTCACTTACAGCAAAATAGTGTTCAGTGCAGGCAAGACTGAAACCCTAAGATGAGAAGTGCACTGGGCAGGGCTGATAAAATGTGTAATTGACATTATAAAGTTAAATATTCACCATAAAGCATATACATTTTGGAGATGCAGCAAATAAAACCAGTAGACACCAGAGCTGGCATATTTCCTCACAAGGTTTGTATCTTCCTGCCCGCTTCTCCAGGCTCACTTGAACAATTAATTTACCATTTAATGTGAAAACAGCAAGAAAGCAAATAAAAATTTGAACAAATGTAGCAAAAGACTTGAAAAAACTCTGATTATGATTAGGTTTCTTGGTCCATTTAACATTAGGCCAGAGCTGTAGCAGGTGGAATATATACTGGGATGGAACCACACACCAGGTGTCTTCTGGTAAAGAGTAGAGTAAGCAGAAAAGCTCAGCAGTCTTGATACTCCATGTTTGAAAAATGGGATCATCTTTGATCCAAGTCTGGCTCTTCTTTTGACTTGACAGTCAAGCTGTCTGTGAGATTGTGGCACTACCTACCCAAAAGATCAAATTTTTTACCTGCCTGTGATCTTTTATTAAGGACTGTAACTCTGTGGATGAAAGTGGGAATTATAGATGTGAAAGACAACTTCCACCTCACCAGCTGAAATCTGTGGAGCTGCAGTGCCTGAAGCAGAGCTAACCCCTGTCCTTACGAGTGCCCCAGAACTGCAAACACGAACACACAACGCCCGTGGATGAATACCTGCATTGAGCTCACCACAGCTGTTTACATGCACAGGGTATGTAACTTTGCAGGATTTAAGCCAAAATGCAAAACTGATTTCTCACCTTGACTTCACCATAGTGCTTGATGCAGACAAAATATAATTTCATAAGCAAGAGTCAAGTTGTTAAAGAAATCGACTGTTACAGCAACTACAACTCAACAGATGAGCAAACAACATTTTATTTACTCACTGCTCTAAGGCTGCAAATACTAAGCTTTTGCCATGTGGTCTTAGAAGCAATGAAGTGAAGCATTTGATAAAAATCTCGAGGGTACAACAGCATGCAGCCAAGAAAACAGTTATTTTCTTGTTCTGTTTGAGCCAACACTTGACAAACCTGTGTTTTGCTTAAGTAGGAAAAGTCCCATCAGAGAGCCTGGCCATTACTGGATGTCACTAAGCCTGTTACTAACCACTTCACAGCCTTGCTGTTTCAAAGGCTTTAGATACTCCGAGGGCTCCGGAGCAGTCGGTGCGTTGTGCTGGCTGGCCCCAGCTATGCTCAGTCCTAGGTTCATGTGTTCCATGCATTTAGCCTTGCTCTTCAGACCACACAGACAACCTCCCTTAGAAGCTTCTTCAGCTTCTCAAGAGCTGAAGAGCATTTTGAGATTGTGAGAAAGGCCCTTCTTTGGCAGTGGGCTGTAGGAATTGTGACTTGTGTGTTTATACTGCAGAGATGTTACTCCTCCCTTAAGCCTTGAGAAAATTCTCAGCCTTAGTTGTGTGTAATTGTATCTGGTTGTTCAGTTCCATTGTCTGAAGTCCTTAACTCCTTGTTCCTCTTCAAAATCCCCTTTTGAAGGCGATATTCATTGCTAGTCTTTGCCCAGTCCAACCCTCTCTTGCTAGGTTCCCTCTCTCTGTCTGCAGCATGTCAGGGTTGTGCTGCAGGAAAGAGCTTTGTGTTTGGGTGCTTCCCAACAGTCTGACCTGCAGCTACAAGCAACTGCTCCAAGCAGCACAGGGTTATCACACTGCCCAGTCTCTGCATTGCACTTGATCTCACTCATTCTGTTAGAGATTTATCTCCAAAGAAACCCAATCCAAGATTCCAGTATACAAAAACCCAGAGGTAATTCTTTGAGATTTTAATTGTTCTGCCCAGTTCCCAAGTTAGAAATTTCTTTAAGGAAAATTATGTGTAAACACAGCAGGTTTTCCTAGCAGATAAGAAATAAAAATGCTGGTGTAATGCTCCAGTTACTACCAAAATAGAATGTTACCTTGTCAAATCAATGCACAACCTTAAATATGCTGAGTTACAGAGATAAGCAATGGTATTAGTAGAGGTCAGCTTTCTTCTGAGCCTTGAGAATTCACATTTCTAAAACACAGAGAACACATTCTTTTGATGTGATAATTCACTGCATGATTTAATTTAATATTAATACCTTTAGAAAAAAAAATGGTATATTAGAAAAATACTGAAGGACAAACAAGCCAATGCAGCAGTTATTAATAAAAGTAGCTGGGTTGAGTAGCATTACTGCTTCTTTGCTACAGTGATCATGTCCATGCCTGAAAAGCTGCACTTCAGAGATGAAAGTTGCAGACTGCTTTCAAAAAACTAACATTTAAGACTGGAACTATACAGGATTGATTTCAATATATGTACAAAATGGCTTCAGTGATAATTTGCAAGCCAATGTAATGCTTAAACCCTTTTAGACTCCATTTCAAATAAACCACAAGGGAAGATCTAGGGTTTTTTTGATGAAGTTGTTAAGACGTTAATAATTCAAAGTTATGATGTGAAACTCTCGAGCGTGAAGCATCCAGAGCTGCAGTTATCTCTGCACCACCCCCAAGAGTGGCTACACAAAGTTATGACATTGGGCAAGTTTCACCTTGCTTTTCAAACTGCCAGCTTACTTGAAATACAATAGGTGAAAATATAAAACCCAAAGCAGAGAACAGCAAGTTGTGAATCAGCTCTGTCAAAATAAACAGAAATCCACACCAGACAATTGCAGTTTTTTATCACTAAAGCAAAGAAAGGCTGCAACCTTTCTTTGAGTTTGTTTTTTTCTGTGACAAACTCAGCCTGGAATATGATCCAAATCTGTGCAAAACAAAGTGGGGAAAAAAAGATCAACCTGGATGTACTTTAATTAAACATAACAAGATGACCTGTATGTAGTGCACAGATTTGGGACAGCCTTTGCTGTTAACTGAATTTTATCTGCGAAGACCAGAAAATCTACTACCTGCACAGATTTGTGTTGTATTGGTGGACAAATATGGAAGGGATCCTTGAAAAGTACATCCAAAACATATTTGGAAATTTTATTATTTAACTTTTTTTCCCAAATGTTCCAATGATTTGGACTGCCCAGGGGTGCTGACAGCCCATCTTGCCTTATAAACCCACAGGAGCTCTGTAAGAGTGAAAGTCTGAGCTAATCATCTGCAACACGAGGGAAGGAAGACAAAGTTCAGGCCAGCCTTATTCTGCCAACTGCAGAACATTCCAGCTGCCTGAACTGTTTACAAGTCAGAAATATAGTTGATATAGATTATCCCAGATGGCACATATCATTGAATTATTTATTTTTAAATGAATAACTACAAAACTACATCCATGGGAAGTATTTATAGTGCACACAGTTCTTTGAAAGAGCTCCCCAGCTTGGCAGTCTGTCACATGTACAAAGCACATGGTGATTAAACCCAGAGTCACAGGCAGTAATTGCAAGTTGCATCCCTTCAGGAGGTTACAACAGAACTGCTGTCGGGGCATTAGCTCTCTTTTAGCAGACACACTAAAGGTACAAGTAGCAGATCAGACAATGTTCCCAGCTTAAATTCAGATTAATACAGTTTCACTACCTAAAATGAACATTTTCTTCTAAACATTCTTCTTTGCTTCTCTGGCATTCTTGCTAGCCAGAACTTTTAAAGTAGTTACTAAAAATAAGGTTCTGAGTGTCAGAGTTCTGTTCAAGTATGAGATCTGTAAGCTAAGCCAGACTGCCATCCTTCACTGTGTTACACTTGGCTTTTGGATACAGTTTTCTTTCCTAAGAGTAAAAACACCCAGAGTGAGATTTTTACTTTCTTTAATTTAAAGATTGTATTACAGAAAAGTTTAAGTAAGGAATCCTTATAAGGATTAACTCTTGACATAATATATTGCCAAGATACAGTGTAGCTGCAAGGGCTCCAGGTGAACCTTCATATAAGTTGCTTTCTTACATACACAGTCGCTGAACAACATAAATTGTTTTCCCCATCTGTAAGAGAAGACAGTGGTATTGAACAGTCCTTTTAGCAGTGTGTTCTGGTTTTCCCAAGTAAGAAACACGCCGTATTAAAACTGTAAAATCCTACTACACAGAAAGGTGATAGAGATGAACTTTCTAAAGATTGCAACTGATGAAACATTAAAATGAAAACTAAGGAGTGTTGATTATGTAAAATGGTTTCTCTTTTACTGGCAGGTCAAATATACTAAGAAACATACAAATCTTTTAGATAATCTAATTCCAGATGAACTCAAAACACTCAAGAAACATACACAGGCTAAGAGAATTCAATACTGTTCCAAGGCACTTACTGAATCTCCATGACCAGATGAAAACCAGAACAAATCAGGTCTGACAATTAAACAGTATATAATATAAAAATAACCTTTTGCTTACAATTTACAAAATGCATTACAATCTTTATCTCTGCTAACCTGCAATTCTGGCTGTGTGTGTCCAGCAATTTTTGTAAAAAACCCCAGAAACTATTTTCTAAAACTTCAGGGCAAATAACTTACAAATAAGGTACACAAAAATTTAGATCATGCAGAGATTTCTTACATCTTCTGTTAATATTTTATGATTGCAACTTTATCAAATTATATACTTACTTGCCCTGTACATATACAAAATAATGCATACATGGTAATCAAATGTTAGCAAAAAGTAGTCCATAAACACAATCTGTCAAAAGTATTACTATATTAACATATGTCTACAAGCAGCGTGTAACAGGGTTAAAAGACATTAAGGCAATAATACTTGAAGTTACAAAATAAATCATATGTAATACTTTCTCCTAAGTGTAGTAAGGCAGGTAGATGGCCCCAGCAAAAGGTTGTAATACTGGAATCCACTGTTGTGAACCGTGTGTGAGGCTTTGCGTGGGATGCACTGCAAGAATGTACCATTGATAGTTAGATCTACACTGCTCTGTGTTAGTCGCCCCCCAGGAAAGTGGAACACTATTTCTCTAGCTCTCAGCGGCACTTGAGTTTTCCAGTATAATTTATTGATAGTATGTCCATTGGCTCTTGGATCATGTCCATTCTGAGGGTGGCTCTCTTGGTCCCCTGGGCTTTGCACAGCGGTTACCAAAACCTAAGGAAAGAAATGTATTTAATACTTCTGTCTGCCGGGACGACACAAAGACTGGCAGCAGTCAGAAGATCACTAAGACATGTCTTCAGCTCTTAATACATTTACTCTCAGGGCTACAAAACAACTTTGTAATACAAGGAATTCTGAAGGCACTCTGGCCGTAGGAAATACAAATGTGAAGAATTTGTATTATATTATAGTTCAGTACTTAAACCTCACTGGAAAGTACTTTTCATTAAATACAGTATTACAGCCTTTATTATCTTTTTTTTTTCCTCCTTCTCTGCATACCTAGGCTGTTATCAGGTATTATTTCTGGAAGTTTTCAAAAATGCACAAAACTTTACAAAAATTATGACCCATTTGACAAATTCTATGTTTTATACACTTTTATACACTTTTTTTTCAAAGTGAAGAATTATTTAATCATTTATCCTGGGGAAAACTTCTTCAGCACTGCTGAAGAGACCAGGCAGGCTTATTTGTCTGGGTTCTGCATCTCAGTGAGTTGGAGGGTGGCAGTAGTAGCAGCTATCCAAACCAGTACTGATAGTGAATCCCCTGTTTAAGTCATCAAGTGATTATATTTTAAAAGAATTGTAATTACCAATCTCTGTTACTTCTGCAGGAAATTCTGAAACTTGACCTCTTGTGTCAGTGGAACCAGAGAAAGAAATCTGAGGTAAAATGTCAGTTGGTGTTTTGTTGCTTCGTTCAGGACGATCTAGAAAACACACAGACCCCTCACTGTAACATCCACTTGGTCACCACTGTGGCAATGCCACGTGTCATTACAGCCCAGACAACAACTGGCAGCAAATATTTACAAAAATAAAGCTTTGAAAGACAATTTCTCGTTTCCTAAAAGTGAAACTTGAAAATTGTTTATGAAGTAAATGTTCAGTGACAGCAACATATTCCTGCTTTCCATATCTGGATTATTATTTTGCATAGTTTGTATGGATAGCTGAAATCCCACACAGCATCTATTTATAGCAAAAGCTTGCAGTGCCATTTAATACAGCAACATAAAGGCTTCAGTTCATGTTCTTTCTAAACTAAAGGTGCTTAGATATCATAGGTAACAATATATTTAGTATAATACAAGTATATTTGATAATATACTTAGATTTCTTCAGAGCAAACACCAAGTTCAGGCAAATTTTTGTTCAGTAGGAAAACTGTATTTAAAAAAAAAAAATATTAGAAAAGCTTCCACCACTTACCAGGTAGTATAGGTGAAGTTGTTTTCAAACCCTGTTAATTAAAGATATATAAAATAATTACACAAACCACTTCCAGAAAATTAAAAGAAACATAGAAATTTAAGATTATGAAAACATCACCAAAATCATATAACATTCATGGAAATGGTAATTTACCTCTACATTTTTGACTTGACTCAACACTGAAAAAATGCTACAGTAGTTAGTATAAGAATTTATTATTAGAACCTTAGCATTTAATAAAGATTTGAAAACATGACACTGCAACTTATTTGCAAATTTAGGTAAGTTAGTTCTCACACTACATTTACAGTCCCTGAAAATTCACATCTATGTTTTTTGTCATATTTTTAAGTGAGATACTGGGAGCACATGAAAAAAAGGGACAAATGTAAAAAGGACTTATATACTTTTAAAGTTTTGCCAGATGTTAATGCAGGATGACTGTGAGCTGGATGAGAGAAAAGTGAAATCTGATGGGCAAAAATGGTTTGTTTAAAATAAATATGGACATAAGGGAAAACCATTTTCAGGCAGCAAAACAGGTTGCCCATAAAAATGTCCATCCCTGGAGGCTTCAAGACCCAGCTGGAAAAATCCCTCGTTAGCCTGGAGTGAGGCCCTGCAGAAGTTTAGATGAGAGACTGCTGTTCTCTTCCAGTTAGAATTGAGCTAAGATCTATTTAAGGGCAGACAGCAAGCTCCCTAAAAGCAGCATATTTACACTCTTAAGGCCATAGTTTAACATATATTTTGGAGTACTCCTTTTAAAAACATTGCTGACCTTAGGAAAACAGATCATTTTCTTGGAAAGAAAACATACTCTTCACGTCAATTCAGCAGCTCAGGCAGAAGAAAACCTGGCCAGTTGTAGATGACCAACAGCTGCAACTTCTCACAAGTATGGATTTTACTTTTTGTTGTAGCTCCTAACCAAACCAGAAATGACTGATGAGTACAGACTTGTCTGCTGCACTTACTGGGGAGGCTGTGTGCTCAGGCAGGTGCTGGTCGCGCAGCACGCTCCACGCCGACTGTGCCGTCACAGCTGGCTTCAGCAAGGGCGTGCCTAGGAAGAATTAAATCAGCTCAACATACTTCAGATCTCCTCATGATGAGGCATTAGTACACAGCATTAGAAATGTGCTCTAAACTTTTTTTTTTTTAGATTAAATACCTGTAAAAACATGAAAATCTCTTTACGTGAAAAGTGCTTCAGAAAAGGCAAAATGCCACAATATAACTCAAAGCACAAGAGTACAGTGTTGTATTATGGACGTTCATTTTGTTCCTTTGGGGGCTCCTAATCAACAGGGGAATTGGCTTCCTTTTCAAGGACAATTTAGAACTTCTGTTACATCAGTTGGGCAGTAAAAGTATGTGTTTTTCAGCTCTCCTAAGTAAACATACAAGTCAGGACGGCCACACCTGTTCTTACTAACATTGTGCAAAAAGACAAAATGGAAGTGGTTTTAGTAATTCCAGTCCTGGAGACAGATTTTTAAAGAAAACAGCTTTGTTCCTTGTGCGGTCACAGAAAAGCAACAGGTCCATGATATCCAAAGAAAGGATCACTTTGACTCTGAACTACTTATGCTTATGATGCTCAAAGAATACATTTACAAAACTTCAGTGTTTTCATGCTGAAAATATTTAGATTTGGGCCCAAATTTTTTGAATTCCAAAATTACACTAAACAAAAGTCTCAGTAAATAATTATATCATTTTAGGTTTTCTGGAAGGTACCAAGCATCAACCTAATTTATCACTTCATTTCAATTCATCTGTTTTGTATTCTGCCATTACTAGCTTGATGAATGAACTATGACAACAGGAGCACATCATCTGTAAGTGTCAGCTTCCTCTTGCAGTTACCCTTTTGACACAGTCAAAGAGTGAACTACATTAAACTTGCCTAACTGGGCTTGTTCACTCCGTGCAGTGCAGAATCAAGTGTCATCATCTTGCCTTTGCCCAAGAAAGGGGGATCAGATAAACACTGTTCATGTGCATACCCACTCCCTACCTGGGAGCAGTAGGAAACTAAAATAGCTGGGAAATTCCCTAGCCGTACTGCATTTCCCCACTGTATCATCTCATTTCCATACCCTTCAGACTGAAAATCAGCTCTACTGCTGCTGAAGTCCCCAATTACTTAAATATCATATAACACCATATTAACTCAGAAAATTTAAAATAATTTCTCAAGGGCGTGGAAAAGTTAAATCCCAAAATAAGCCACTGCACATGCTAGATTTCATTCAATTTTACAAATTACTCCAACAGACTAACCAAAAATCAAGGGTACTCAAATACAATACTGACATGCTCTTCACATTTTATCTCCAATTATCACCAAACATCAAAAACTCACTCTGTTCACTTGCTAATACAAACGATTCTGGTGTTCTTTCTGGGAGCGGGGGAGAGGAATCTTCACTAGCATCAGCATCTAAATCAAATATGACATTTAGATAAGTTAAAATACATAGATTTTTCTCCTATACTTTTAGAAGTTGATCTTTTCATATATGTGATAATCCTAAACTTGGTATAGTATCTAAAGCAAAAGAAAAATTTGCTCTAAGTATTATAAAACATTTTGGTTTACCACACTAACACTGTGGAGCAACTTCATCTAACAACAATAACTTCACATTAAGGGCACAGGATCAGTTTGTGTGTTATGCAAGCAGGAAAACAAAAACATTTTCAGTCTAAATAATTGGGAGGAAAAAAAACCCTCAGTAACTCAAATGAACACTTTTTGTTCATCCTTTCAGGTCTCAGTTTTGCCTACCAAGTCCATGTTGAGGCCCACTGGCTCCCACACCACTGACACGGTTGAACAGCGTGGTGCAAGGTTTACGAGGCCAAAGGGTAAACAGGAGCCAGAGGAGACGGCTGCTGTTGGTGCCAGTACCACATCCTGTCCCCTCTCACCTCCCACGAGTGTACTAACACAAGCTATTCTGGCAGCAAAAGCCCCTCTCTGACCTGCTAAGAAATTTGGAGTAGTAATTCAAGGTTTAAAACAATTTCAAGGAGCTGTTGCCATAAGAAATCTCATCTGGCAACTGTACTCTGCGCAGGATTCAAAAATACAAAGACACATTTCAACTAATAAAGCCATGAAGCTTGAGCTGCCAGCATCCCCAGCTGCTGCAGGGACAGAATTCCATCAAGTTCTACAAGCCATCATCTTCCAAGTGACTTCTGAGACCTGCTCCATCTCAAGTTTACATACAGCACAAGAAAACCTTCATTAACAGAAAGAGCCTCTATAAAACCATCAAATAAAATCACCACGGATATGGACTAACTGAAAGTGAGTTTTAGGGTTTTGTTTAGGTGTTGGTTCTGCTTTATTTTTCTCTTTGTTTTTTTCCTTTTACCTCAGGGTACAACTACTTTTCATTTGAATGAAAAAGAGGATTTAAGTGTGTGGCAAGATCATGCACACCAGCAGTTATGGTTAGGCAATTAGGGTGCTGGTAAGTTCATAGACAAGTTTCACTGGTGATTGCCACATTCCCAGCTTCAGACAGCAGAGTCCTGAGCCAGTATGAAAATGAGAAAGCCACTGTAAACAGGGTTGAGGATCACTGGTGCAAAGCAATCTAACCCTATATTCTTGAGTCCCAGAGGGATTACAAGACCTACAACTAGAATGTAAAATGGGAAGTGTTCACTATCAAACGGGGAACAGATACACCCTTATTAACATGAGATAAATAAGAAAAATTGCTGTTAGAATTTTAATAAATTCCTGTGAAATCATCAACATACCAGCAGCACAAGGGCTCTACTATTACTTCAAGACGTTTCTGATACACAGTTACATGAAACATATTGTAGAGTGACATTTCTCCAATTCTTTATGATATTTATGACATATCACTTATTTTATTTGCATGTTCTTACAGCATCTACATAGTGAGATGCACAGAGAGGTGATAATTTCCAAACAGTGACAAACAATGATTGCTCTGGGAAAGAAGAAAAAAAATTCTGGCTAAAAGGAAAAATACAATAGCCTGCAAATCTATAAAACAAATCCAAGGAGAACTGCTTGCAAAGTTGAAATAACTATGACAAAAGGGCTTTGTCAGCTCTGCAGAGCATCTTTTAAGTCACAGTGTTAAAAATATACAGGTATGTGCAAGTATTGTCCTGTGTTTACACAATATAAACCACAATCTATAGATCTATAGGTCTATAGGTACAGTTCACAATATCTATAGCTCTATATCAAGATCTAAGATAGTTTTTAAGGCTGCAAAACAGTTCACATCTCTGGATATATGACTTTTGGTGAACATTCAGTTCACAAAGCCAGTATTTTCAATTCAGCTGGTTCTGCATCTTGCATCATACACTGAGCCCCATTTCACTTCAGAAAGTCATGAAGTCTGCACAGACTCCTGAGGTGAGGCCATCACTGGAAGCAGCTCCAAGCACAGAAGTCTGAGCTGGATCCAGAAGTTCATGTTCTTCCTTCAGCTCCACAGCTTTACTTCTTGTTTTGCTGGGCTTTGCACAAGCAGTTGCCAAGGCCTAATCTCTTCTTCCCTGCTCTATCCTCCATCTGCTCTAAGTGTGCCAGTCTGACTGAAATCTGCACCTGTATGTTTTGAGACCCTTTTGCCATCAATAAATGATGTTCTAACTTGCAAACTTTTGCAAAATAAAAACCCTCAAAAAAGTAGTAAAAGATAAAAAGCCACTAAATAAATTTTAAAGTGCTAATCAAGAATAACTTGGATTTTTAGATTAACAGCTGTATTAGCTTGTTACCCCCAGCCATGTACAGAAAAAGAGGAAAGCACAGCTAAATATTTACAACACTATTAAAATGCAGGAGCTAAATCATGAGCAACTTCAAAGACCAACGCAGTGAATGAGGTTACATCTACATTTTTAGGAACAGCACATCAACCAATAAGCATGAAATTATTATGTGTTTGCACAAGCCTGTTGAAAATGCTTTGGCTAGTCAACCCCCAATTATTATAGACACTTACATAAAACTGGGCATAGAGAAAAAATATGCACGAAATAATAGCACAGAAACCTACAATTACATACAAACCTACAGGAATGTATTATAAATAAAACATTAAACAAATGCTCACAATAAAGCTCACAGTACAGCTTTTGAAGCAGCTAATCATGGTCTGTAGTACTTTATACCAAAAATAGCTCACATGCAAACTGAAAGCTGTCAGGAAAAGACCTGTGCCCTCTCTGAAGCTGCCATACTGCACTGATCAAATTTACATTTAGAAAATTAAATTGCAAAGAAATGTATGTTGCCCAACTCTACAGATGCAGCTAGATAAAGAGCAGCACTTGTGAACCTCAGTGAAACCTACCTTTGCCATCTTCAGAACATGCTACAGCTGTTAAGTCTTGCCTAGCAATAGACATTGGCAATACTTTTCTGGCAGAAATGTTTTCAGTATTAGTGGCAGCAGAGACTGTGGCACTTGCGGTTGACACACTGGACGCGCTTTTGCTCATGGCTCTGTCGAAGTCCACCTCATCCGTGTCAGAATCATCTGCATGGAGAGGATTAGTAAAACAGAGGGGAGCTCGAACAGAAAGAGGAGTATGATCAACAGTATCACTGGAAGGATGTTCAGCTGGGCTGTTTGAGACTAGAGAGAGAGTTTTAACACCGTGACACAAGGTGTCTGAAGACAACTCTTCAGACAGGGACGTGCGCAGTGCATTGTCAGGCCCTTGTAGTGACCACGTGGCGTGTCCCTTTTCTGTCAGAGGCAGACGATCTGGCCTGGGTGGGGCATCAGACACCTGTTGGCCCTGCAGACTTTCTGGTGAAGGTATTAAGGCTGTGTTAGACTGTGGCACGCTGTATTCCATACACGAGTTTTGGGAAGCATCTACAAATGAATCCCCTGAAATCTGTTCCTGTGGCTTAAAGCTCTTCTCAGTTACACAGGACGACACAGGCTTAATTTTAATTGCATGTCCCCTGTTCAACAGGGAGTTCCCATCAAAGCTTCGTGGTCCCTCCTGCAGAGGTACCTTCTTGATCTCAAAACTCAAGTTGCGCTCCAGCCTCTTCTCTATGTGTTCGCTGGGTTCGTTCTTCCCTGAATGCTCTGTGGACTTATTATAATTCTCGTTGAGGTCTGTTGAATGCTCTGATGAAACCATGTGCAAAACTGGCTTTGGATGGTATCTGTCATTGTCCTGCCACACTGTAGTGACTGTTGGATAAGCTGATGGGGGAGATGGTGTTAGGATTGGTGGTACTGGCTGAGGCTCTGGAGGCTGCAAGATTTCTTCTTTAGCATCTCCTTCTACAAGGCAACTGCAAAACAACCAAGACATAATTTTCTAAATTTTCTGGATTTTGACAAGATTTTAGCTGTCTATTCATCTGCCACTGCAGTAGTTAATGCTGTAACACCAGTATCAAACTCCACACAGAGTTTCTATTGCACACAGGAAACAGTTACAGAATTTGACTTGTGGGGTAGGCAAGAATTAAGTCAACACACTCAAAATGTCTTTCAGAATATCACAAGGACATTCATTCAGGCCACAACTAATCCTCACTAATAGTTCAAAGATTGCTCACATCCTTTCCCAGAAGTATTTTGCAAAGACATTGCAAGACAGGCCCTCTTGTGGCAGCATTTCACTACTTTTTTCCTTAAGTGGCTCTGAGAAACTTGACATATGGAATTCAAATTTCAATAAAGCCAAGAAAGATTTCTTTTTAAAAAATCCTTACAGCCCACTTAACATTGAATATCTTCCTTCAATTTTATTTTTCTGTACATGCTCAAGAAGATTTTATCTTTATGCTTGTGTATTTGCAAACCAAATTTGGCTGACATGAGGTATATACAACATAAAAAATATTTCCAACAGAATTTATGATCCAAGTTACAGTGCGTATTAGTGAGACCACAGCACTTATAATTGCAGTTCATCTCAAGCTACTTAAAAGGAGAAGTTCTTCAAGTATATGGTCAGATTAGATGCAGAGCTGTTGACTACAAATATTTAGCACAACTGATGAAGGCATTTTTATAATTTTCTTTCCTTTAAACATCCAGGATGACCTGACAAGCTCAAGAGGTGGGTCCATGAGAATATCATCAGGTTCAGCAAAGCCAAGTGCAAGGTGCTGCACCTGGGTTGGGGCAAGCCCTGGCATCCATACAGACTGGGGGTTGAACAGACTGGGAGCAGCCCTGGAGAAGGACTTGGGGGGGCTGGTGGAGGAGAGGCTGGACATGACCCAGCAGTGTGCAGAAACCAACCCACAGTCCAAAAACCAGCCACGTCCTGGGCTGCATCCAAAGCAGCATGGCCAGCACATGGAAGGAGGGAATTCTACTCTGCCCTCATGAGACCCACCAGCTCAAGAAGGACAAGATTGCACAAGAACTCTGTCTACAAGAGAAAGGACAGGCTGTCATTATTTAACTGCATGCCCCATAATGAGCAAAATCAAAGCACTACTTTGGCTCCCCTGCTTCCAAACCATGTCTAAGAAGGACTCAGCAAGTGCAAATTCTTGAGACTATCATGACATATAGGAAAAAAACCCAAAACAAAAAAAGCCCAAAGACTGTTTCATAACTGAGTCTTGTAGAGAACAAAAAGCATACCTGACTTGGACAGGCTACAGCATGTGTTTCATCCTTGTGACTTTGTTAGCACCAAGCCATAGCAGAATGGGTTGCAGAACTAAAATCTTTATACAAGAGATTCCATGCTAAAGAGAACCATTTGGATTCTCAGTTTGTGAAAATCCTAACCCCCTGAAGTACTGCAACAGCTTCCAAATTATCTTCTACAAGTTCCTGTATTTTGGTATCTGGAAAACCAGATAAAAAAACTGGAGGTCCCCTTGCATTCCTGGGTGATCTCTTCCATTCTCTGCCTGACTCCTCTCACAAAGAGTTGGGCCTCAAATTCCTTCTCTTCTTCTCCTCCCTGCACTTGTATATTGCTGTTGTTCTTTACATTAAAACAGAAGAAATACAAAGTACATCAAAGCAATTGAACTGAAGTAATTTGGGAACTCTTGCCTCTAGTTGTTGAAAAATAAATAAGCTTGAGAATAAGTTGTTTGCCTGAATTAGTAAAGATAAGACTTGTTCCAATTTAATACACACTAAGTAAAGAATTCCCTCTTCTTGGATTTCTCTCCTCTGTTCCACATGGGGAGGGGAGCACAGGGAGGGAGACAGTGAGTGCACTTGCACAAATGTTTACATGGCCCCTTTGACCAGCAGTGGTGCTCATTAGTAATCTCCACTAAATCCTCCTACTGAAAATCATGGTTTTCCCTTATTGACCTGATTTTCCTGACCCAGAATTATTTGCAATCAGCAAAACTAATTCCTTATCTGGCACAGACCTAACATTACTCATTACAATTAGCTAAAGCAGCAAATTAGCATTAAACTAGATATAACAAGGATATAGTAAAATATCCTTGTCAAACAATACCAGTCAAAATTCATGAAGTTCTTCACCAATTACTGGTCAATAAAATCACTCTACCCTTTGATCCACTGCTAAACAGAGCCTCACACTTATTCAAACAGTTCCCTTAGATGTATCCACAGAACTGATGACACAGGAAATGCTGCACAAATCAGCAGCCCAAAAGTTGATTAAACAACTTCCTCCTACACATCTCAACAGAACTACTACAATGCTCCCCATTACATTTGAAGTTAAATGTCACCTTTTCTTAGATGAGAGCTTACAGTGAAGAAATCAGAAATAATTTGTCAAAATCATTCTTTGCCTTATTAATATTGAAGGATATCTGTCCTCAGCAATTGAGATGTCCAAATAGCAGCCTAATGTATTTTTTATCTTTAAATTAGGAAATAAATCCCAATAGGCAACATTTTTTCCATTTTACTGATATTTTTAATATTACTATTTCACACGTTCTGCATTGCAAATAATGTTTCTGTTCATTTTCACACAGCAGAAATATTAGGATATTAACACATTCAGAAGATCTCTGGTAGTATTTTTTTCTAAAAGTCTTGTGAATCTTGTGCATTTTGGGCTGCTGCATAATGCTGTCTTTGGGTATGTCCTTCAGCAGCTGTGCTCCACAGACATTTCTGTCCCCAGAGGCAGGAAATTATCTGAAAATGAGCTACTAATACTGCTGAAAACAACAGGAGGCAGTAAGACCAAATTGATTTAAAATACCAGGAAACTCACCTAAAGCTCACCAAAGAGGATATTGAGACAGAAAAGAGTCAGAGAACCAAAGAAAGCCAGGCCATTCAAGTAAGAGAAGAAAGCTTCCCTGTATTACACCTTTAAATAAACACAGGCTTGCAAAACCTCACTGTGTGATAAAAAAATAGAAAGCTTTGTCATGACTCAGCCTTCAAGGGCCTCTTCAGACACAACTGCTCCTGATTATCTTAGAATGCCACTGCCTTGGCACTTCCTCATTTACAGCTGGATATGGAATTTCCCTGGTGATCAAGGCAGCTTTTTCATACACTCTCATTGCCACACAGCTGATGCAGTGCCCTAGTGCCAGTGGCATCTCAGGTGCCAGGTAAACCATGAATTAGGCAAAAATACCTTTTTAAAATTATTTGCCATAGTAACAATTACGCACAATTTGTCAGAAGTACTATAATTGGTAAAAAAAAAAAAAAAAAAAGCATTCCCACAGCTTTCAACCAAAAATGTATACATGAAAAAAGCCATTTATTGCTTTCTCTGCAATATATAATAACTTTTTAGAATGTTTTAGAATACAATCCATTCTACTCCTAATGGAAAAGAGCTACATTACTAAAACTGCACACAATGGGTTCAGATTTAAACAAAACTTGGCAAGTGTTCAAAAGAAAAAAAGCCTTAAGTAATCCATGGTTATTCCATGCAGCATACTGTAGGGTGTTTCAAATAAAAGAGAGTGATGCCAAGGTCATGGAATGCAGCTGATATGAACAGCCAAAAATAGATACCAAGCTCTACATCCTCCCTCATAATTAAAATAGGGAAATTAAACTCAACATAAGCAGGCTGAAGCTAGACAACCACATTATTCTGCTTTAGCATGTTGCAAAAGTACTACAACTAATTTATATAAAAGTACAATGAATTAATAAAAATAACCATCTGGTGAATTTATCTCTTAAAATTTACCTACCGAGGTTTTTTAGGTTTTTCAATTGTGGCATACAAGTTAGAGACAGTTAACTAAGAAGGAGCACCCACCAGTGAGTTTTGTCTTAGCTTTGCAGGAGACAGAGATGGTTTGCAGGGCTTGAAATGAAACAGAATAACACATAACCCTGGAAATGTATTTACTATCATTAGACTGAAGTTGGAACAGAATCTGATGAGAAGTTAAAATGCTACAGTATTTCACCTTCAGACAGCAGCACACAGCTCTTCATTACACTGCATACAAAAAAGCTGTTAAATCATCTTTGCTTTTTATGAGTTTATGTCTAAGTTTATGCTTTGATTTCAAACTGCATTTGAACTTGAAAATAAAGAACTTTTTGTAACCAAGCCTGACTAAAATAAACCACCTCTTTTCCCCAATACTTTAGAATCAACTACTAAGCACACAAATATTTCACAGAGTAATACTTAAAGGTATTAAGGTGCCCCCTGTGAATTCTGACACAGTCACCTAAAATCAAGTACAGTCCTAAACTGTAAACTTAAAACTTAAGTTTTTTGCAGTCTCATACCTAACAAAGCTAAACCTTATTTATGCCCTCTTCCTACTTTAACCTGAAAATAATTCAAACATATCTAACAAAGACTTTCCATCCCCTCAAGTCCTCTAAAGAGAGGTGACTTCCACAAGAAGTGATGATCAACTTCAAAGCCAAGCAATTTCTAGGATAAGGTGCTGTTGTATGCACTAATGAGTTGTTCTTGTTTACCTCTGTAATAATCAAGGAGTAATATAAGAATTTTTTTTATGTTGACATCAAATGGAGAGAGACATTAAGCTAAATTACTGCACTCACATAATGCACACCAAGTTTAATTACATTAAAGCGTTACAAGGTGATAAAAGATTGGAAGGCAATACAATTCCAAACCTCTGCAAAACAAATACAGCTAGATGTTTCGTGGCAACCTAAGTAAATAAAGTACCAATTTAATACCAATATAATAACGATATCCTAAAGATACTTCTAACTTCCAAGAAGACAAAAAAGCAGGCTAGAAAGTATCACTCCCTCCCCAGTACATGCCCAGGGCAAAGTAAGTACTAAAATGATTAATTAAAGCTCTCTCTGAGTAAGCTTCCTACCTGGCATGGTAAAAGTGCATAGTGACATCTCATCCTTAGCACAGACAAGAGCTACATGATATTAGAATCTCTTCTTCTGAAAGTGCAGTTAAAGTCTAAAGAAGATCCTGAGATGTTTTCATCAGAACATTACAAACAGAACAAGAGAGAGTGAGAAAGCCTCCTTCACAGAAAAACTCTGCCATGACCTGAGTGGTTAGCCAGTGGAAAGGGCTGCAGAGGAGATGTGCCCATCTCATCCAGCAGACTTGGGGCGGTCAGAAAACAACTAACAGGTATCATAGACTTTATTGTCTAAGCAAACGTGGCTTAGTCCAGTAACAATATGGAAAACCAGCATCCTGAGGCCAAGAAAAAAATCTCAATTTTTTTCCTGCTCACTCAGGATCACCTCAGGCAAGTACTCCTGAAACCAAGCTTGCCCAAAGTACTCTGCACAGTCAGTCCCTATGGCCCTTCTTGCTTTAGAAAATGTTAAACCTTCCCTTAAAAAATGCAGCTTGGTTTACTAAATATACATTATAAAGCCATTTACAACATAGGTTATAAAGAATTTAAAAGCCTTATTTCTTTTAAAAAACAGTAGCTTCAGCAATTTGCTTGTAACTTCTTCAGAGACAGTGCATTTAAAACTCAAGTACACATTTGGCTGGCAACCTAAAAATGTCTCCTTGTGCATGTGGGGATTAAATTAAAATGTTTCACTGATTCTGCTCTCCCATCCTCCCCAGGAAAAGGATGTTAATCTATGCCAAAACATCCACAATACACGAAACCTGGCTCTATATCCTGACTGAATCAGGCTGTAGATTTGTAAAATTACCCCCCACATCAAGAAAAAATCATCCTCATTAGTGGGTATTTTGAGCAGATATGACTAATAGCAAATAAAGTCTTTCCTCAGAAGCATCTTCCAGGAGAAGTTTAATTAATTGTTTTTAAAAAATAATCTCCATTTTAGAAAGACAACAGCTTTGTTAAAAGCTTCCATTTATTCACCTCTAAGAAATCAATCTGCCTGCCACTGCTGGCAGATGGGAAAGATTTTATAAAAACAGGCCCAAAAAAACCCCAAGCTTTAAGGAGAGATTAGAAGATTTTAACTTAATGCAGCAAGTAAAGAACAATGCAGTGCAGATAAGATAGATGTGTGCTTAAACATGAATTACATGAATTATACATATGTTAATATTACATTAGTATACAAAAATGATAAAAACTAAGGTACACCTAAGATTATTTCAAGGAACACTAGTAAGGAAATCATCTATTGGACAGAAATCAGATTTCTAAACTCAGTGATGAAGTTTCAAGAGCTTGGAACTCATCATGAACACAGGGTAACTGACTCCTGTCATCATCTTAACCCACATAATTGAATAAAATGACATTACTGTCAATCCGAACAAGGTAAAAAATACATTGCCTACATAGCACCAACCATGGAATTTGTTTGTAAAAAGCCCTAACCTACTTCAATATCTTTCTTTATTTTAAAGGAACTATACTTTACTTCTGCCTAAATGTTAGCCAAGAATATCACCTGGCTGGTGGTTCCTTACGTCATTTGACAACTTTAGGAAAGCCAAGTGCTCACCTTATGTCTGTTTAACTACAGGCAATGTAAGACAGGCAAGATCACCTGCCAAAGGCCACTATAAGCTCTGCACAAACCAGCTGGGGGACTTGGACACCTCGCTCAGGGGAATTGCTTCTTTAGCTGTCTTAACACTTGGGCTGGGTACCCATCTTAGGCTGATGAATCTGTTAGTTCAGATTTACTTTTGGCTTCTGTAAAGCTATGCTTAAGCATTTTTAAGAGGTAGAGAAGATTTTCCTTTGCTGAATGAAAGGATTGGTGAGATCAGTTCTTCTCAATAATAACAGCATTTGGTTGTCATACTCTAGTCAAAAGCAGGATTTGTCTGAGATTTTTCTAGAATAAATGGGTATGTTTCATTATGGTTTTGTCTCCAAAAAGGAGGGTTCAGTCATTATTTGAGGCTATTTAAGGTTTGTTTTGCTACTATCACCTAGCAGAATTAAAACACAAGTAGATCTAACATTTCTGACTAGTAAACATGTCTATGCAGAGATAATCATTGCAAGGTTGGTATATTTAAACACAGACTTCACAAAAATATTGTAGCTTACATTTAGAGTCAATTCTAAGACTTCTATTTGCATTATGTATATTTCTATTTATAAACACAACATATTAATCTTAAGTCTTTATGACATCAGTAGCTTAATTCTACTTTTTATTCATCTTTCAACCTAAAATATTAGAGGATCACAGTCAACTACCTGCGGGTCCTTGGAGGCTTTGGTGGAGGAGAATCCTGTTTCTCAGCATCTGAAGAACTGACAGCATTTTCTGTATTATTTTCATCCTGATTAAAAGAAAAAAGGGTATTTTTACTCATGGCTGTAAAGCTGATACATAGAATATTTGAACTGTGAGGCCCAAAGATCTGTAATGACACATGGCAGTAATATATAACAATATGACCTATTTTTGTCTGTCATATAGAGACCACTTAGAAAACTCTCTTCTAAATGCAAAAAATTATTTTTCACCTTGTGTATCCAACTTAAAATTTTTCTGACTGAAGATTTTGGTCTGCTTGGCATTGAACAATCCACTGGAGAAAATACTCAAAAGCTGATCATTTTTAGTAAGCAAGCTCTTGTACACCCTCCCAATTATTCACCTTGAATAATTAAATTAATAATTGGATAATAAAGCATTTATTTTCCAGTCAGTCTAATTATTTTCACTTGTACAATCACTCCAGTGAAGATAAGAATAATCTACAGTGTTGTAAGAAAATGAGAAAGGTCTTACCCACTTGTCTCCTAACGCATTGATCTAAACACTTTCGAATAATCTCCCATTTGTGTACAAGAAAGTTTAATTTACTCAGCAAAGCATGAAGATTTTAATTTCCCTTTAGGACCATAAATACAAAAGATATTTTATATATGCATGTATTTAAAAACCATTCACACTTACACATACATACATGTAAAATACTACTGTGTGCTAACCCTGGCAGGCAGCTAAGCCCTACAAGAGCCACTCTCACCCTCAATGCTCCACTCCACCCCTGGAGTGGAAAGAGGAACAGAAGGAAAACTCGTAGGTCAAGACAAAATTGTTTAGCAGGCAAAAGAGAAGTGGGAGAAGATAAAAAGAAATCCAACAAGCAATGCAAAAGCTATCACTCATAACCTTCCACAGGTGGGCCTTTGCCAGTTCCTGACTGTGCAAACACTGCTCAGCAATAGCTGCAGCATGAGCTACAAACAACCACCAGCACTGTTTTCACCACAGATCTAAAACACAGCGCCCCAAGGCTATGGATACTTTTAACTACAACCCAGCCCCTAAGCGAAAATAAGGAAAAAACCATATATGATTAAAAATCAAAGCAGAACATGCAAAAGTCTAATGTTGACATACCATGTCCAAACATGTGCCACAGCCAAAGACCCTAGTGTTATCTTAACTTTAATGCTTATTTACCTGAAGGCTGTTCTTGCAGAAGTTCTCTTTTGAAAAGAAATCTTTAAAAAGCACAACAAATATCCCAAATTGGTGTAATACATTTCAAAGCACAATATCACATTCAGGCAACAGGGTCTGCTATCTGCCAGCCTGCCTGCTGAGACTGCGGATACAGACTGGCCTCCTTCAGTCTCACAGAACAAAAGGGAATTCCCTATTAAATTTCTGCTTCAGATGTGATAGTTGCATTTGAATTCAGTGAGCAATTTTTGCTTTGGAAGATAAACAAGTTGCCTCAGCAGTTAACAATTAACTTCACCTAAATTTAGATTAATGAGTTATATGTTTTTAACCTCCATTAATGGTCTTAAAAGTTACCATACTGCTGCTGGCTACTGCAAAGAGTCTATCAACAAATTCTATTCCTCAGTGTACTAAGTGGAGCTTTACCTGTGAAGAAAAAAATTAACTGTTTTGATCTTTCTTACTGTTTTTCCCGAGCTGCCCCCATTAACTTGCTGTCAAATATAATATTGCACAAGTACTCCAGCAGAAATACCCTATTGTTCCTTAGTGAATGCATGGTGTTAGCCCTTTCAGGGAAATTGCACAGGGAGCTCATTGTCCTGTTGACCACTAGCTTAACTATCAGGGGTTTTTTGGAGTAAGATTGAATTAGCAGATAAAAGCCACTACATTTAAATGACACCACTGAAGCTCCCACTGCAGTCAATCAAGGTTGTTTGATTTCATACAATCATAGAACAGTTTGTGTAGGAAGGGACCTTCAAAGGCCATTTAATCCACACAGTCCAGCAATGATCAGGAACATCTTTAAAAAGATCAAGTTACTCAGAGCCCTGTCCAAACTGGCCTTGGCTGTTGTCAGGAATGCCAGGATGGGGCATCTACAGTCTCTCTGGGCAACCTGTTCCAGCGTCTCATCACAAAACATTTCTTCTCGCAATCTAGTCTGAATTTAAAACCATTATGCTTTGTCCTACTGCAACGGGCCCTGATAAAAAAAATCTGTCCCCATCTCTCTTATGAGCCCGTGGGAGTACTGCAAGGCTACGATAAGGTCTTCCCGGAGCCTTCTTTTCTCCAGGCTGAGCAACCACAACTCTCTCAATCTGTTCATTTGTGTGTCCCTCCTCTGGACTCACTCCAACAGGTCCCTCCTGTGCTGGGGACCCCAGTGCTGGAGGCAGTACCCAAGGTGGGGTCTCAGGCATGGAGCAGAGGGGCAGAATCTCCTCCCTTCACCTCTGCTCATGCTGCATTGGATGCAACTAATGACTGGGGGAAAATATGAACATGCATTGTTTTGGGTTTTTTTAATTAGTATGTCTACAGTGGTATGCACCCAGATTTGGGGTCCTCAGCACTGGAAACATTACCATGGGGCATGAACATCCAACCCCTCTAGCAGCTTCTCTCAAAAATGTAAAAAAGCAATTTCCTACTTTTTGACATCAAGTAATGAGTGACCATCAGATCATTTTGCCTTTAACAAATATGGACATTAATTTTATTGCCTCATTCAGGCAAAGGACCATGCTGAAGCTTGGTGCCAAAGATGCTGAGGCTCCCAGTATTCAACAATAAACTGTGTTTCCTGCTCAATGGTTGTGTCATGTTCCTCCCCACTTCCCCCAGTTGTGCAATGCAAACTCTGAATCTCTCCCTTATGTATTTGTTACTATGGATAGCACTGAGTGCATTGGTATTGTACTAAAAAGGCTCCCCTTACTCATAAGTACCAACAACCAAAGCTAGAAAAGAATGCATCCTAAACAACTGCATCCTGAGAACAGAGTGGGCTGCTGGCCTTGCTTCAGCACTGCAGCCCATCCCAGTTTCACAAGGCAGAAAGATAAAGACACTAGAAAGAGAGAGACTCCACAAGAGTTCCTCCCCCTCACCACCAACCTCTCCATCCTACAACAGATCAGAAAAGTCTCCCAGTTCAGTTTTACTGGCACAGAGGTTTTCAGGAACACATTTCTTATTTATGCACTCAGTTTTCTAAAGGGTATTGGCAAGGGAAAGGGTGTGACTGTTGGCTCTAGACTAACTTGTCCAGAAAACAAACCAGCAGCTGCATCCCTGTCCTTCTATGTTTGTGAAGTGAAGTGTTTGTGAACAGAATGTTTCCTGAGATATGCTTTTCTCACAGGCAGAAGAAAAAGCTTACTAGAGAAGCTAACATATGTCAAAGCTTTTTAAAACTCCACATATACAGTAAGAAATGGTTTCTAGTTGAGACAGGCAGAAGTAGTTGAAAGGGCACTGCCATTTTTGTTACTGGTAACAAAACGTATGTATAAGGCTTAAAAAAATGTATATAAACTCAAATGTCCAAGGCACATGCACAACTACAGAGTTCACAAAAACAATTCATTGAAAAAGAAACATTTAAACCCCCAAACAAACAAAACCCAACAAGAAAATCTGCACACACAAAATGGTACTTTTAAACTTATCACCAGAAAAGCCAGTGGCTACCCCAATTTTGTACACAGGGAAGGCTTCCAGCAGAGAGGTGTCAAAAGTTTCACTTGTGCATCAGGTTAAACTCCAGATCCATTCACTGTTTTAGTTATATAGAATGAGGAGCAAGAATGGTTACATAAATTGCTGCCACCAAAAAAAATAGGTACTTTGATACTTTCCTTAATTAGATCAATGGATTGATGTTTCTGTGAAGGCTTTGTTTACTTTTAGAGAAGTAATTCCCTGTCACTTGTTTGAAGTTCTGTGCTATAAGAAACAGGGAATAACCAGTATTTTGAGTATTTCTCACCCTTGAGTGACACCAACTCACAGATTTCCCTGTCATATGTATCAAACTAAGTGAACAGGGAAACATGCAGAAAAACTAGCACGGAGCAGAAACGAGGAAGCTCAGCTCTGAAAGTGAATATAGGGTATCTCACTGGGATGACTGCATCTGTTGAGAGGAGCAGATGGTGGTATTAAGAAAAAGCCTTCCACAGCCTTCCTAAGCACAGCTTATCGACATCAGTCAACACTCCCTTGCTTCTCTAGACAGATGTTGTGTTCTCCGGCAGAGCACAATTTTTAAAAGTATCAGCTTAGACAAACCATGACAAGATATGTAGCTCACAGGGGTTATCACACAGAATAATGTTTTAAAAATGGATTAACAAATGTGCAGTTCACTAATGTTCAGTGTAGCACCCTGCTTTCTCACAGAAGACAACTATCCTACTGTCTCACTGCCCTGTCTTCTCACTGCAACATGGGTAAAGAAAAGAATAGGATCTTTCCCTAACCTTTGTGTCTATATGCAACAAATGCTAAACAGTTCAAGAGTTGCCTTGGGGTTGCTCCCTGAGGGAGCAGCTACTGAGATCAAGTGAAACTGCTCATAGTTAGGAATTTCTAGGTATTCTATTAAATTACAGATATATAGACGAGTGCATACCTACCTATGAAAGACTACATTAACAAACGACAAGGCCATAAACTCAAATACTTTGTGTAGATTGCCTCTAGTCTACTAAAATGCAGAGTAACTTGTGCTCCTGTAGTAATGCAGAGAAACAAGGAATTCTCACAGCAGATGCAGTGCCTGAACCCAGCCTGCTAAGGTAACCCAAACTGAGCCATCACCTCCCAAGGGGAGCCTTTCCCCACCTGCTTCCACCACGGGCTCAATCACCAAACAGTGCTGTCACTACCTTCAAGCAAACAGAGGATCTTAGTCTTAGACTGAGATTTCACACACACTGCCTACAATTCAAAACCTTTTCCCCAGGAATTGCAATGTATCATTTTCTTTTGGAACTCACTGTGGAAATATTTAATGTCATTCAGAAGCTTTCTGTACTAGTAAAATACTGGGAAATTTACTGCAAAGACTCCTCCAGAAGTAATCTCATGCTTTCCCTTAAAAGGAATTGAGACATTCCTTTTGCCCTTTTCATAAAGCAGCATGGGAATCACTGAGCATCAGTAGATAAAAAGAGAAATACTTCAGATTGAAATGATACACTCAAGTGACTCAGATTAAATAAAACATTCCAACAGAGGCAATGAGATCAATGTCTCTGAAGAAATACATGATTTTTTAGAAGGTTACAATGACAAAAAATATCCTTCCAAGCTGCCAAACAGCAAAGAGAATATGAAGAGCGCAGTCTCTTCACTTACAGTTTCTAAACCATTAATGTTTCAAATAACAACACTCTTCTTAGAGCAGCTGATTCCTCTGTGACTTCTACAAGTGCAGGCAACCACAGCAACAGAACTCTGCTGCTTTCACAGCACGAAATGCAAGAGACACTGAGAGCCCTAGCACTGCCAGATTTTGGAGGAAGTGTTTATTAACACAAGCTTCTACTCATGGATAAGGGCAAAGCAAGGACTTGCAATACTGTAACATGCTTGGTACTGTCAAGAGAAAAAAATCCAACAAGAAATATTTCTGTATTGAAAGTGAGCTTGGTTGTTTGTCTTTTAACCAATTTTCTTTTTTTGACTTCCAAACAGAACACCCAACTTGATGAAATTCCATATGATTCAGACTTTCCAAGACAGCTACAATTCACAACTATATAGTTCACTTCAGCTCATGAAGAATCTTCTCAAATAACTCATAAAATATTTTACTGATACAAATCTGATACCTTATCAGATGACCAAGATTAATGATTTCACATATATTTCAAAGCTTCCAAACAACACCAAGTGTAATATTTTCACAGCAGTACTAACAAAGCCAATAATGGTGAGAAGCACAGCTATCAACTTGAAGTACATGACAATATGATCAAGAACTTCAGTGGGAAGGGCTTCAGTCCAAGACTCTGTTCCAATTTAATTGTTTGCTAACTTGAAAGTACTACTAAGTAGGGGAAGGGAATAGTTCTGATTATCAAATTTAGCATCTGAATTCTTTCCTTATCACAAAAAAATGGCTCCTGAGCAGCAATTCTTCACCCTGAAATTTGGCTGCTGTAGGGTACTGTTGAAATTACTGGTATCTGAGCAGAGCTCTCCTCATTTCATTTCATTTAAATACTTAGTGTTATGTTAAACATTTGTAGTTCTACACATTGACAATAGGTATAACTATATGGTAAGACATTAAAGCACACAATGTATTTTTGACATGGTTTGGGATGTATCAAATTCTCATGGAAATTCTCACCCTATCCTAAGTCTGTGTTCAAACCCTGCGTGCCTTGCTGCTGACTTTTTACAGTATTGTTTCCAGCAGGGAAAAGCTGGCAAGTTCCCAGGAACACACGTTTGGGATTGTGTCTGAGCTGCTTCCCCATGAATGCTGCCCCTCAGTGCCAATCAGATTAACCTTTTACTGGGATGTTACAGGCAAGCCCTGCTCACAGAGCCTCTGGAACTCAACCCATTTCAAACACTGCTTGAAAGAACAGCAAGAGGAAAACAAAACTACGAAACCAACCCTACAGAGCACTCCAGCTCTTCACAGTATTATCAAAATAGAATAAATGACACATTTCCTCTTCAGCCCAGTAGCATCTCCTTCTTAACTAATAGTATTATATCCAAAGTAGGCACATGAATTTTATTTGGAATTGTTTTCACCAGACGTAATTAAAACCGTTCACATATTGAAGCTTTCATAGTTGTAGCATCTGCAGGCACAGTTACATACATGAAGGACCCTTAGAATACTACATTGTATTTAATAAAGTTACTTTAAAACTTCCTGCCTCAGAATTCATTTCTTAACCAGGATACATCCCTGAATGTTCGGGGTTTTTAAAAAGAAAGCAAAATAGAAAATTTCTGGGGAAAATCAGACATTATATACAACAGATGCTACATACACTCCTGGAGGTAAAAAAGGAGCTTTGTCAGAATATCAAAGTGATGTCTCAAGTGAGCTTCAAAGTTCTGAGAATCAGGTTAAAACTACAAGAAAATATTTAACTGGATATGTGATATTTCCCTTATAAATCCTCAAGAGAAGCTAAGCCTATACCAGTTAATTCACTGGAAGCAAATTTTCAGTAAAAAAATGGACAGTAGCAAATTTAAGATACAGAAATTTTAGATACAGAAATTCTTCACCTATGAGACTTTCTTCCCCTCAACCGTTCTGCAGAATTATTCAAGTAACAGTAGGAAAAAGCATCATTTCCCAACACAAAAAAGGCTATGCCCAGTCAAACAAAGATTTACTTGGCCCTGCTTCCAGCAGTGACTGAAAGGGAACTTCCAGGGAAGAATAAGATCAGAGCAGGCATACTGGGACCCTTCCCTAGAATGCTTTCCAACAGACTACAACTCTGGAATTTCATAGGTCCGAGGTCAGTGAAACTCATGGAAGAAGATCCCAACACGGTGAGATATTCACCCCAAAGATACAGGCTCTCAGTTGCAAGAAGCTCTGAAGCAAGAAGTTTCATGTTGCATTTTTTATACAAATGTCACTTTTTTATTAGGTCTTTCAGGTTTCACTGGTATCCCTTAGAAAAAGTTAAGAGTAATCAGCTTTCTGTTGTTACTGAGTAAACACTCTGTTGTATTTAACCTCAGCCATTTTCTTCTCCATCTCAGTCTGGCTGTTCTTTAAATTGAGCCTTCCAACACCTTTGATCCTTGTCCAGTTGTTTAATGTTCAAATTCTCTAACATGTTTTTGAGATAAGCAGACTAGACATGCAGTCAGTAGTCAAACTGCAAGGTACCCACACAAGGACATTACATTCTCTGCTCTTACCAGTTTCCAAGGAACTGCTAAAATTCAATTTCCTTTACAACTTGTTGATCATAAACCGAGATCATATCCAAGTATCAAAACTCACACTCCATCACTGCCTTTTCAGAGCTGGGATTTATCCCTCTCTCACCCCCATATACATTACCTATCCATTTTCTATTTGATCTTGTTTATTAGTCAGCAAATCTCTCAAGCTGTGCTAAAGACAGCACTTGCCTTTGTTACAGAGTACCACCACATTGTGCCACAGCTTCACTCATCTTCTGGAATAGTAAGTCATTTAGTATATATAGTATTAGGAATAAGTAGATAAGAGCCATTTTTGATTACAAGTAAGAGCACAAAGACAGGTCTAATTTAAGTCAAATAACCAGAAGATACAGTGGACTGATCTACCTATTATTTTATGATCAAAACTCAAGTACTTAGAAATCACTTCTGCACAAAGCTAATCAATCTGCATATCCTAAACCCTGCCATGCTCATTTCTCAGGAAAAAAAACCAAAAACCACACATCAGCTTAATCAAACCTGTAACAAATCAAAGCAGCCAGCCCTGTCCACTGCATTTAGTCAACAAGCTTCTTGTCATGACTTAAAGCCATAAGTACCTCATAAGTACTGCATGAACTGATATAAATTCATAGGAGTTAGCAGAAGGGTGGATGCATTTAATCCAAGAATTGAAAACATTCTAGACTTCCTAGAAAGCACATACAGGACAGCTAAATCCCTAAAATAAATGGGATGCTTATTAATAAAACCATATTTAAAACTGCTTCCAGATATTTCAAAGAGTCCTGGAAATACCACTCATACTCCCTCTAGAGAGCTATGGTATCTACACCAACTAGGGACAGAAAATCACTGAATAAACAAAACACAATCCAGGGACAAAGGGTGGTACAGAAAGAAGAAAGAGAAAAGATATTAATCCAAAAAGCCATTTTTCACACAGTGCCCAACAACAGCCAAGAAAACATATCTAAACATAAAAAAGAGAATAAACCTATAGGGGACATGACACTTAAAGGCGAAGGATAGAAAGACAGAAAAATCCTCAAATACTGTGAATGCCAATGAAGACTATTTTTTCCTCTTCCTTCTCCTTTGTGAAAAGGGTAGAGCATGAAGCTCCTTGACAAAAGCATTTTCAACTTATTTTTCTCTCCCCTAACCTATTTCAATGCAGGCAGTACTTTAAAAAACATGAGAAACCTAATAAGATCACACCACTGAACACTCTAAAAACAACTTCACAGGAGAATTTTCATCAGAAGCTAACAGCTACAGATGGGAAAGACACCTACCACTCCATCTGCAATCTTCCAGTCTGCACAACTTTCATATTTTTGCAGTTGCTTTTCAAACAGTTGTGCTATGGCTCGATGGACAAGTTCATACTGCTCCTATAAGGTACCAGATAAAAATTAATGCACAAGATCTTTTCAAAGAATAGTGATGTATTATCACATTCATTTTAAAACAAACTATACCTTTGTTTGCACTGCAGAATGCCTCTGCGTCCTCATTTCCTGTATTAAATTAAATACATTGAATTCTTCAGGTATTTTCTGAAATACAGAAGCAAGTTATTTACAATGACATAACTGTCACAGCAACAACACAAAAGCTGTTAAACACCAAAACAATAAGTGTAACTTTTATAGGTAAAGCTAATCTGTTCTCTCCACACTGCAATTATTTAATTCTTTTTCAAAGCAACTCCAAACTGACATTTGATTTAGACCAGATGAGAACATTTCAAGCACTTTTGAAATGAGATATCCAATGTTATTAATATGACACTGCAATGTTAACAATGCTTCATAATCTAAAACTCCCAGAATGAAGTTATCCCTTTATATTTGAGCCGCATGATAAATCAGAGACTGAGAATGTTGAATTCAAAAATCAATTTATATTGCAATCTATTTTTTAAAAATAGAATTTTATAGTGATCTTTTTAGATAAAAACTTGCTGTCAAAGGAAAGTAAGTTCATACTAAAGCACGAGTGCAATGAAACTAAACATCCAACCTGTCAAGAGGGTTCCAGAATGTCTTAAAGATTTCACTATTTTTGAACACTTGGAAGCTCAATCAATCACTGCTATGAAATTACAGAATGTCATAAAACTTCTTTTAGGATTCCTTACCCCAGCTTTAAGCAAATTCCATGTATAATCTATGGCACAGATGGCTCCTGTTCTTCCACACCCTGCACTATGAACATAAACAGAGAGGTGTTATATATTATTTAAACTGGATAAAAAACACTATAAGCCTTATATTTCAAAAGTCCACATTAAAAAAAAATAAATTTCCAATTCCCTCAACTATCATTTTAATTCACTCAGCCTGACACTACATTGTCTTAAAAATAAAATCAGCAGTGCAAAATGCAGCATTGAGTATTTTAATAGTTCAATGTTTTCAACAGTGCAAGTTTTCATAGCCATTGGAACTGCAATTATGAAAGATGATTCAGTGCTGACAATTTTATTGCCTCTTCCTTTTGTCACACTATTCCCAGCTATTACTGCTTCATCAGGTGTGGTCTTCTCCAAGTTTAATGCTAAATGATGTAAAATGGCAGAACAGAAGACATTGAAAGACTTGCCACATTTTTCTGATTTAGTATCACATCCATATTTTTTCCTTTTTAGCTAAAAACATAAATCTGAAAGTTTAAGAATGACAGCAAACTATCTTATTTATTTTTCCTAATTGTATGAATTCCTCTGTTTTACACATGCAGAGTTATAATTAATGCATATTTATAACATTACCATTACACTGTTGTAAAGAATCAACATTCAGAATTATATTGACATTCAAAAAGAACAGGACAAAGTGAATAGATGTTATTGCTAAGTCGGTTTATGTTTTTAGACCTCACTTAAGAGTGACAACTCAAAACCAGAATGCAGCCCTTGAAGAGAATAACTAAGCTCTAAAGACATAAATCCCATGAATTTAACATGTCCTGGCTTATAAATCTTAATTTAATTTTTCCTGACATAACACGTGAACTTTTGTTGCTTTAAAAAGTGCTAAAAACAATAGGCAAGATTTCCAAATAAATTGTCCAAGTGTCAAGGCAGCAAAATATTTTCATAGCAATTCAGTCTCAACAGTTTTACTGTTAGCCAAATTTCAGGTTAAGGATGAAACTGTTTTTTAGAAGTAAAGACTTCCCAACTGGCAACTACAGCCTGGTCACTAAAGATCTTTTTTGTCATATTAGAACACAGAGTTCTTAGTGATGCTATGTAGTCTCTCCTATTGAGAATGGAGCCTTTACTCTCAAGCTGATTTGCAGTGATCTTCAAATCTGTTTTGCCCTCACGAGAATTTATGTCTTAATCTCAAAACAGGTCCCTTTTCAAAGGCTCATTTTTTTCTGATTGATATTCTGTCTTAAACTGAAGTAAAAGCAAAATTTTACTGTGGCATCAGTTTTAAGAAAATGAAGCCTGTATGATTTTGAATTAAATTGTGACATGAGAAATTTTTTTTCAACTAAAATAACTCAATTCTGACTTAGAACCAAAACTAGTGCAGCCCATAACAAAAGACTAGACTTCAAAAAATGAAAATGTTTAAAAATTAAAAGATAAATACATTTGATACCTGCAGTGTATGCAAATAGGAACATCTTCATGTTCCTGGTATTCTCTCATCAAGCTGATCATATCCAGAATAGAATCAAAAGATGAAGGGACATCGTGGTCAGGCCAGTTAACATAATGAAATTGATAGACACTACGAGTCTCCTAAGGGAGAGCAGGGAGAAAGCTGTTAATTATAACACATATTTGAGTTTGTACCAAAGAAGTAGTTCTTTGACAAGCAAAGTTATTTACTGGATTAAAAACCCTACAGCCTTTACCACTTCAAAAAATAGAAGAAAAACTCTGAAATCATATTTGAAGTGCTGATAATGCATAAGAAGCTGCCCTATGGGACAGTTCAGAAGCCCCTCTCTATTTTATGGGTAAAGGACCAACAATGCTGCACCATATGAAAAGGTTCTGTGGCCTTGCAGCTATAATTGGAAATGGAGAAAGAATCTTTCATCTTCCTTCTTCTATTTGTACTTCAGTAACTTACATTGAGGAAAAAAAAATGGGGGCAAAGGTATTGTGTAGCCATGATGACACGGAGAGTCAGCAACAATATTGTTTTATCACACTACAAAATAAAGTGTATGCACGTGTGCAGAGGCTCACAGAGGGAAATTAAGAAAACAATAGAAATAATGGAGACCATATCTAAATATGGATCACACTTGCAACATCAATAGGTACACTTTTATTCTAGTAGCAGGAGCTACAATAGCACTAAAGACAAGCCAAGAAGCAGGCTTTAGAACAGCTTAGTTACTCAGCTACCTGAATCCCTGAAAATCCTCCCTTTCATCACTATCCAAAGCATCTGCAGCTACCAGCAGAACCAGCAGCTGGTTCTACTGCACCTTTCCATGCTGGTGTCACACCTCTGGGTTCCAGTATATACTCAAAGTAATGTACTGGAGAGCACAAAGGTTGTGATCCACATTACAGTTTACAGGCTTCAAGACCTACACTACCTTCTGTTTCAGTATGTGAGAAGCAACATAGCAGGCCTCTTGAGCATGGAAATTTAGCTGTTTTTGATGCTTGACTTTTCCCAGCTCTATGGAAACACCATAGCTAGTTAAAACAAGAGAAAACACAAATTGAAAAATTCAGATGAATTGAAAAATATAGAAGATTATGTAAAACCAAGGTCATCAACAAAAAGGAAGAGGTAGAGCTATCTATTAAGCTCCAGTAATAAATGTCACTTAATTATTTCTAAAAAGACTAGTGATTTTTCACATTAGCAGAATGGTCAGGGAAAAAAAAGGATTTGTTTTCTATATGAAAATCAAAAATTTAAAAGAACCTTTATAGTCCTTTTTCTCTACTGCCACTTATAAACTAAACCAAAGTTCTTTCTTGAAAATAATCAAGTTCCAGTCAAACTGGTTTTCCTTCTAGAAGCTAAAAAAACTTCATAGATTTATGGAAATTTTAAATACTTTTGCATAGTTTCTTTTTGTATGATAATCCACTGCAAATGCTACAAAAGTGACAAAACATATAATTATTTTGGAAAACCTGAAAGCAAACTTAAAAGGATATTACTTTATACCACAAATACACTTTTCCTCCCCAGTGCAAGGCTATGCTTAGAATTCTTCAAAGAAAGATGAAAAGTCTGCAGTTAATTTTACAGGAATCCTCAAGCAAATCTGCTACATAAATCTGAAGAAAAACCACTTTATCAGATGCACATATCAAATATCAACACATCTTGTTAACCCTTTCAGTTAAATTGCTCCTCATTGGAACAAACATCTGTTTCCTTGCTAAGATCAAAAGCTCAGCACAAACTGTAACTTTTTGTTGCTGCTCAGTTTTTAAGCAGTACACAGGCTTCTAATTGGGATAGAACTCCCCAGAGTCAACAGCAAAACATGACTTGCATCTATAGTATAGGTAAGCAAGGTCCACATCCTGGTGGAACCAGTTCATGCAATATTTGGGTATTAAAAGGAAGGCAGGTTATGCTTTAGGGATTCTGGTATCCAGTTCTGTTTTGAAGTGCAACATTTCAAACAATGTCACAAACCCCGATTGCTACACAGAATTTCTGTTATCTAAACTGTCTTACAGCCCAGTCAGTTATGAGCACTAAAAGAAACAAACTGATTAAGGTCATGCATTCCTAGCAAATACTGCAGACAAAAATTATTCCCCAAAATCACTCCCCTCATGATTAAGCAGTTTTCATAACTGCTGCAGTTATCTGTTGTTGAAATGGAACAAAGCTTTGATAAAGAAAACGTAACTAGAAATGAGACTAACCTGTAATAAATCATTTATTAATGCTGATTGACAATTAAAATGACAGGTATTCTATAAAACAGACTACCATGCTTTGTGTTTTTACAGGAGGGCTCTACAGTTTTTATTTACTGGTAGCTGCTTTCCAGTCAAATGAAGTCTGACATTTGACATCTGACATTTCAGTGTAAGTTTGTAAGAAAAGCTTAAGCCATTTGGGTAAACAAGAACATAGAAAAGGCAAAGAGTTTCACTATTCTTCCTTTATATACTAAGACTTGAACATCACTTGCAAACTATCATTTACATTCATAATCAGCACCTAAAAAAAAGAAGATATTTTCACGAGTTTCCGACATTGTATAATTTTGGAGACTTTTGAAAAACCATTGAAGGTGAGACCAGAAGTGACTGTGTACTTACATTTTGAAATTCAAGTAATAATGTTCTAATGAAATAATCTGTTCTTGCTTGCTCAGCTTCCTAAACATGAGAAAACAATAATGCATGGGAAAAAAAATATTAAAAATCAATATGCAACATACAAGGCATAACTAAAACCTCAAACTTTGAACTCGGGGGTGTTTAATTTATTTGCTTTGTATTTATGATTTCATCAAGAGAGGGGCAATCAAAACACTGATTAACACACCAGCAAGTCAGCTTGCTGTACAGGATGTGCAAAATGGGTTACTTTTACTTAAAAGTGTGAGTCTGGAAATTATCTGTTCCAAAGTCAATAAGCCATCTTTTCTTATCAATAAGCCATATAAGAGTATTTCTAAGTACCTCTTTTACTTTATTTCTCCATACTTTTAATTTACAGATTGCCTTTCACAGCCATCCCTCTGTAACTCTTTTGCTGTATAAACTTCAGCCTCTTACCAATCTATCCTGTGATGTCTCCTTTTATTTTTTCCTTTTCCATTGTTTTCAATTAAGGGTGCATCTAAAAGAATCACTAATTATCTTGGTTGTGGCCAAAAAATCTAGCTTCTAGCTCACAAAATTTTCAAATCTTCCTTTGGAATATCAAGGAAAGCTTATACTGCAGAAATCAAACAATATTATTGTACTTTACATATCATTAACATCAGAATTTGAAGACGCCTTTAAAAACTTTGCATTACAGCTTCCCACAGAGAATTCAGGAGATTGAATACAGGCTTTACTGTGTTTCTATCTCCTCCTGGGAATTTACCAATTCCCATCAACAATTGCAACACTGCAGGTTTTAAAGCAATGCAGCCCACATACACCAGAGTACCCACAGGTAATGGACTCTGCTGTAGATAAGTCAATTACGACAAACACACAAACCCCTTTTCCCAGTATCACAAGGAACAGGGCAAAGAGCAGCCAAATTAGAATCAACTTACCCTAGGAAAAGGTTACTCAGAATCTTTATAGTCTAAAATTCACAAGTATGTATTTTCCTGACAAGATGAACTGGCGTGTACTTAATTCTTGTTAGACTATTTCCAAGTAGTATTAATAGCTGCATAAACAGGCATGCAAACTCTTTCTGAACAACTTAAAACACATCATGCTAATTAACTCAATAAAAATAACCTATTCCAGTGTTACTTTCAGTTCAGTCAGAAAGCACAAGTTATAACAGACAAAACAACTGCACACGACTTGGATTTTTTGAGTACAGTACAGACATTCAAGCAGCATATAAAGCTCAAGAAATAATACATAAAAACATACAAGAGCAAGGGACACAGGTTCCCTTCTTTAAAAAACTAAAACAATCATGGAGGATTCAAAAAAACACAGTTTAGATGTGCATGTTCCTTTGAGAGTCCTTGTGTAAAATTAAGTACTGAACAACTAAAAAGCCCACCATACCGAGTTAATTGAACATTTAAGTTACAAACCCACTAAATACTTGAAACCTAATTTATAAAGCTTCATACTTACACAAGAAACACGAAATGGTCCAAAAGTTACAGCTGCTTCTCTATACAGAGGCCAGTAACGCTCACATTTTTTCTGTTAAAGTAAAGAATCCTAATTTAATTCATGGTACTGAAAGGTGATTAACAGAGGCAGAGCAGACAAAACCACAGCCCTGAATGCCTTATTCTGGACTTCTTTTAAGATAATAAAATAACTTTCCTTTTGGATAACAAGAGAGAAACAAAACCAAGACCTCAAACAACCAAATTAAATACAGGCAAAAGACACTTTGCAAATTAGGACACACACTTCATGTCTGCCTGTACCATATGCATAAGCATCATGCAGAGGGGAGCAATGAAAGCTTAGTTTTTCTCAAAGTTGGGAATTCACAATTCTGCATTTCCTTCTAAGGTCATAAGAATAAAGAAGAGAAATTAAAAAAAAATTGTTTTTGCAGCTGTATGAATTGACAGGAAATTCTGAAGGACTTGGGATTTTCATAGTTGGCCTACATCCCACAAAGAGCAAGACACTTTTTCCACAGTGACACGGCCAGAAACAAACCCTTGGTACAGGGTTCTGTACGTGAACACATATCCACTGAGATGACACCTAAATAATCATGTAATCCTACAAATGGGGCAAAGAAATGCAGTCTCATGGACTATTTCCTATGTACAGAAATGTAAGAATAAGCATTCTCACTTCATCTGGTATTATTATCACAGTTACGCATTTGGCATATGAAGCTTCACAGCTATTGCCCCATATGGGCAAAGCTCATTTATTTTTGTATTTAGGACACATACCCTTCCCATTTCAAATTCTCGACAGGCCAATTCAATTATCTGAAAAGAAAAAAAAAAAAAAGATGCTCCAAGTTAGATGATTTTGGATCGTGCAACTTAAACCTACACTTCACCACTTGCTTCTGTCAGGCAGATGATACACTTCTGATACACTTGAAGTGGTTACTGTGGAAGAGACTAATTATTAATAATATTTTCCTGCATATACATGCTCTTCTAATTCTAAAACAGCAACAAGTTTCATCCTTCACAAAATCTACATCACTAATACAACACTTCAAAGCTACTTAATTCAAACTCACTGTAATCCTGTACAAATTCCTTATTTATTCAGTCTGCCTGTAAAGTCTAAACTTATAAAAATATAGAACCCTTTGCCAGCTGGAAGAAACATAGCCATATTTGCCTAATGTGACATAGAATGCATAAAATATGAACAAAACCCCCCCTAAAACAACCTTGACCATCAATCAAATTTCTTAGGTGAAGTTATTTCAGAAAGCATGAGTAGCACAATAAAAATGCACCAACAGGTAAGCTATTTGTTACAGTAGGTAACAATGACATAAGTGTCCAACAACTACCCCCCCAAAAAAAATTTCAGAAATAAATTGTCAGACCTATCCAATTTCCACAAGTATTCAAAAGTCAATTCCTGACAAAAGCTGTTTAAACACATGTAGAATTTATAAAGCAATAACCCAAAATTAGCATAAAAAAAAGATAAGTGGTTTGAGTTTGGTTTTTTTTCTTGTTTCATATGCTGGTTCTGTATCTGATTTTGTCAGTCTAACTCAGAATTGTAAGACCTCCTACCTTAAAGAGAAAACAAGCAAGAACCTATTCATAAATATGAAGGACTTAACATTCATTCAACAAAATTATTACTTTAAATTTACATTATTAAACTGAATAAATAATATTATTGCTATTTAACTACAAAAGGCAACATTTGGGAAGCAAATAATCTAAATCATTGTCAGTATTTTGATAATAATAGCCGGCTTAAACAAAAAATACACAATCACAGTACCATGAAATATGGTTACACTGAATTTTTCTATAGCTACTTACAGCAACGTTGTATTCCCATATCATCCTCCAGAAGTCTATGACTGTATTGGCTAAGGGACCCTGGGTAGCAACGTATGCTTTTGGCCCATGTACTCCCTGGGATTGCAGAAAGGAACCATTAATGTTTATAAAGAACATTTATCTGCACTCAACTAAAAAAGGTTCGGGTTACAATGGTGTAAAATTAGAATATCCTTTATATATATGTATATAGAACAGGAAGGGTGAATATGAAACATGACTCCTAATTACATTAGTGGGAATTTAGCTTGTAATCTCAAGGGAGCCAAAGATCACAACAGCTACAGCCCTGCCAGAGACTGTCACAGGAAATAAATATATTCAGATTCTGAAGATTCCCTTTAAGTCTGCATTTTCTTTGCTACTCAGTGATGAAAAATTGAAAATCCTTCTGTAAAAAAAGCATCCTCTTGAACAAATTTAAGTTCCTCCCTGCCTGTAATACATTTCAAAAATATAAAAGTCTATAATTTGTTTTATATTAATTTTCAGTACACTAACGTTCAGCTTTTCAAGCTAAACATTCATGCCGGAAGATTTACAACAGGAAGATTTAGATTTTACCTGTTTCTGAAAAATAAATATTGTGTAGAAGCAGCATCAGAATAAAGCTACAAAGATATTGTAGCTCAAGATATTAATACTTTGAAACAAGACTGTAACAGATTTTTAGTCAAATTCTGGCTTCTCTTTAAGAAGAAGAAATGTTAATCTAACATTTAAGAATGTTAGATTAATTCCATTGCCATTGTTAGATTAAGAATGTTAGAATATTAATTCCATTGCCACACTTCCTCCATGAACAGAGTGAAATGTACATTAACATACACAATTTGTCAAACACCTCATTTCTGATCCCTAAAAATGTCACCTGCTAAAACAACTGCATCTGAATTTTCCTATGGTATAAATCTCCAATGCACTTGCCTGTCACTTGAAAATTAAGTATTTTACATTGTATTTCCACTTAGGAGTAAAATCAAAGCTTTGAAGATTGTGTTATAAACGACATCATGTTTGCAAATTTATTCAAGTCATAACAAAAGAATATCTTCCCTTACAGCTTTAAAGTCTTATGTTAGACTATAATATTAAAACTGCACTGACAAGGAAAAAACTTAAAAAGAATAGAAGAACTGTTAAACTACCAGCACATACCTTAATAAAGTTTGCATTGATGTAATCTGAATCTTGTGGGGGAGTTTTTAAGGTCAGTTTAACTCTGCTGTGATCAACTAAAAAAAAAAAAACAGACCAAAATATTTTTTTGAACAAGGATTACAATACATGGAAATCAATACAGAACATAAAAATATAACATATACAGTACATTAAAGAACATTTTCCAAAGGTAAGTCACATAAGCAAGTCAATACAATTGATTTATGGGTAAACCAACTCAGGTAGTGAGTGACAAGCAGAGTAGCTCCTGCTGCTCAAGTTCACAGAGTATCACCTCCTGCAATTCCAAGAGCAACTCATTACAAAGAGACAAAACACAATTAATCAGCAGCCATCAAAACTGCAGTTACAAACATTAACACAGATCACAGTGGTCAGAATTAAGACACACTCAGGGAAAGCAGAAAGCACAAAACACCAGTGCACACTTAAAGCAGCTGGCAGCTCTCTAAGTCTCTGCCAAGGAGGATTCCATCAGGTACCACAACAGGACACAGGCACCAGGGTTTACTGCTCAGGCACAGACTGACCCCTATCCCCCAAATACTGGGCTAGGCTCTTGGCTGGAGCACTTCTGCACTAGAAAGCAGCAGATTGCTTCATTTAGGGGGTTTGGGACATGTCAAGTTTCTGCCTCAAACATTATGGACTGCCTCAGAGAAAGCTTCTGATAAAACCAGCAGATCTTTGGAGACCAAAATCCTCAGCAATATAAAAATAGCCTTATTATTTGTTGACAGAATAAACATTTTGTTATTGTTTTTTGCCTTAAAAAATTGCATATTTAATACAACAACTTGATTGTTACTAAAATGGTGTAGGTGGTTGGCAGGTTTGCCAGTCCTTCCAGCTCTTGTTGATAACAAGACTTATCAGCTATCATATAAAAATTGTTCAGACTATCTCTACACTGGAGGTTCTTCTGGTTGAAAATCCATATCAAAAAGGAAATTATCTTGAAATGGGGCAACAGAAGTATCTGTAGAAACAGCAGCTGCTCCAGAAATTTGTTACTTTCTGCTCCCAGGGTCAATTCCTCAACCACAGAACAGCTGGTAAGCCTTTGATTAGACCTAAATTCAAGAAAAAGGCCAAGAACAAATATATACAAATATATTTCAAAAGAGAAAATATGGTTAGTTGGGTTTTTTTGTTTTGTCAAAACATCACTGATAATAAATCAAGGAACCATGCCTAGAAGAAGCAAATGCTAAGAGTTATTTCTATACAGAAAGCTCTCCCAAAAAGCTTGCCAAATGGTGACATTTTTCTGCCAGAGTCCTCACAACATGCAAAAAAATTGGTGTAATGATTCTTAAAAAAGCACAAGTGTAAATTAGGAGACTTTCAGACCACAAATCTAAAGACAACACGCTTGTATAAAGGCCTAGAAAAACCTTTAAAACACATTGCACTGTTACACACTGACACATAGACTGTAAAAGCAAGAATATTATCTAAGCATGAAGTGGTGTCATGGGCTTTGTACTAAAAACAGCTTTTAAGTGGCAGAACAGACTAATTAAAGTAGCAGGCTAATGAGAGATCCTATCTTCTCAGCACAGTAGATCCAAAATTCTAGAGCAGTTTCCAAATGTCAATATTGCCATCCTGTCTGTGTGCCACAGCTCATCTGTTACAGAGCTTAAGGTCTGAAATAGAACTCCCCCCTAAAAATCCACTGCAGTTCTCAGCTTCTGAAGATTAAATGCTTGCATATTGTTATATACTGTTATAAAGGCTCAGTTCACAATAACTAACTGGTTCTTCAGGTGACCAGTGAACACCATGCTGCATTTAACTACCATTTAGGATAGCTTAGTAAACTGTAATGGGAACATGCATCTTACTCTGAAGCCAGTGCTCAGTTAGTGCTGAGGTATTGATGTCTCTGGTAACAATTTCTGATAAATACAGCACTAATCTCTGATTAAGTTACAAATGTACATTATTTCCTGGATTTACAAGAGATAGACATGGATACTTTGCCCTTCTCCTGCTTCTCATTTCAAGCTGGTCTCCCATCATTTCATTGCTGCAGACTTTGAATGTTTGAAATATTCATTTAATCTGAAAATGTATCTCCAGTTTTCCTCAATGTCAGCTTTGAAGTCTGCTCATTTTCCCACTGTGAGCTTTGCTCCCTCCCAGATCCCAGTGGCTCAGGTTTTATTTCTGTGCAGATGACAGGTGTGTTCATCTTCTGCTGCAGCTGCAGCCAGGCACTGCTGCAGTGTCACTGTCTCATCAGTTCAGCCTGGCTGCTACCAAGATTTCACTGTATTGTTCACAGTCTACCAAAATGCCAGGACACTGTTAATAAGATGACAATAATGACTTCCTCTCTCTTTTTCACTGTACTTGTTAAACACCTCCTCCCAACTAATAAGCAGAGTAAAATGTACCTGTTGCTGACCTTCTGGGACAAGAGAAGTGGCATTTATCAGAAGACTACCCTTCAATCTCACTGTCAGCTGCTCAGATCCAAAAGCACAGAGAGCTGTGCTTCAGGAGCTACACAAAGTGAGCATGTAACAAACAGTCTTGTAATTTCAGATCACTCATCTGTAATACCCACATGGCGGTGGGTTTAAAATCCAAATTGTGCTCTGACTCTTGCTTTCCTTGTCCACACAGTAAAAAGAATTTCACTTGGACTCTAGCAAAATAGCAACCAAAGCTAATCCAGCACTGAAAGTTTTTCAACACCATTTGTAGGATACAAACAGGAAAAAAAGATCTATTCCACATCAAAACAGGTTCCTTAAGCCTCCTTAGAATTTCACCTAGAGTATATGCTGACATTTGTTTGTTTTCTACTATTAATAAAATGCTCCTAAGGAAAATATACATTTAAGCATCTAGTAAAGTTATCAGCTACTGTGAGCTAAAATGAAAGTGTTGGCTCGATACAACTTCAGAACCAGAACATCTTTATCTTTTGGTGATACCCCTCCTGATAAAATATAAGAATATTCAGTCACTTTGCCTTGCAAGTTAAAAATAAAAACATATTTCAGCAAATTATGTCCAATTTTGCCTTTCAGTAGTAACTAAAACGCAAAATTCAAAATACATGGAGAATAACAAGCCCTTTCCTTTGTCTTCTATTAACATGTAAATCAGACTTACATGGCAATATATCCTTGTATCTATTCTTTTTAACATTTTCTTCTTTTTCTCCAGTGGCTGTTGGGTAGATCTTCTCTGTTCTGTATTTTGTTGATAATCTTCTTAACCTCTGGAATAAAAGATTTATGTTAAACTTCCACGCCTCAAGATAAACATCACAAAGGATTCGTTTCATTTATGAAGATCATCTCTTGGAAAAAAAAATTTTCTATGATATTCACTACGATGAAGTTTAAACACTTAGTTATCCAGCACTTTTAGCACATCTGCAGGTTACACCCAAACTGATGCCAGCTCTGTGCATGAGACGTGGAAGAGACATGGAACTCTGGAAAAGCCAGTACAGCACCAGCATGAGCTATGTCCACATTTTACTTGGACAACACAATGTCCTGTTGAGTAACAGCTGCATTGAGAATACCTGTGAGAAACAGAAACATCTCAGGGTACCTGGAGGAAGAGCACAGCATGGGCTGGCTCAGGAACAGCTGGTACTTGGCTCTGAGGCACCAAGCTTCCAGCACTGACAACTGAACAGAAACCAAAATCTTACATTTAACCGGTGCCAACTCCTAACGCCCAACTCCTGCTGAATTTCAAGCTCAAAAAAGAAGGTCTCTGTCTCTCAGGCACAAGCTATTCACAATTAAGATGAGTGGCAGGAGGTCTCCTGTATTCACAACAGTATGTCATTTTTTCCCCCTCCATCTATTTCAAATCCTAGAAATGTGAGAGAGTCCAAATCTCTAATAATAAAAACCAGCCCCTGCCTTGCAGTAACATAGGAAATAAAAAGAGCAATACAGATTTTATCATTCCAAACAAGTTAGGTCTTTGCAACCTTAAAACTGAAAAGTTCTCATTGAAAAAAAATAAATACAAGAGGAGTCAGCAGTCCTTGTTATTTTAAACTGTGTAGACAACCAGATTTAAAAAGAACACCAAAGAACTAAGAAATTTCACTCTGGTGGTTGCAAACCCAGCCATTCTATCAACACTGACACGGTGGTGCTGCAGAACACTACCAAGAGGAAGACTGAAAGTAGCTCCAAACAACTTCAGCATCTCAGTGGAGGGGTGTACTGCCCAGGCAGAAGGACAGACATTCTTCATGTTTCCCTCCCTCTATATTCAATCCATCATTGTACACCTGAAGACTCAAAAAAATTCAAGATTTGTGTTCTTATGAAGAAGGGGGACAATGGGAGAGGTTTTTTGCCAGTTAAAAATGTGAATCTTTTTTGTCAACTGACTACACAACAACCTACAAGCAGAAAGGTATCATAACAAAGATGATCTGTCTGGAAAGCCAATTTTAGTAGCTTTAGAAGAATTCAATAAGACAACTTGGGACACTCACCACACACTTTAATTTAAAAAATATTTAGCAACTCAAGCCCTTCAAAAATTCCTCCTAATTTATTATGTGATTAAGATGACTAATTATGCAAATTAGGTCCAAAATTGTCCTAGCCCCACCCTCAACCTTAAGAATAAAATCACATAAAACTTAGCATCTCTCTTACATAGAGTAAAACATTTTTATGAAATTTATATGGATATAGCAAAAAAGAATCAAATTACCTATGCAAATGTGGATAAAACCTGTCATTAATTTAACTGGATAGTATACACCTAATAAACCAGAAAAGCAACATTTGCAGAGCAAAAACAAATGGGAAAGTTAAAAAAAAAAAAAAAAAAAAGGCAAATCAGGAAGCAGCACTTTTTTCCAATTTTTTTCTCTTCTGCAATGACTTCAGAGATTCAAACACTGAACTAAATCACTCACTAAAAAGAGCAGCAGAACTGGCTGCAACTATTCTTTTTTCCTTAAAATGAATTTTCTTGAGAAGTCTGCATTGTTAATCAATGAAGAAGAACAATAAATATCTGTAGGTGTGGTAGTGTCTGACCACACAGCGATCAAGCTGCTAAATATTTAACCTGAAAGCATTGTGAGAGTGAGGCACAGGAAGACTCAATTCCTACAAAGACACAAACAGTTCCCGAAACCCTCATGGTAGACTGTGCTCATCTTTGCAACACTAAAAACAAATTCACAGCATAACCTGAACACACAGCAGGCAGAGAGACCTGGTTTGTCACACACCACACACAAAGAATGCCACTGCACGTAGGACACATTGTCCTACATAACACTGACCTTTCCTAAGTCAAAAAATACCACTTGTGCTAAGACTGAACACACCCAGGAGTCTAGAAAAAGCCAAATGAATGCACATAATTTGGCTAAATCAGCTATGAACTGCAAGGCCGAGAAATACCTTGAGATAGGCTATGAATCTCCAATTAAAGGCGGGGGGGGGGAATAAAGCAAAGACCAACAATGCTGCTTTCCAAGCACACTCATTAATATGATTTTGTGTATTGTTCCAACATGGCTGTGAGTCTTAAAGGGTTTTCCCTCCATCTTACTGATTATCACAGGGCAAACGTCACGATTCTGCTTAAAAGAAGTTTTTCTCTGAACTATTTCTACAAACCATGACTAGAAGCAGAAGTTATTTTACATGAGAAAGAACACACTCAAGGAAGTCAGGTTAGGTATCAAAAAAGTAAGAAGATGATCCTTTTTCTGTAAGCCCATTTTAAAAGCACTCAAGAAAAAAGGCATGCACCTTCACCAACACAACGTGGACAAAATGTAAGCCAAAAAGGCTCGAGTGACTAGTACTAACTTTCATTTTCTAGAAAACAATGCCATGAGAATCCAGCATAGTCTTCTTCCTGCATGATTCAATCTCCCCTGCTCTGCAGTTTGCTAAACAGACGAGAAAGTAGGATTAGCTCAGCCTAGCTCCAAGGCAAAGCCTGGAAATGAAATACAGGTTGATTTTAGCACACATCTGTTCCTAAAATACTTCAGGATCCACACTTTTAATGCATGTTTGCCGGCTGCTCTGTGACATGGGTAACAGAAGATACCTAAGTACAGTCCTGAGAGCAATCAAAACGAGTAAGGAACATTCTTTACAATTTATAGTAGTATACATAGAATAATATCTATTTCATGCTTTGGAAGAGGAAGAATTGACTAAAGAGTAAGGAAAGAATTTTTAAAACTGGGCTTTGAACAGAGTACCACAGGAATGGAAAAGTGCCAGACTCAGCAGAGGGTTCTGCCCTAAACGCAATAGAAAATTCCTGCAAAAGGCTATTGCAGTGTGTGCTGACAGCCTGCTGTGGGATGCAAAGGATCCAGTGCTTCCTAGGTTACAGCCCAGAGTGACCAGGAGGAGGAGAATGTACTCAACAGCAGAACGGGGGTAATGACAGGGCAGAAGAGAAAAGAATTCTGTTCAGACTACACTGAGCTGACAAGACAGGCAGCAAGATCTGTCTCAGCCTGGTTTCAAGCTAATTCCTAATAAACAACTGTCTAGAGCACAAGGCAGCACTCATTTGGGTTAAGTCAGCCAACTACCAAAATGCTTCCCTGAAGATACTTGGGCACCAAGAGCAGGGACATGGCAGGTCCAGGCTGGTGCCTCTGCAGATAACACTGGGCGCTTCCGTGACACTCGCCTGCTCAGTGGGACTGCTGCCCTGGTAGCACGGAAATCCTCACTGGCATGCTCTTTCAAGAACAAACAAAATGGTCAAAGACAAGCATGATGAGCCAGAAATATACACTTGAAGAGCTACATTCACAAGGCCTTTAGTTCCAGTCATTAGAAAAGCTCAATTTTAATTCTGCTTATTCATTGCATGACAGAAGTGGTTTGTGGGGTGGTGACAAACACCACATGTGACAGTGGGGAGATGAGTCTTTGAAACAATTTAAGTTTCAGATACGTACTTCCAACTTCCACGGTGGTTTTACAATCTGTACTACAAATCTACTTGAGTTTTTTCAAAAAGACAAATCAGCTTTTCAAGCTCAACTTGTGGAACCCTACCATATTAAGAAGAACTTTGTCCAATCAGTTCAGGAAATACAGATCTTCGACTTTCATTGTCAGTTTATTTATTTATTTAACACTTTAGAAAGCCTTTAAAAGCAGAATGCCTAATATCATAGAAGTGATGTTTGTGGATTAAAGAGAGCATTTATATAGCCTACTGAAATTTAAAGAACTCACTTGAAGAGCATAAACTTTATTTAAGATAGAAGAGTTCCTTTTGACTCCTTCCTTGGCTTCTTTTCAAGGAGAACAAGACAAATATTTCACCAGAGTTTCTGTTATCTCAAGTCCGCCAACTGCCTCCTAAGCCTTGTCTGACATTTCTAATTGGCAAAACAAGAGATAATACAATAGAGATGTTCTCTTGCCTCTCCTTTCTGACCATTCCTGAGGAACAGGACATACCAGAGTGCCAGATGCCAGGTGCTACAGTATTCCACGACACCCACTTGCCATGTGACAACAGGCCATAGAACCAGGCTCAGGAAGCTCTACACAGCCAGCTCTGGCAGTGGTCTCCTGACATTGTGCCAATCACACAGGAACATATTTTGTTCTGCAAAATTTGCCAAAGTGCATTAAGAAATACTCAAAGAAACAAGCAATTAAAGAAAAGCTTCCATAAAAGTTACCTTAAAAATCAGGGCATAAAAGATGATGCTAGGAAACACTTCAAAAATATTGTATTCATGCACTCATTTCATGAACTAAGACAGCTATTTCTATGGTGAACATTTCATTTTTCTTACTAACAGGAATGGAAGAAACAAACAAGAATTATGAGCAACTCTGGTCTCATTCAAATAATTTAGATAAAGCTCACCAGGGCAGAATACATTCCCTAGTACTTATACTGTGAGAAAAATGTACCTGTATGGAGCAATGTGAACTAAATTACCACAAAAATTTCAAAATTACCATCTTCTGGTTATCTATAGTCAGATAACCGAGGTTTCAGGTTCTGTACCTATGAAGAAATACCAGAGATACCTTTGGCAACAGAGAGTTCAATGCAGACTTCGGTAACAGTGCTCAAATAGGGCTCTGACTTCCTAAAACTGCTTTGGTTCCAGAAGTATTTCAACTTCAAGGCCTTGCAAATCCAAATGGGGTTTTCCTATACCACCTTCTCATCAGTGAGGTCTCTGGGAAACACCAAACTAGCTGATGGCAGTAAACTCAGGTGGAGAATGGACTATTCAGGAGTGCAGCTCCAGGTTGCAATAGCAAGGAATAAACGAACACAGTGAACACAATTCTGTCTTAGGAGTATCTGTAAAATAGCATACACTTGTGACCCATGTCAATATTTCCCCCTTGATTCCTGTCAGCTTTCAAACAGCAATTGTTTGCAAGAGTTCCTAGCTCTTGTGAAGGAGGGGAAAAGCCTTCCCAAACACTAGTCAAACACAAACAGTGAAAGGAGAATGACTCGGCTTTGTAAAACTTCACTGTGTCTCAACATTCACAGATGGCTTTGGCTGCAAAAAGAAACAGGCTAGCAGTCTGCACTGGACCTGTCTCTCTGAAACCAAGCCCTGAAGGGAGATTGCAGTCTGAACTGATAGAAGGAGGAGGTTTCATTGCCTTGGCATTCTCTTCTGGCAGCACGGACTAACCCTGGAGCTCTAGGTGCTCCAAGGGAATCTCTGCTGAAGTGATTAATAGACAAGCCTGGTAACTACATTCTCTTGGGAGCTCTGTCTTCAGCATTTCATAGCAGGACTCTGATGAGTCCAACAAACCCCACTGCGTTCCAGGAAACTTGTGGGAACCACATAGAAGAAAAATGCCTTCAAAATTACCCAGACAGCTGAAAACAGCATTATTTCAGTATTAGATTGTATGGAGTGTTCTGTACCAGAGTTGGACTTCAGCGATCCTTGTGGGTCCCATCCAACTCAGGACATTTTATGATTTGACATCATCTCAACTGTCTGATATTTTCTCAGGAAAGAGGTGAATTCATGTTACTACACTAATTGGAGACTTCTATCCCATAAAGAAGTATCAGCCAATGAAGACAATGCTGGTTGATCCTCATGCAGAGAAGGCAAAATGATAATACTGCAAGCAGCCTGTTAAGGCATCTATTTTTTCAGTACCATATTAAAACCAGAATCAGGTAAAAAACTTCAACCAGCAGAATTACTCTTCAGAATTAGGCACTGTCAGAGTAAGACCAACACTTCCCATCTTTCCAAACCTGTATTTTTCCCAAGAAAAATGTTAGAATTGGACACATCTCCCACACTACTAATAACTAAAGACAGCTTTACACAGACACTATTAAAATGTAGGCTGACTGCTTCAAGTCTCCTTTCCTTTCCCTCATTTCTAAAACTATTTTTATATTATTTCCATATTAATCCTAGTGTAAACTAGCAGTACTATCAATTACAGTTAATTTATGTTCAGCATTATAGTTAAGCCACATACTACTGCCCATTTTACAAGGTTGGAGAAGACTAAGTAGATCTGTGGTTTGGTAACAATCAAGTAAATAATTGAGCAAAACAGAACATTAAATTACTGAAGCATAATCTGGTTTTAGCTAGTAGGTTGCTAATGTATGTTCTGAGATATTTTAGAAAGTCCTGCAGCACACTCATTAAGAACTGGGATTATAACTTCCCATCTCTGAACCATACTGTTTCCTCAGCACACTCCCATTATTGCAGTGACTACCATGAACACATTACACGAAGTGAAAACATGCTGGACAATGAAACAGTAACAGTTCTTTACGGATGATGAGTGAAGCACAAGAAAACTTCTATTGGTATGAAAGCACACAATTAGAAGGTTGACTGCTTTAGACTCAGGTCTAGGAAGCACCTTGATGCAAAATCAGAAAAGATTGACATTAGCACACACTACAGCTAGCAGGCTTCTTAAGTGTTAGAGCAATTCCAGAACAATTGTTGATAATTCAAAACAGAAATAAGCCTCACAATTTTTTTGCAACAAGATGACTTTCTGTCTTCATGATATAAACCCAAACAGCATATGAAAGCAAAGCAGATAGAGAAACAAAGAAATAAAACTCATAAACCAGGGAACCCCCTCGTTTAAAATCATTATTTCCAAATTACTGGATTATTCTCCTCTTATTCCTTCAGTATTATGCTTTATGCATGCTGACAGCACAGGTATATTAAAAGCATCACATTTAATCTTCATTTAAAACAAAACATGGTTATAGGTCTAGGTAAGCTTCTTTTCAAGAGCCACTCTGAGTTATCCAGGAGAGATTACCACACTACAAGTCCACTCCATCTTGACAGTCTATCCCAGACTCTGCCTCTGAAGTAAATCAAATTTTGGCATCCTGGATGCAACACTACACTGTGAGTGCAACATTTGAGTGAAAATTTCTACAGACCATGTCCTTCACCCAAAATAGAGATGAAGTAGATACTTTTCCTCATTTCTGTTACACACACCAAATTACTTCAAAACTCAACAGCTCTGATGTAATGGGAACAGACACCAAAGTAACAATGTCCCCAGGACCAACCCTAGGAAACCTAGAAGAAAGTATCTAAAGGTGAGTTGCGACTTTTTCCACAAAGAAACATCCCATAGGCAAGAGGTTTTATTCCAGGTCAATCAGGCAGCTAAACAGAACAAAAGCCATATTTTTCACGGCCACAGGAGGAGCTGGACCAGTGACTATTTGTGACAGCTTTGTGGCTCTTCAGCTTCAGTGCTTGTGTCTCAACCAACACAGCATCCTGGAACACTCAAAAGCAGCCTGTGACAAGCATTCACAGGAAAACCTGCACAGCAAATACACGTGAGGTAAAGTTCATATCAACAAAAAGCATGAGGATCTAAATAAGTACTAGCCTCTATCCTTGAAGAATATTGGGGTATCAATTCTCCCTGAAATATTTTATCATCTATCACCACCTATTACTCCCCACAGTCTTTACCATTCCCTTGCTTTTGACTTCACAGTACGTGGCATGAAGCATTAAGATCCATGGAGAATGTATCTTGCTTTTGTTTCTGCTCAACACCAAAGAAAAGGGGGGGATCAACCCAAATTCTCCTCCCTCTTCCTTCACAAAATGCAAAACCCTTCCTCTTTTCCCACGCCTTGGAACACATTTCCTTGAGGTCAGTGTTTGTTTTCCAAGCAATTCACACAAGCTGAAAAAAAAAAACAAAAAAACAAAAAAACCCCACCATGACTGAAACAGGAAACACTGAGCTTTCACTCCAATAGAAGTAAACTAGAATTTCCTACCTGCTGGTCCCCCACTACCAAAGCTGCCATAAATAAAGGCACAGGAGAATAGTCTTAGAGCCTTATAAAAACCTTATTTAAGCCTTTTAATAAATCTGTACACACTCCCTCAAAAAAGGTCTGCCGTAGCAGTTATGTCCTGCCTTCCCAAAAGGGTTTTAACAGCCATGCCTTGCAAATTTATCTGAAACACAGATCCTGCCCTGTATGACTTTCAGTGACAATGATTTTAAGCTGAAAAGCTGGAGCCTAACAACTGCTCTGGGTAAAAAGCAGAGCTGTTTGTGCAGTCAAGAAAGACTGTAATTGCAATCTAGTTTTGCGTCCAAATTACCTTACTGAAACACCTCCAGAGCTCAGAGGTGCTGTTCCTTTCAGTGATATCCTTTGGCATTCAGTTGAATTGCTATTCAATGACACATGTTTAGTGTTTAATATACAATTCCAATTAAAAATATGCCAATTTTGTCTCTCACCAGAAGTCTTAACTACTTTTTTTTTTTTTTGAAGCAAGCTTGAACCTTGTATAGAAACACAGTATTTTTAAAGACTTTCAGCAGTTGAGAACCCCCACTATTCAGCACATAAGACCAGGATATTGATAATATAGTTATGCCAGTTAATGGATGGCAAATAAAACCCCAACTATTTAATAAATAAAAATAAGAAAACTTTTAACAAACACTGAATCAGTACTTCCACGCAGCAACTCATACACAGGGAATATATAAGGGATTGTAAAAAAAAGATGAAAGACATCAAATAGAAAATACATTTTTACTATCTGGAGAAAACACACTTATAACTGTTTTCACCCTTTCTTTGAGGCTGAGTTTGGAAGCCAAGGAATGTTCTAGTCATAAAGAGGCCATTTATGATAGTGTTCAATAGCATTTTAAGAGCTAGAAAGAAGTAGCCTCATTAAAGTCACAAACTTGTACTAAGATTTCAACTGTAATAACTCTAGCTAATAGCCAGCACAATATTTACAGAGCGACAAAGTAATTTTGTGTTGTAATCACTTACATTTGCAGTATCTGTCAATTTTTGCCTAACACATTTGTCCCCAACAATTCAGAAGCACAGACCTTCCAAGCATAATTCTGGTTTCAAAAAGAGACAAGAGAGGGAATCCAATGGCCAACAAAATTCTCATCATTCTGGCAGAAAGACCTATAAAGCAACTATAGAAATGAAACCAAAGCATAATGGCTACTACAGAAACAATACATTCAGACAACCAGTTATTTCCATGCATGACTTTAGATTATTTCTCTCCATTAAAGTTCTTGTTTTAATGGCTGAACATTCAAGTAGAACGGCTAAATGTTCAAATGCTTGAACAATATGAACTTTGCCATTTAATTTGTTTCTGCTGAGTTGAAGGAAAGCTCCTCAAATCTTCTTCATTCATGCTATACTGTATGCAATTGTCTCCTACAAAAGGAACACAGGCATCTGCACAGTATTGCCATTAAGAGTACATATTACAGTATTAATATAGTGTTACAACTCAAGGAGAATATTTTACTTGCCTCATATTTTGTTCAATAAGCACTTCAAGAAAAGGAAAAGGCTGTGCTTCTCCAACATAACCATTTATTTTTTGACATACCATTAACACTCTGAATTCCACGGTAACCCTAACCCAGGTCTTCCCAGGCCATGCCAATCCAAAAGTGGCTACAAAGGAAACAGTTGTCTCTGTGGCAGGCCTGTATCTTGACAAGATACCAAGACAAGAATACTACAGTGAAGTTACCAGAAAGCAAATGAAAGAACTCTTTTAATCAAACAGTTTAAAGTTTAACCTTTTTAAAATCATGAACATTTTTGAGGAAATTTTTAATTCTGAAGACTCACAAAAGCTTGTACCTAAAGGATCAAGTAAAGGACATTCATTGTACATCCTCTGAAAACCTGTATCACTATACTCCTCATATTTCTCCAATAAAGCCTTTATATATATTTTGTTCTGTACATCAAAACCACAGTTCAAATTTTAAATTATTTTCCAAATAGTTGTAAGATGCCTTTTTTACATTTATAATGCAATCATTTCTGTAATTTTTATATTTTGAAGTGCAAAGAAAAAATTACCTCACATGAAGTATATGCTCAATCACCTAAAGGTTTTTAAGTACTCCACAACTTATATTTGCTACATAGCTAATGTGCAAAATACAGTCCTTCTACAGTGCCAAATTTCAACAAATAGAAAGTTCAAGTCAACTGGTAGAATGAATCTGGTTCCCACAAGGGCCTTGTCAATCAAGCTGCTGAGAGATTTAAAATAAACCTCAGCTGCCATTGCTTAAAAAGATTAATATTTACAATCCAGAATGTACAAGTCGATAGTTTGTTTGGTAAACAATAGCACAGGTTTTTTATCTGATCCACAAACAACTTCATTCAACACCTCCAGGTTCTGGATGACAGATTTACTTCCAGGTATTTCAGGAACACACAGGAACACCTTCAGATCCCACCTCAAGATCTTTATCTATAATTCTCATCTATGTGGAATATGTGACTCCACTTCCTTTCTTGGAAAAGGAAACTGCTCCAATCTGAGCTTCAAATAAATATTTGATATGGTGCCAATTCAAAAGAAGAGTATGTGAGTTTCTACAGGAATTCAGTCGAGACTAGTCTCTTTAGTTTGTTTTGACAAGGAAATTTAAAAACAAAAAAAAAATCATCTGACTGAAGGGATTTCACAAGCAGAGTTTCTCAAAAAAACTTCCCAGACCAAGCAGTCATTTTCCTTCATGACCTCTCCAGCAAAGCAGTGCACACTAACAAACATTTGATGACAAACCAGAAGAGATGAAGATGGGAATATAACATTAATCAAGTGAACCAACTTTCAGGGTAAAAGAAAAAAGAATAAACCCCAGAAGTGCCAAATAAAGTTGTAGGCTAGAAGTTATAATGAAGGAAAAACAAATGCATATAATGAATAACTAAGTGGCAACTCAAGAGTTATAGTAGTAACCAAGGAAAAAAGGCACTGAATAGTTACTGATAATCTGTATTCAGTAATTAGCCCAGCGTGCTAGCAAACTACAGATGAGACAATATAAATTCTCAACAGACAATAGGACACAGAAAAAAAAAGTTTTTCTTCCTAATTAACATAACAGGTTAGTTAAAGGTGTGATTTTTCTGTTTTTATGGACTAGGTTTTCAATTTTCTTTGTGGTCTGAAATTAGTAAAACTAATTCAACTTGAAATTAATGCAATTTTCCTTTTAGGACAGAAGCATTCATATTCTACTATTGCTTGCATTGCCTAAATGCACACAAAAAGCGTTAATAGCTTTTACATTTGTTTCCTGGTACCTCATGTAAAACATGAACTCTTTTTATGGCAATGGTTTTGGTTGTAATAGTCTGGTTTAATTTGGAGATACTTTCAAAGTAAACAAAGAATGCTAGCAAATATTAGCATCTTTCAGGAAAAAAAAAATTTTAAAACCCCTAAAACTATGTTTAGTCTGGATAAGGAAGCAATATTTTCCATTAAAAACAGTCCCTGAACACTTAAGTCTAACACCCTCATCCTAAGCAATGTCAGTCTACACTTTCTATGACCCTTGTACCATTAAAGGAGCCACAAAGACTTTTCTTTGATTTTAAGTCCTAATTTAAGTTCCTTGAAATTGTCTCATTCTAACCACATTTACAAAATTACCAGATGGTCAACAAATCCAAACCCAGGACATTACTGTTTAATGAGTACTAGTGCAGAATAGTTTAAACACTTGAGAGATCAAACAACAGTCTGCAGCAATACTTAAGCATGACATCTCCTGCTGTCAAGCTTTAAGCAGTGTTTATTTCCTCTGATAAAGAAATGTGGATTTTATTACTTCAGAAACAAAATGTCTATTTTTGTCTTTAGAGAAATACTAACATTTTGATGAATATTTTCAGAACGTTTGATTTCTAAGCACCATTCTCTGCTTAGGAACATTCCTGGAAAATCTGTGGCTTTGTTAAATCTGCTACTTGGTTCCCAGCTAAAGTAACATGTCCAGAACAAGCTGCAAGGCAGCTATTAGGCAATTATTAGGCTTCAAGTTTCATAGAAAGACCAGACTCAGAACTGGAGGCAGCTCAGAGGCACTGTCTGTGTCGGAGGTGAGAAGGTGGAACACTGCTGAGAGTTGGGGTTGTTCAGCCTGGAGAAGAGAAGGCTGCAAGGAGACCTTAGAGCAGCCAGCAACAGAGATGGAGAGGGACTTTTCCCAAGGACATGTAGCCACAGGACACGGGCAATGGCTTCAAACTGAAAGAGGGCTGGTTTAGATAAGATATTAGGGAGAAATGCTTTACTACGAGGGTGGTGAGACACTGGAACGGGTTGCCAATAAAAGCTGCGAGTGCCCCATCCTTGGAAGTGTTCAGGGCCAGGCTGGGTAGGGTTTTGAGCAAGATGTCCCTGCCCATGGCAGGGCCATTGGAATTACATGATCTTCAAGGTCCTATCCAATCCAAACCACTCAATGATTTTATGATCCACCTCTTGCTGTGCTCCACAGGTAACTTACGTTCTTCACAGGCTGGGAGGACAACTGCCAATGCCCTAACTTGAATAATTTTACTACGAACAACCAAGGCTCATATGCTGGTGACTTGAAGGAACAAAAAAACCCCAAAACCTAACAACAAAAAAACACAACTAACTACTTTGACTGCACAGACTTCCCTCCTTAAACTTCGGAAGTTACATAAAAATTGACTGGGCTTTTCCTTTTTTCCTAACAACTCCAAGGATCTAAATGAAAGAAAAATTAGGTAAAAGTTTAGAAGAAAGACAGCCACTAAGCAGCAGTTCTCCTGCCCTGTGTCAGTGGAACCCATCCACTAGATGTCAGTGTCCTCTTGGGCAGAGGAAAACCTTGGATCCCAATGGAAATAGGGCAGCTGGCAGTCCTTGGTTATCAGGCCAACTGTACAGGAGGAAATTCTTATAAAGCATCCCTGGGCCACAACAGATGCAGCCAGTAACAGCAGCATTTGTGGGTAAGAGACACAGAACAAATATAGCCCTAGACACAAAGCTCAGCCAATAGAGTTGAGAACCTCATGACTAAGAACTCTTTCATGAAACATTACTGACATTTTTCAGGATGCTGAACATGGGTGTTAAAAAACCTGAGAGATAAAGTTATTTCTGTTTCCTACTTCTTGAAATACTCAAAAACACCAACCAGCAGTGTTTCTGGGAAAAAAAAAAAAAAAAACAAAAAAAACCAAACCAAACCACAAGAAGTGAGTTCTACCTCTACTAAAATATAAGTCAGGCTTAAAGAGGCTTAGACTTGGAAGCAATAATGTAAATTATTACAGCACAGTGTGAAATCCTCTGTGATAGGCATGAAACACCACACCCTAAATAAAAGGCAGAGCCAAAATCAAAGTTCAGGCACATTAAGTGACTGCTGTCAGAAGAAATGGGTAGAACTTTCTATTCACCTGCACTACATCTAGATATTAAGGCAAATTAAATTTTGAATAGAGTATTTCAGTTGGAAGAGACCTAAAATTATCATCTAGTCCAGCTGCCTGACCTCTTCTAGGGTGTCTAAATTTAAGTCTAAAAGGAGAATACTGATATAAAAGGAATTTTAAATTTGACTGCAGGACCATACTTGTAAACTAATGACACCTCTACAAATTACGTATGGCAGGGGTATGTCAGAGGGGAAGCAGCATCACGCATTACAAAAGAAGACAAACAAACAAGGAAGGTGAGAAAAAGCAAGCCAAGTTTTATGCTATATTTTAATGCACCCAGTATTGTAAGAAACCTATACAATCAAGGAAATTATCACTGTAGTGGTAGCACACACAAGAAACCTCTTGGTTCTTATGGAGGAGACTGGGAAGGCTATGAAGTTGAAAAAAAAAGAAATTAAGTATTTCAGAGAGTTATGAAGTACAGATTTCTTTCTTTTTGAAGATATTGGATCAGTTTGCCAGACAATCTTTCGCTCCAACAGCAGGAAAAACACCTTGAAGCCAATCTGAACAAGCAAAGGACCTGGCTAAGGACACATCCTGAAGAACCACTTATAGTTACTGCACGCTTACATCTGTTATGCTTGCCAGACAGGAAAAGGCTAAAAGAAAAAAATTCACCACAACTTTTTCTCTTAGAAATAGGCACAGAGAGAAAAAAAAAAGGAAAGAAAATGGGGGAAGTTGAATGAAAGGAAATTATACAGAACTAAAAAAGTAAAACACTTGCAAGCAGTCCAGGGCCTGTTGAAACATGGCAGGTAGCAGTACCTGTCACTGTCCCGACCAGGGATGGGCTCTGGTGTCCTGCGCTCAACAACCTGCTGCTACTACGGAAACAGTCTGAGCTTCTACTCTGCCACTGAGAAAGACTGGGAGGATGGCTCCATTTCATTCCTGACATTCTCACAGTATCCTACAGTCACAATAAAGTATTAGACTAGGTGCATATTTGATTTGACACATTACATCGTTTTAATACTCTGAAGAACCTGAAAAGTATCATATGATCCTAAAATTTATCTCACCTTCCTCCCTCATTGCTCTACGTACACCAGACTGAAATGCATTGCCTGGAAAGGATTAAAAAATATAATCTAATTCCTGTTACTTTCTCCCAACCACCACAACTGCAGTTATGATCACTTGAACTGTTCATTTTTTTATAACTAAGTTATTTTTAAGGGACTGTCTTCTACTCAGATTCTATTTGCCCATGAAAGTCTAAGACAGTTTTAAGTTTTACCCTTTTGCTCTTATGCTGCAAACCCAACGAAATCTCAAGAAAATTGCCCTCAATACAGAAATAACTCCAGCTTTTATTTCCCATGTGCATGTATGCCCTACAATAACACTGTGCTTGCTAGTCCATCTCTTTCCAAGATAATTGTTTTGATAATCTTAATGAACAAGTAGTACTTGAGAACAGCAAAAAGGGCAACCAGGGGAACATCCTGGCCAAATTCCAACTCTTCAGCACTTCCTGCAAGCCTTATTTAGATCCTGTCTTCATCCACCTTGCTAACACTATTGGTTGGTCACATACAGTGATCTGTGGATTTACCTACTCATCTTCTTTCCTAATTATGAATATACCTATTGTACCATGTGTAGCAGATTCTAATTCCAACAGCACTAAAAAAACCCCACACACCTCACACCTCCCTCCAAAAAACTCTAAAAATGTTTAGAACATTTTGAGATCCTTTCCAGGCAGTATAAGACAATCACATTCATATTATTATATTGTACCAAACACCACAAGTATTAATATTCAACTAATTTACTGTGTTTAAGTAACAAGCCCATCACCTCAGCACACAAGTAGCCTTTACAAAACAATACTTCTTGCATGGTTTATTGATTCTGATTTCATTATTATTAATTATGTACCTAAATGTCTGGATACCACCCAAACTCTGTAAATTACAAATGCTAAAGGGTTAGTGAGATTGAATGGAAACCACAGGTTTCGTATTTTAAGAAATCATCAAAAAAAGGAAAAAGTAGCTGAAGTAGATTCTAGGCTTTTCTACCTTGCAGAAAATGGCAAGTTACCACCTTGGATACAATTCTAAGGCATACTTCAGATTTTAAAGAAGTTTCCCTCTAGCTAAAACCACAAACGTATAAACCGCTATTTATCTGCTTCCTTCCATCGTATACTGCAGAAGCTAACAAATGGAATACAGGAAAGACAGGTTTTGATGATCTACATGATTATAAGATAAGGAAAGAGCGGTTTCTTTCTTTATAACTTTGGGATTCTTTAAGTTTGGTATGAGCCACACTTCATTACTGCAAGTCTCTTCACCTTCTGGTACAATGAACTAACACGAGGACAGGGTTTCATTCCCAGCCTACAGACGAGGGTCAGCTGGTTTGCTTTTCCTGTACCAGAGCCAGTAGTTAATACCAATGACAACAACTAATTATATATTGAGATTTTCTCTAGCTGTTGCATCAAGTTTTAACAATATTTCACCTCTTAGCTTTTTACTCTAATTCTGTTGCTTCAATCTTATTTCCTAAACCACTAATCTCCTCCTTTATTGTCATTCCTTCCTCATCTCAGAGCAGCAAATGCTGTCTGTACAGGAACTTGCTAGAGACACTGTCTGCAGCCCACACTTGCCCATCTAGGAACAGGAAAGTTGCTCCTTTCTTGGCTTACATCTACACAAAAAAAAAAAATTCTGAGCTGTGGTCAAATTCACATTCCACTTCTGGAAAACCAGAACCTATTTCAGCAAAGCCACAGAATTAACAATGTGACTTGGTGAGACACTGTCAGAGGACACTCTGGAAGAGCAGCAGCCACTGGATTGGCATCACAAAGCCCCACTGCCTGCAGAGACCAGAGTCAGGCCTTGTTTGAATGCAAAATCCTGGTGACAGCTCCTGGCACAAGGAGAATGCCTTCCACATTTTTACTGTCTCTTCCACCTCAGTACATTGCTCAACACACATTACTCATGGAGAGAGCAGCAGGCTGCCAACCTGCACACAAATAAGCCATGAACACCTTTCCTGCTCTAAGCCACTAAAATGCAATGCAATGCCCACAAACTCCTCATTTTGAACAGCTTCCTCCTAACCTTTACTCTTCTCTGCTGCCTTCTCCATCAAAATGTTTTACCACCCTCAAGAAACATATACATTATAGCATTTTACTACTGAACTTACATTTCTGTTATTTGTAAGCATAATTAGGTGTCATTTCTTCAATCTCCAAATTTGTGAAAGTGCTAGTCACAGCCCTTCAGAAAGAGAAAATAAGTAGATAAAATACAGGAAATTAAGAAAGTTGCATTACCAAAGTTATGTCCTCCAATATCAAAGCCACTCTCAGGAAAAGTTAAATAAGGAAGAATGGAATTGAAAATTTCACAAAGATAGCAAATACTAAACCAAAGTGGGACATCTTAAAAAAAAAAAAAAAAAAAGGCAACTGGGAAAAAGGAGGCTACATAGCACTAAACAGCTTAAAAGGAACAGTAGCATTGCTGCTTACAGCCATGAAAACTACGTGACTTGCTCTTCAGTGTAGAAACAGATGTGCCCTTAGTCAGAAAAAACCCAAACATGTAACTTCCTGCAGATGTTGAGGACTGTCTATATCAGTGTTTCTAGCTAGAAAATAAGCTATAGATATTGCATGAAATTCGGACTGGGGAGAAACAATGACCCTTTCCAAATATCAAAATTCCCTACAATTACTACTAGGTGGATTATTTAAGCACAGTTAAATAGGACTCAAAATTTCTCAATCTTATTTTCCCTTAATGGTAGTGGCAGCATTCCAAACCAAATCCATACCTTTCAAAGACCTAAATTAATTTCCAACACATCAGTTAAATTAAATCTCAATTTCTGTATCTGCTGCTGCAGTTTGATTTTAAAGAACAGTAGCATTTTTCTAAAGCAATGTCCTCTTTAATCATTCCATTGTGACTTCCCTTAAAGGCTACCTTTTTCTCATTCCCTGTTTCTAGCATTGTGCATCAGTATTCCACTGGGCAACCAGAACAGCTATTAATGCTAATAAGCCCAGACAGGAATACACGTTTGTTCTAAAGAGACAGTTACTGCATGACAAGTAATAGGATGAGACATACAGGATTGTTAAGTCCTGGCTTTAAAATGCAAAATACAGAAACACATACTCTACAGCCAAAGCAAATTAATTCACAGGAGCAGTGAAGTATCACAATGTCTTATCAGGATGCAAGTGCTTCTTATAGATGCATTATGGTGAATAGCAGAGGATGTGAGCATGCTGAAGTACACCACTTACTAAAGATTGCATCCTGGCCCCAGTGCAAACCTCACTGCTACTCCCTCTGAATAATGACTGCATTCCTTGTAGCTGTCAGGACTCAATATTTATTTCTGAATATTCAAATTAGGCTTTGGTCTCCATGAAATCTCTGTAATAACCAAGCTTAGACAACAGCTCAACTACAGTGGCTCTTTTGAGGAAAGGGATCCATAAGCAATATTACCTGGTCCAATACAAACCCTGAAATATCATTCCTGGTAAAATGAACAAACCACAACAGGAAAATTCATAAGGGACACTGCATGAAGATTCTTACAAAGACCAGTTAAACCAGTCTGGTTAAATCTCATTGTCCACAGTCATTAAAAAAACAGTGACTATCAGAGCCAGGTAACATTTATAAATGTAACTTTCTCTTTAAGAGGATAACACAGTCAATAAAATGTATGGTTAAGCTATCCTGCTCTGAATTTAAAACCAAGACCCAAATAGACCAACCAGTTCTACTTTTACCATTGAAAAAAGACAAAACCCCCACACATATACTTTCTTTTAATCCAACAACTAATCATGCAATATTCACAAGCTTAAAAGGGTACCAAACTACACAACGGACAATAATTTACCTTCAGTTCATCAAATCCATGACAATCTGCATGACACTAAAGCTTGTTCTGAAGAGCTTCTAGTCTAGAAGTGAGGCAAAGTTGAAGAAGTGTATGAAATTTATTCACATGGTTTTCCACTCAACATGCAATGGCTTCTGTCATCCAAAACCAGTAAAAACCAAAGGTTTCAAAAAAATAAGGAAATCATTTTAGCAGCCCAGAGACAAGGTAGCACAAACAGAAATAAAAAAAAAAGTAAAATCCAATCACAACATAAAGAGATGAACAGAATTAAAACATTAAAAACAGATCAGAATTGATATGGCTCAAAACTACATGTTATAATTTGCATGAGATCTGACAGAAGTACTGTGCCCAGTGTAAAACCACATACTTCATAGGATGATTCAAGAACTAGCTGACATAAATACAGAATTCCTGAAGGATATCTTGTTTATATAATGTTCAGAAGCTAGATCCAATAAGCTAAAGTCAAGTCAAAGACAAGAGTCTGAATACAAGAGGAAGCTCACATGAGCAAGCATTTCTGTCTTGTCTTCCACAAAAATCTTTCCCCCATGGCCTTCGAGCTAATCTCCAGAAGCAAGCTGGATAACTTTGGTTATGCAAGATGTGAATTTTAAGGGTATTTCAAGCCCAGCTGGTAAATTAAAAGACTTTATGTACTCAACTTGCCACACAATATGACAATCATATACCCACTAACCTACCAACCACAGGAAAGAGAGAAGATCTCCATCCAAAGAGATCTGCAGCTCAGGCATATGAAGTTGGTAAGCTGCTGTGGTGGGTTGACCTCAGCTGGTGCCAGGTGCCCACCGAAACCACTCTACCCCTCCTCCTCTGCAACTGGACAGGGGAGAGAAAAATATAATGAAAGGCTCATGAGTTAACGACAGGGAGAGATCACTCACTGACAGAGAACATGGGCAAAACAGATTCGATTTTGAATTAACTGAATTTATTACCAACAAATAATGAGAAGTAAAACTAATATTACAACCAAACAAACCAAAACATCCATCCCAGGCTCTGTATCCTCCTCCCAAGCAGAGCAGGGAGATGGGGAATGGGAGTGACAGTCAGTTTATTACATGTTTTTCTTCTGCCACTGCCCAGAGAGACGAGTCCTTCTTCTGCCCCAGCATGGGATCCCTCCCACAGGAGACAGTTCTCCAGAAACTTCTCCAGTGTGACCCTCTCAGCTGTCACCAATAAACACCAGAGTCCAGCACCACACTAAAAAGAACCTGTTAGCAGGAGAAGGAGGGGCAAAAAAGCCCCCAAGATAATAAGTAAATATTATCTACTTTATAATTTATTTTATTCAGGTGTTCTATGCAAACTATTTCATCTACACCATCAGTACACAATATGGGAAACTCCTGACTTCAGCATCAAGTTCTGGGGGTGTTAAAGTGGTAAGCAATACAACAGCTCGATAAAAAATAAACCACATGGCATTCAAAGAACAGAAGAAACTAATTTTTGCATTTATTTACAAAAGCCAGTTCCAGTGCCTCCCTGACATGCCCTACAAGATCCTCTATCATGCAAAAAATCACAGTTTTAGTTTGAAATGTACTGTCTCTAGAAATAAATAAATTCTTTACTTACTTATATCCCTTCACTGAATTCCCTTGTTACTTCATTGCTGCTTTTCTCACTTCTAAACATATCCTGACCTCAGATGCACTTAATATATCTGGAAGTTACCTTTCTCCATAGGAGCTAAAGACATCATAATTAAGATTTTTATATCCACATACTTGCATTGGATGATCATATCATCTTACTGTACCAGACAGAGAATACTTTTTCTATGAATACAGGAAGGGAGGCACTTATGTATGCTGTAAGGCAGGAGAAACAGGATGCTGGCTTCATTTTCACAGGATCACCAGTTTAAACAGTGCTAATGCTTTCTAAATTGCCATGCCAGAAAGACATGTTGCTAAAGCTTTGCACCAAAAGTACTGTAGTGTTTGATCATGTATGAGGTACCAAATGCAAGCGCACGTTCAGGCTATTCCATATTAGAATTAGTTATGGAATTAGCTAGCATTTTAGAAGAAAATATTCTTTTCCTTTAGGAATTCATAATTATTTATGGCAACAGCTTGCTGACTTTGGGATACGCACATTTTTTCAGTGTTATTGGTCTCTCATTTTAATTAATTTATCAACAGGGTATAGATTTCTGTAATTTGTAAAAAAGACAACAAGGCTTCTCTGCCACAGTTTTACCTGCTCTTTTCAGAATAACAAAAATAGGAAGTTGACATCTCAGACAATTTGCAAGCTGCATTGGTTGCATTTGCAACCACAAAAGGGAAAAGACATGAAAGTTCCCATTTCACCATCTTAGTAAAAATATTAAGAAAGTAGATGGTACCAGTTGAAGAAGCAACTGTAGCAGTGTTATTACAGAATGCCAGGGCAATTTCCACAGCAGTTCTGTAGAATAGCCTCTGGAAAAGTTCTTCTGTTTACAAGGAAAATATAAAAGGTTGTGATAGGGCTTAACCTGCAGCTTAATGACAATTTATTTCAGAACACTCAGGTTGAAATGCAGACTTATGTCCGAAGCTTTAAGTGCCTGTGTAACACTTAATGCAATTCTGTAGCAAAGGGCTATTAAAGGAAACAACATATATTTCTCCCTTCTGGGCCTGGGCTTCATGAAGTAGGAATAGCAGAAAAATAAAGCATCTATAAAACACCATATTTCTTTACTAAAGTAAATTCCAGTGTGTGCCTATAGTACTTCCCAAGTCCTTTCTACCTGCCTAAAACCAGTCATTCTTCTCTATTAACATTTTCATATAGTTCTCTATATGTCCATTAACATCACAGTTCTGTTTATGCAACCTCAAAGAAAATGAGTTAAAATTGATTTTACAGTCTAATTTGGTCATAACAAAAATTCACACAGTTTTGTGTAGCCACCTAAACTACTAAACTTGAAATCTTACAAGTAACTGTTGAATACTTAGAGCTATCTGGGGACATTCACAGTATCTAAGAGATTATTTCCTTCCTTTAGCAGTTTGTGCAATAGGGGTGCTGCCCTATAGACAAGTTATAATTAATTCAACTCTGCAGGAATTCTCAGTTTCTTGAAGCAGTTCAACTAACCTACATATACCCTTCCCTCCAGAACAGTGTTTCATTTTCCAGCTTTATTTTGAGCTAAATGTTTCCCCTGAGTATTCCTACTGGACAACTGTATTCATTTCAATTAACAATTACCTATTGGCTAAAATAATCAGAATATACAAGAGGGAGTAAGTAATAATGAAAGCATTTCAGTTGTAATCCTGCTTCCCATGCATGAAGGTAAAGATTCAAGTAGAAAATAAAGGAAGAATTAAAACTTATTTTCTACACATGTAAAAACACAAAAAAGAGCTGTACACTGCAAATATGCAGGACATGATAAGTTTACACTGAGACATTTCCATGATTAATTTTACTCACAGAGTAGCCAGTCATCAGCTTCCAACCCAGCCTACCTACAGTCTAAGAGCAGTGCACTGTTCCTATCACTTGTTCTTCTGTCTATTCTGCTTTTTATATTAATTGATCTCTCAGTTTTGTGCAGTGAAACAACTAGACATCTAATCCAGTAAGAACATTTGTCTAAGTAGGAAGCTATACCCAAGTACCACACGTGCTACCCACACACTTGAGGGAAAAGACACTGTTCTATCACAGGGTTATGCATTACAGAGTCAAACATAATCAAATAAGAAGTGAAACATTTAGGACAGAGTAGAACACTATTCAGCCTTCTCAAGAGCAGTGCAGTTCCCACAGCAATCAGTCATTTAAACAGGATGCATAATCTACACTGACAAGTCCTCTGAACACTTGGACAGGAAACCCATGAAACATCCTTTTAGTTTAGAACAAAGTTGTTCAGAGATAGCTGTGTCCTCCAAGAACTACCAGGAGAATAAAAAAAAAATGCCATACTGTCATAATGGAAGACAAAATGTCTTTAAAAATGTAATCAACAATGGAAAACAATATGAAAATTCTGGAACAGGCCCCTGAGACTCTCAATTGTGACAAATAGCTGGAAATCATGCCAGTAAGTCCAGGAAAAATGTGCAAGAACCAGAACCTAGAACTAGTCCAGCTCAGCACAAGAAATTAATTTCTCATCCATGATATTGACCCTAAAGCAAATAAGAAAGATAGCAAGGATAGCAACAACAGCAGAGCTGCTGACTACTCAACATCAACAAAAGCAGGAACATAAGACATCACTCATGACATTCCTTTCAGCCTCTCTTTGGTTGTATTAGCTGCCCAGAGGAACAAGCCTTTCCAGCTGCACAGCTGAAAGATGGTCATTTACCTCTCCAGACCCCCAAAAACCCCACTCTTCCACTGATCCACATAGAAGTGTGATCACTGTTCTTCTAGTGATCACAAAGAGTACAAAACATCTGTGTGTTTCCAGAAGAAAAACAAAAAGCAGATGTCATCCACATGAGGCAGCAAGAATGACAAGACAGCAGGACAAATGCAGCAAGATGTAAAATTGTGTAAGAGGACACCAGTGTACTCTGACCTTAGAAATTCAAACCCAGCTACACCTTTGAGACTACATAAAAAGGAAGTTAATGTAAAAAAGTTTGTTTTAAAATGACAAGTTCAGTGTAATAACTAAATGAAAGAAATTAAAGCAGTATATACATTCTTTAAAGCAATATGGTTTTAACTAAGCTAACTTCCCCTTAGAGGCTGATGCTTTCCAACCCATGACTTTAGACACCAAAAATCACAGCAAAGATCAGGCAATTAAAACTAATAAATTTCAACAATGTTTAGGAATAAAGGCCTGCTCTCCAACATGTAAAACACTAAGTGTATAGTCCTGCCAAAATGGAAGGAACACAAGTTATATGGATATCCGTAACAACTGTGTTAAGATTTCTCCAAATCACAGCAAATTAAAAATAGAACAATCAAACCACTCCATCGAGCACTTAAAACTTTCAGTCTACTCATGTAGTTGCCCTTGGCTCATTTCTAACACTAGGCAATTAAATTCTTTCTGCAGAACTAAGGGAGCTCAGAAGTAAAATTAATATAGCAAATTAACTGTCAAGCATTATGGTAGGATTTCCTTCAAAATTACTGATATTTCCTTACAGAAATATGAATGAATGAAACCTCTTTCTTTATTTGCTTTGTTCCTAATGATATGTGTAGCCCATGAGGCAACATCATTCATAGCTTCAGTCATCTTGTAATAGCCAGATATTTTCCCCCACTGAAGTAACTGTCTTGCTCCTTTTTAGAGCTGATAATTCAATTCTTCTAGGTTTTACTTTCACAAGACACTTCCATTACGACAATATTGTCTATAAGTCTTTCCATAAATTAACACCAATAAAATTGCCTTTTAAAGAAATTAAAAGTATTGGCTTGTAGGAGGACAGATAGGAGCAAAAATTAGGTCAACTAAACTAAGTCATCCATTTATACCTCTATTTATCTGGTACCTTTTGGGAAGCATTTTTCTCTACTTGATCTTTTTAGCTGTGTAAGAATTTTTTCATTCTAAAGCTGATGACAAAACAGTAGCTAGCACAAAGCCCTCAGGGACACAAGCAGTAACCTTCCTATGCAAACCTCAGTGAGTGAAACATCCTGACACCAGTATTCAGAGATACTTTAAAACAAGTTTCCAACCCAGAATGACAGTCCTAAAGCCTGCCAGTCCTGACTGTGCTCATCTGCTCTTACAACTCTTTCCTTACCTCACTGCACTCTCAGCTTTACTAGGAAAGCTACTGGCTTTGCACTCATACTGTCTCATCAATATTGGGTTTGAACACAACCTGGTTTCTTGAAGGTGCAGAGGAACTCCAGACACAGCTCCAACAGTACAGCTGCTCTCTGTGCTCCAGGTTCCAGAGCCAGAACTCCACAGCCATACCAGAGTGCTCTCTTTTCATAAACACATTCTGATTGCTCAAATTTGAACAAATAATTCACGAGTCAAGTTTACATTAGCAAGTTTTTTTGTCAGATGAAGCAGGAAAACAAAGAGCTCAATCTCTCTGCAACACTCACGTGCTAGTTAAAAGAAATAGAAATGCAGGTCCATGCTTCATCGAGGGCAAACACACACAGCTGAGTTATCCAAGCCTGTGCTGGCATAACCATAGCAATTGTGGAGTACAACGGCCTGAGGAAAACACCAGGATACAAACAATGAACTTCCTAATGGCACAAAGAGCTCCTGCTCTACCTAATTCACTTGTGCTTTACTCAGTTCCTTATCTGACCTTTAACACTGATGCCTCTCCCTAACTAAAGGGCTGTTATATAAGACCAAGAAAAAAAACATCATCTACCATCTGATTTCAGTTCTAGAAATGCATATCTAAGGTACTCCTACAGTTTCATGTTTTCCCAACACTAAGAAATGCATTACTATTTTCCCTATGCCAAAAAGTCCTTTGTACTAAGCATACTATAGTCAAACTGTAGCAGTATACAATGGAAAACCCACAAATCTTAAATAGTAACAGTGAAGAAGATAGAACATAATTTCTGTTTATTACAAGCTAATGGCTTTAAGAGATTAATAGAGAAGCCTCAGACTTTTGTTGCACTCATGATCAACAAATGTATACACATTAGATAATCTGAATATCTGCTTACCCTTCCCCTGCTTGCAGAGCTGATAACTTAGCTATAACAGCATCAAGGAAAAACAACCTGAACCTACTGCAATTTTAAAGTAAATTACATGCAATCCAAATCAAGAAATTCATACTACAGATCAGTGACACATATGCAGAGTACTACACAGACTTACAACCATGTTTATACAAATACAAAAGCACATACATGGAGCTACAGAACTATAGATTAGGGTCTAAGGTTGATGAATCATGGTCACATGAGACATATCCATACATAGGTATCTACTGATATGTATCTATCTGTATACATATATAGCTAAATACAGCAAAAGGTGCTTTAGAATTGAGGTAAGGATACAAACAAAGTATGTATTTGACATGCTATTTAAATTATTTGGAGTGCATGTAGTATGCCATGAGGTGCAAGGTCAACATCACCATTTGCTCCCCCTGAACAATTCTTTAATATTCTGCAAAATCCATACATAACCCTTTATTCCATGAGAAGAGTAGACCTACACACTGCTGTCTTTCGAAAATGAGCAAACAGAATTTATTACCACACAAGCTATTTGACACAACCCAGAGCATTGCCTAACTGACTTGGTTTAGTTTCATGTGCTGAAAGAACAGCAATTTTAGGCAGAGTTAGCAAGTTCTTATACCCCAGGGTCACTACAGCAGCTTTGTGGCTGCGTTCAACTGCCTCTATGAAAATTCAGAATGGCATCTTTGAAGCAACAGAAACAGCACTCATTTCCTCAGAAGGGGACAAAGAAGCTGAATATTTAAACTGAATGATTGTTCATGCAAAACTGTATTTTCATATAACATTGAATGAACAGTATTTCACAAAATTTCAGAAACCTCTAAAGTTTGGGCTTACTGAAATGACTATTCAGTCACACTGCACCAACCAGATTTGGTCCATGTAAAAGAAGCTTTATGAATGGCCTCGATGACTACAACCACACACAATGAAGTCATGTGCTGGGGTGTGCCCCCCACAGACAAATTAACAGCATCTAGATGAAATACAGTAAGTGGAAACAAAACTTTAAAAATGCATTTACAAGCACGATATGAAAGGTGACTACTAACAGATCCATTATTTAACCCTGAAATGATAAAAATGCACAAGGCCTATCTGAAGTGACAGCTGCCTATGACCTATTAACTCATCGCTAAGAGCAGAGTTCCTTATGACTGATCAGCTGTACAACACACTTACAGGTCACTTTCTCCAAGGCAATTATCCCTTCTGTCACACTCTAGGGAAACTACGCGCTCCAAACAGTTTTTCAAAAGAACTCAATTCACAAGAACTCCATGTAAACCTCTGCTTACACCAAGTAAATCTTGGATTTGAAGTTTCAAGAAACAGTTTACCATCTAGTTGATTCTACCAAAGCTTTTTTCCCAGTTTAATCTTTACAAATATCTCTTGAAAAAGATACCATACATTTTATAACCCAAAGCATTAGTGTTTATAACAATATATTACAAGCATCAAACTCATAAAATAAATACTACAAAAAACATCACTTACAAAAATGTCCACTCAGTGGGAACTTAAGCTGCAGATAGTAAAAAAAAAAAAAAAAAGTTTTTTAAGTTTCCAGATTATATGCCTGTCTTATAAATTTGAAAAGTACCTTCACAGATACTCAAGAGGTGCACTAATAGTATTTGAATCAGAAAGGCTTATGCAAATGCACATTAGTACACAGACAAGATTTAAGAGGGGCATTTCTGAAGTGCTACAGTTGAATAGGCATTTCTGGTATCCCTAATGCTGCTTCAGAACCAGAACAAAATCTATGTCATGAGTGGCATCAGTATGTGGACTTTCACTATGTGTCTTAGTAGTTTGAATCAGTGATTTAGTAAAGTGTAGACTGTTCATTCATTTTAAGCAGCCTTTAGGCACTTTAGAAATTGTGCCTTTTCCTAGAAAAATTACCAAAAAACAAAACAAAGTCAAAAGCCTCAAAAAATGCACAAAGCAAGTTTTATAACATCTGGTGTAGCACTTCCTATGACCAGCTACATTTTATCCTTACAAGTCAAGCACATTCCATCTCCCATTTTTTTAAATAGCATTTTCACAAAAGAATCAGTTAGAAGTGCTTAAATACAAAGATGTCAAAACCAAAACCAACTAGATGTAAAAAGCATAGAGACTAGTTTTGTACCTGTTTCAAACCATTCAAATTCCCTTTCATACTTCAGAAAACAGCAGCTTGAGTACTTTATTGTTTCCAAATCTCAAAGTTTCATCTTAGCAGACTGAACAGAACACAGACACACAACATTCAGTTGAGTTAGTTACCTGTGCCCTCTTGAATTAAAGGTATAGAGAGAGATCTGTGACTAGGTGTAACAAAGTTGTTAAAAAATTATTATTATTTAGAGTGATAATCTAAGGCAAGACCATTTTGACACCACTACCCCCAAACAGCAGCTGAGGGTCCCCTACACAGTATCCATCACAAAAAACCCATTCTTAGCCATACACGATGTTCCATGACAACAGATTAGCCAGATATATAACTCAGAAGATGAAGCAAGACTGTCATATACCACAAAACAATTGAAACATCTGATTTTTGAAGGCAAAGCTTCACACTATTCATATTTCAGTTCTCCTATAACAATGGCAATCAACATCAAACAAGAGAAATGAGTGTCAGAATGCTTTTGTCATGACTATAACGTAAGAAAACAAAAAATGTGGTAATCGTGGGTGGATTAAAATTTAAAAAATAAATCAGCAAATAATATTTGTCAAGGTTTTTGTAAATTCTAGAATAGCTGTCTTCTTCCATATGGAACATTGACTTCCAACCCTTGTTTGATGTAATACACGTTCATTACAAAAAATCAGAATCTAGACCATGCTGGTTGTATTCATACAGCATGAAACACCAAGAGGAAGTAATCTATACTTATTTCCTTCTACCCAAATAGCAATGTCAGCAAAAACCCAGGAAAAAATATACTCCTGGATGTACTGCAACCATAGCAGCAAAGTCCTAACCTATATTATTTTAGGAAAAAGCTCACTTGCTCCATATCCACGTACACATGATTACTGGCAAGGCTTACAGACATGTCTGTCCTGTTTTCAAACTATCCACTTCATTTAATCCCAACTGTGCACACCCAGAGTACTGAAGTGATCCACTAATAAGTCCTGCTTACTTCCTAGTGCAAATTAATTAAATGCATTTGATTTCCAGTAACAAACTTGCTACTGGTGCCCAGATGATAGAGTTTATCTTGCTCTTGGGGGGAGGCACTGGTGGAGTGGGTAATCATCAACTTTCCACCTTCCAAGAGGAAGTTGTTTCCAGGTATGTCAATGGCATTATTAAATTGCAGTCTTAGTCATCTACACTCTGGACTTTCAATAGCAATCAGCCAGGCTTATCAGCCAACCTGTGCACACCTCTAGCTTCTCTACCCTCTCCTCCAGCACTCCCTGGCACCCAGCACGCACTTTTAGTTCATTCACTCGGGCCCAAATACAACTCTCTAAGCCTATTACTCAACACACTGAAAGGCAATAAAGACCTAAAAGTAAAGAATTGTTTTCATTTGCATTCACCCACTATTCCATTCATATTTTAGATTCCATTTTGACTTTGAAATGAAGCGATGAGTAACAGCAATTCCTATTCCACAAACTCGCCACTATTTAACAGCCACAGAACATCCTGCACTTAAATGAGATAACACAACTTCCTCCCTTCTCACTCCCCAGAAAACATCTACACATTCTGTAACTGAACAGAATACTGAAATTTAAATCCCCATTACCTCTCTTTCCTTCTTCCTTTTCAATCATTTCAAAAATCCCAAAATCATTTCCCCAAAACACATACCCCAAAAATCCCAAAATACTCCAGTATTCATAGTGAAAAAAAAAATTAAAAATCAGCAATTATGATTGTTGTCATCACACTAATCTATGTCTGCTTTATTACATAAAGGTGAGTATTAGAATTGAAGGTCCTAATTTCTGGTTCTACTTTAATTTCCCACACAAAAATCAAATATGAAAGTTTGAAATATAAACTATTAAAGGACAAAAGACATATTTAACACAAATCTCCCCAAAACATTCAACACTCTTTCAGGTAATACATCTTTCTCCTGAAGTGTCTTGCCCATTAGTTCCTATAAATCCTGCTTTCCCATTTTTACCCATATTCTCTTTTCTTGCTGCTACAGGAAAGCAATGGGAAAACTCACTGTCTATACTGTTGAAAGCTACAAAACATGCTGTCAAATAGAGAAATTGAAACAAAAGCTATTTTTCCATACACAGGTGCCACTGCTTCAAAGAAAGGATGATAAAAATATCTATTCTATATCATTGGACTACAACTAAACTAAAGGATAATCAGGATAATTATCAGATATGAAATGGTAGGAGATCTAGAACAAAGTGCTTAACATAGAGATTTTTAATAATGTCCCTCATTTTGGTCTAGGCCAGCCTTTCTGTAAAGTATATATAATTTACATGAACAAGATAGGCTCATCAGTACAAGGCAAGATGTCAATTCATGTTAAATAGCAATTATATTACTAAAAGAATGACTTAATAAAAAGCTTCTGTCAAATTCTGCAACCTTTAAGCTCTCATGCGAAGATTTAAAAGGGTCCTATCGCCCCAATGCCACTCTTCACTTCACACTTTTCTCTCTTCCTTTCCCACACGCCCAGATGTTTCAGCAGCATACTTTTAGCATTTGCAAAATCCTGCCCAAAGAGCGTGGCCGATTTCCCACGGGCTCCCTCCCCACCCTGGATGAACTCGTTACTTCCCAAAGTCCGCTTCCTCTTCCACCCCTGGACCTGCCAGCGCTCCCAACGCCCCTCCGCCTTGCGCAACATCCGCGGCCTCCTCCCCACATTTCGGACAATCGCCGATGCGACTCTTACATTGAGATTTTTTTAATTTTTTTTTGTTCGCAGACCACTAGCACAGACTGACAGCTTAAAGGGCTAACGATGCGCTTTTAATCCCCAAGAGCCGCACAGAATAAAACGAGCTACAAATTCACAAACGGAGGGCACTAACCCGCCCTCCCTTCGGGTCAAACTGCATTTTGATATTAGGTATTTAAATGATATTGAAAAGTGCCAGCAACATCTGCCCAATCAAAATTATTGTTCACAGCTCAGACGACCAATTCAAAAGATAAAACTCCCGAGATATTGTAACAGCCCGATTAAACAGCTAAAATAAACCAGGAAAAGCACTAATTTTCCAACAGAATTTTCCCCCGCGCGTACACGTTAACCAAAGGCTGACGGTGAACTGATCTGGAAGGAAGAAAGGACGAGGGATACAGGCAGGGCTGCGATGGGGGATGGGAGACGTTAGCGAAGGGAAGATGAATATTCCTCCAAGGACTATCAATACGTTTAACACATCTCCTCGGGAAGAAGAGAAATCTCAAGCAGGCAGCTACAGGGGCAGATAAAAGGGGAAGGAGGGAAGGAGTGCCCGATTATCCCCAGCTGACACCAGAGACGGCAACCCTGCAGAAAGGGGCTGCCAGGGCGAGGAAGCGCTCGCAGCCCCACCGCCTCGCCTCTGTCCCCTTTATGTGCTCAGGGAAGCAGCGGGGCGGGTGGACGAGGAGCCTCCCGGTTAATTTTGCAAGAGCCGATGACCATCACCTCCCCAGGAGCGGGGAAGGGCCGGGGCCGCGGTGACAAACCTCCCGGGGCTGGAGGGCAGGAAGGAGGCTGAATCCAGGCGGACACTCTCCCTCCCTCCCCCCGCCGAGCTCCGAAGTGGTGCTGGGCACAGGGAGCCGGCCGAGCCCCGGGGCACACAATAGCAGGTCACCCCCAGGGATGCGACGCCCGCCCGCCCCGACACCCCCCGCTGGCGGGGATGGGGAAGGGGCTGCGGGTCCCCCCCGCGCCGGGGGCGGCAAGAGCCCCGCCCGCGCCGCCGCCCCTCACCATGAAGTCGCTGGCGAAGTTGTCCTCCCCATTGTGGTCCGTGTCCTTCATGGCCTGGACTCGCTTAATGAATTTCCTCAGGATCTCCTCCTGGCTCATCCTGCCCCACCGGCCGCCCTGCGGAGCGGGAGCCCCGGCCGCCCGCCCGCTCTCCGCCCGGAGCCCCCTCCGCCGCACGACCCGTCACCCGGTTGCCTTCCTTCCCCTCCCTGCCTCGTCTCTCCCCCTCCCGGGCCTGCCCGCGGCCTGCTGGCCCCGCTCTGGCTCCGCTCCCGCTCCGCTCACGGCCGCCTGGCCGCCCGCTCCATCCTCCCCTCCCTCCGCCCGACCCTCCCCGGCGCAGCCGACACGGACACGACACGACCCCGCCTCCTCCCGCCCCGCGCACGCGCGGCGCCCGCCCCGCCCTCTCCCCTATGCCCCGCCCCGCCCCGGCAACGCTCCGAGCCCATTGGCTCTCCCGACCGCCGCCTCGTCCTATTGGCGGCCACGCACGCCAATCACCAGCCGGCCGGGCTTCGAGGGAGAGCTGACTGGGCTCCACGCCTCCTCCGGCCCCCCCCCGTTTCCCAGGGATGGGACCGCCCGAAGGGCGCCTCATGGAGTGCTGGAAGGGACCACTTGGCGCGCGAGGGGGAGGCTGAGGGAGCGGAGCGCCGTTTCCCCTGGCTGTAGCACAATGGGCGGCAGTGGGTGCCCGCGGCGCCGCGCCGGGAGGCACCGGCATGTCGGGACATGTAGGCGCGACAGCGCCCCGTTTCAGCATCCCACTGAAACGCCCGGATTAAAAGGGTCCCGGCCCGGCTGGGAAGCCCGCAGCCGTGGGAAGTGCCGGGGTCCCTGCCGCGGCCGTGCGGGCGGACGCCGGGCAGCGGGAAGATGGCGGGGCGGGACAGGGGACGGGCGCGGACACCTGGCCGGGGACCGCTCCTCGCGTATTTGTATGTATGTATATATATGTGTGTGTATATTAATTTTTCATATCGATATATGAAATTGTTTATATAGCTATATGTAAGTGTACACTCTTTATGAAGTGTCTATCTATATATGTGTATATATGTATGTGTGTGCGGATAGATAGATAGATAGATAGATAGATAGATAGATAGATAGATAGATAGATAGATCTACTTAATGAAAATGTCCGCAGGCGAAGCTGATTCGTGGAAGTGCCGCCGGCAGGTGTCCGCAGCTCCGGGCCGGTCCCGCACCCCTCGGCACCGCAGCGAGGGGGCTCAGGCACCCCGCGCCTTCCTGTTTTAAACATAGCCTAAAACCCCTGCCTTACGTGGTGTTGGAGGATTTGGCAATGTGCTATTGAATTCTTAATGTTATATGGAAATGTTAAACTCCTTCATGTTTGGTGTCCTGATGACATTTATAACTTCTGCTTAAGCAAAGTAAAGCAATTGTAGAGGTGTGTGTCTGTATAGCCTTATAGCTTAATAAATATTCCAAGTGAAGTCGTTTGAAATGAAGTTTTATTGATGAAGATCTGCACGGCCTTGAGTGATGCTGTTGATCCAGTAAAAGTTTGTCACACAAGGCAGATAAAGGCCCAAGCTGAGAAGCATTACCCGGCTAAACCACTCCTGCCCAATCACCCATTCCCTACCGCTCATTCCCTGCCCCCGGAGCGTGTGGCGCTTGCAGTGCCACCAACACCACCCCTGTGGGACAGGCATCGAACCGGCTCAGGGAGCTCACTCCACTGTAATGTAAGTCCATAGAAAATCGGTGTGTTTTCTTCTCTGATCATTCCATTAATCTGGCTTTGTTACCAAAAGAAACCTACAGAAAGCTTGGTCTTCCTGTGTTGGTGTAAGATATTACTGTTTTAGAAGGCTGCCAAATGGAAGAATACCATTTCCACACCAGAACAAGTACAATGGCACATTACCCCGCTCAGCCCAATTCACTGCCCACTAACTCACTATCTTCCTAGTGGAGGCAAGTTTTGAGATACGGTGTAGGAACCTGAACTGCAGCTGCTGATGCATGGACACACATTTCCTTCTCCTGCATCTGCTACAGACACAGCCATCTCTGGCAGAGGGGTAGACTGGAAAATTGAGAGGCTTAGCATTTTCACATGACTTGCTGCAGACTTCAGCATCTTATTAAGGGGTTAGGGTTTTTAACTGTTTATATTCATCAGCTAATATACAGGTGAGAGACATGAGGACACATGAAGGAGCTGGGAAAGGGCATCAGCTCTGTGCTGATATTTAGTGAAGCCTTTAGTGAGCTCTCCACACAAACACATCAGCTGTCAATGCTCAGTCTCCTCTCCATGTCCTTTGCACCAGCTTCCATAATAAGCTAATCAATCGGTCCTGAAGAGCCACAAGGATATCTGCTTTTCTTGTTTTAATTCCTCTCCTCCTTTTCCAAACTTCCTTTTCTCCAATACCAAAAAGCAGCTTTAAAGGGAAAGACAGTAATTAGAGGGAGACCTGAGACCACAAGGATAGCTGGGGCTTGGATCATCAGATAGTTTTTCTGTGCCACCTTGCTGCATTTCCATCTGCTTAGGAAGGTTGCTGTTTGCTCAGCAGTTGTCCTGGCAAACCTGCTCCCAGTGCCAGATGGCAGGTAACTTCAGAAAAGTGGCACTTGAGACTACACGACCAGTTAAGGAAGTCTTGAATGTTATATGGTTTTCTTCATTTATTCACACAACCGAGTTATGGAGGAGGAAAAGAAATATCATGATGAACCTGATATCATTATTGCCTGACATGGAAAGGACCCAGTTGTTAGTCTGGCCTCATTCACAATCTGCAACTCAACTGTAACAAACTGTTGCAAACCAGCAAGTGTAACCGTGGCCTTTCATTTGGTTTAACTGATAAGAACGTTATCAGTCTCAGAAGACAAAAAAAGCCCCCAAACTAGGTATGTGTCACTAGCCAGAACAAAGGTAAATATGAAACTAAGAAATTAGGAATAACGTGGAGAACTGTGCCTGCCATTGTCTGCCTGTGCTTGTGTACCTGTACCTGGGAGAGCTGCAAACCGAATAGCACCAATTTTATCTCCTGCAGCCCTGCAAATGGTGCATGAAGTCGTCTCATGTCTGTGCTATGAACAGACACCTCAAGCCTCAGCAGCAAAAATAGCATTTTAACTCAGGCTTTTGATCTGAGGCTCATACTATCTGGGTTAACCCCAGACATCTGACCAATGCAGCATGTGTGCATGAGTGCCTGCTTGTGTAGCTGTAGGAGAGGGGCGGAAAAACAGACACATAGCATGAATTACTCACCCCAGAGATAGAACAGGAAGTTTCAACCCAAATCTGTAGAGGAAAATTCTAGTTTTGTCTTAACAATCCTTATAAGTATGGTCCTTGAAGAAAAGCAAGTAAATCACCGACAGCTTCTCTGCTATAATCTCATTTTACCTTCCTGTGCACCACCCCAGCTGCAGCAGGGAAGGGAGACAGGCGCTTTTTTCTGTTCCAAGGTGGATTCTCATGTTCCCACAAGGTAAACATGGCGTAAATTGGTAAATGTGCTTCCTGGCCTGCATACCATGGTGCTGCCCAGTCAATGGGTGGGACTACCACACATCCCAGTTTACCAGCCTTCAGAGGTTTCCCTCAAGCTGAGATGGAGCACAGGCTCACATCAAAGCTGTTTGGCTTCAGTGCCTCCGTGGCTTGGAGCTGTGTTCAAAACGCAGCACACCCAAAAGTATGTTTCAGAAAGAAATCAAAGAACTGGGGTGGGAGGGAAGGGTGAAAGAAGCCTACAGCTCTGAGTAAGGGCATCACCTCCGACAGTTTTAATACCTCCTTTGTCCAGCAACACAAGACCTTGTGTATTCCTTGTAATTTCGTGTGGCTACATTACAGTGATTGCTCACTTTGTCACTGGTTTCTTCTCCCCTTTGCAATAATCTGCAGACTCATGGACTTTCACTATTTGGAGTAATGCAAAAGAACGATAATGCACCATAACACTTCATGTTGTTGTAGAATTAATAACGTAATACTGAAATTATAATTAAATTATGATAAATATATCCTATACTGAAAGTGCAATTAATTTTATCTATACTGGCTGTCTGAAAAGTTTTTGTAATCAAAATTATTTAGGATCAAAAATAGATGGTAGCATTTATAGATTTCATAATAACACTCCAGAAATATATTTTATGTGCAGTTAGTTGGAAGTTTTCTAAAAATGTGGTGTTTCAATGGAAAATGCTGTTTCTGTAAAAGTTACATTTTCCACAGGAAACAATTTTGCCAATGTTTTTCTGCTTTCCGACAAAAACAATGCACTGTTATACTTACAGATGCAGAAATGTCTTTACCATTGAAGTCAGCACAACTTGGGTTAGGGACTCAGCACATGAAAGAACTGGAGCGTGGAGTATAAATGCCAGGAAGCTGTTGAACAGCTCAAGGGTACACATAAAAACTAAGTCCAAGCGAAACATTTGTCTTTGATCTGACAAACTGAAATGCAATGTGTCTTTCCACAAATGTCAAAATGTTTCATGCTGGTTGAAAATAGTTAAATGAAACATTCAGAAATATCAGGATCACATACTGTTTGTATACTCTTATCCTCAAAACATTTCAGTATTTACTCATTTTTGTTTCTGAAGAGGATAAAAATACTGTATCAAGCTTTCTGGCTGATCTTCAGCTACAGTTTAACCACTTAGATTATAAGTAACAAACGAAAAGCCAGCAACCCCCATGGAATCTCAAAATCTAATTTTGGAAACAAAAGGCAGTGTGGACAATAGATTTGAGCAACATACATAGTATCCTTTCTATACTACAAATTAATTGAATTTCTGATTTAAACCTGAAACTAATCTTATTTTAAATGAGTCATAAGGACCTGATCAGTCTCTGTATAATATGTTCCATTCATATTCATTAACTGCCATGTGACTGCTGAATTTCTTGACATTTGCCTCTATTACTCTAAGTTCAGCAATGACAGACTCATGTAATTACCACTGAAAACGCTCCTACTACAATTTAATTTTACCTGGCTTGCTTAGTTTTTATTTATTTATTTATCATCTTCTGGGATTCATTGTGTGATATTGCTAAAACCCTTTATATGTGACATTTTTTATGCAGGTAATAAATATTTTAGAGCAAAATTACTGAGTTTCATGATCAGGGCTTATTTTGGAATCTTATCTAAGTGTAACGCACACCTCCCCACCCCATACAAACACAGTTTCAGTACATAGAAGAAACTTTGTTCTTGCTGCAGCACTTACTGAAGCAGCATTGAGGTTTAAAGTGGTTTTTAGGTATTGCTAGCATGCAACTGAAACAAAAATAATAGTGTGCATTATGATCATCATCATAATATTCTACCAGGACCAGCTTTAAAAAGAAAATAGCTGTGAAATACTGTCCAGACTTAAAATGTTTCTGCTTAATTTTTTTAAAATTAATTTAATTAAAGATTGTTGACTGAAGTACTTTGATTTTTGTGAGTGGAAAAACAAAAGTTTCAGAGTACAATCAAGATTTTCTGCAAGTTTTTAACAGTATTAAAATAAATAGTATATTTAATATTTTAACAGTATTAAAATAAATAGTAATAGTATATATATAAATAGTATATGGGTTTCAAATTAATTGCTGTGTCCCCTTTTGATAGTTGCTGTTTGATAGCCTCACTGTAAACCCACCCCTGAGAGACCCGATGACTGTCATTTATACATGTCACTATTAACGCAGTAGGAGACCTGCTTTGTGCTATTGGATCAGGAAAATCAGGAGCCATTTTCCATCTGTATCTTCTGACCTTATTAAAATTGGACACAGAATTTCTGAACCCTGTCCTGCGCCTCGGCACACCCCGAGCCAGGGTGCCGGGGCGTGGGCTGCTGCGGGCCAGCTGCAGCACTGCGGTGGGCTGCCCCGGGGAACCTCATTTGCCTCCCTGTGACAAAGCTTTCCTCGAGGGTATTCCCCAGGCACAGCCAGCACATCTGAAATGGAAATAGCAGCAGCAGAAGGTAAGCCTGTGCACAGGCCATGCTAGGTAGCTGCACTCTCCAGCCTTCGCCTGCAAGTATCAGAAAGAGCATCGTTAAAAAATCGGCGTGTTTAAAAGACATCAGGGAAGAATCTTGATGTTCTAATGGGAGGAACTCATTCAAAATGTGATTTTAAAATGGGTAATTGAATAAAAATGAAGTTTTCAATATCCCTTGTAAAAAAATAATCATAGTATGAAATTTTGCATTGATGAATCAAAAAGGTTACTATAAACTGAATGAGCTTTGCTTAATTTATCTTGTTCAGTTATTGTGAATCAGCCTTGAGAACAAAAGAATTAACCAGTTCTATTTCAGGGTTCTTATCCATTAGCAGAGCAGTATTTGTATCATCCTGAAACAAATCTTAGACTAGTTGGTCTCAAGTTTTACATTCATCAGTGCACATTAAAGTATTCCCACTTCTCTGAAATGCATCTTTACTGAAAACAAAACAAAAAATTGCTAGATAGAATCTAAGCCAAAATTATGAAACACTGCTCTTTTACCTGGCATGACCATTCTCTGGATGCACGTACTATTCCATTTTATTCTGAAAATCCTATTAAAATAATAAGGACAGAGACTGCTAATGCATTAGAGGGATTGGTGAACTTGAGCTCCCTGAGTCCCTCCTGTGAAATGCCTGCTGTTATGACCATTAGTAGTCATAATGGCCAGTTCAGATTCTCAACTATTTTGTAGATTTAAAAAAAATATTTTTAATAGTCTCTTAAGGGAAATAGTATGCTTTATAGTTTGGGAAACAAAACCAGATGGGAAGGGGAAAAAAAATTAAAACTAAAGACATCCCTCCCCCTCAAGCCCACAAAAATTATACTATAGGGAGCCACCCTATATGTGACCAGATCTGTTTATATGTTAATTTCAAAAAATATGGGTACAGTTACGACTTTATTCTCTAACGTGAATTTTCTCCCCACATTTCAGTGAAAGGTTTGCTGTTATATCTGCACTATAGCAAAGTGACATAAGCCCAGCATATACTGTGTCCAACAATATTCCTATTTCATTATCAGAGAGCACAACAATAGTTCCATTGTGTAGGGCAGCTCTCCTTGGAGGTGGAAGGAAGGCTGCACACAAGCTTCCAGAGTGGTCCAGAAATACGATGGTGACAGCAGACTGGCTCATGTAAACAGGAAATCAAACCAGGATGTAAACTGGACTGCTTCCATATTCAGTAATATTTAGCTAAAAATAAACAGTTTAAATAGAGGTAGGAAAGCTAATTCTCTCTGTAAACTCATTTTTCAACTTGAATTTTTCAAGACCTAATAGAAAAATGCAAATAAAATGAGTGTTAGTGTTGCGCTATCAATATGTTTGTAATGAGATTGCAGTAACTTTCAGAGGGTTTATTAGTGTGAAAAGGGCAATGGAAAGTCTCTTTCCAGAGAATAATAAGGGCTGGGAGATGAAGACTAAAAAGGGATACAACTGATCTATAAGTATATCAATGGATTAAAAAAATCAAGGAGAAAGAAGTTCTACTTCAGCTGAAAGACAATGTAATCATAACAATAAATAAATACAGACTGTGAAATTTAGAACATTCTGAGAAGGCAGCTCACACAGAGTGAAGAGAAGCTGGGTTTTTTTTGTAAGAGTATTACCTAATGCTATTGCTATCTTAAAGACCATTATGTGGAGTTCACCTGGAAGCTCCTCCACCATCCTGAAGTTTCTTATGAATTCTCTGACTGTTGAAATTAGGCCAAACTGCCCTCCAACTTTAGGAATAGGTGAATATAAGGTAAGAACTGGAAAAGAACAGCAAAAGTCACCAAGTCCAAGCTCCTGACATTACATGTAAACCTGAATATAATCCAATTAATAACACTGTCAAGCTTCATATCCAAATAAATCACATTATATGCCTCCACTGGCCACACAAGAAGAGTATTCCAAAACCTCAGTACTATAACTCTGGGAGGTTTTTCTTATTTTCACCTTCAGTTTTTCAAGGATATTCTTTCCAGCACAAAATATCACTTCATCACAGTCATCTTCTTTTTACTATATCAGAAAAGTTACGTTTTTGCTCTAGTCTTATGCCATATACTGTTCATCATTTCTAGCAGGGTCTTCTTCATAGCTGGAGAATCAAATTAATTCTTTAAGATTAATCAGTCTTTCTTGGACGGGGAAGATTAGGTATGTGCCAAGTTCCAGATTATTGAAAAACTTTCCTAACCTCTGCATCTGCTTGCTGAGGATGAAGGCTAAAAGACACAAGGAGTAGATGTAATTCTGAAGGAAAATAAGGAAACACAGGAGGAAGCTTTTTGGTTAGAGTTTCACTACAGGTAAGCAAGAGCAGTCATTTCCCAGAGCAATGCTTGCTGCCTGAGAACAGCAGCAAGGAATGGCCAAAGGTTCTCTAATGTGTGGCTGTCTTTGTTCCCACCTGGAGTACTGCATCCAGTTCTGGGGTCCTCAGCACAAGAAAGATGTGGACCTGTTGGACTGAGTCCAGAAGAGGGCCACCAAGATGGCTAGAGGGATGGAGGACCTCATACAAGAAAAGGCTGAGAGAATTTGATTTATTCAGCCTGGAGAAAAGAAGGCTTTGGGGTGATCTAATTGTGATCTTTCAGTACCTGAAGGGAGCCTACAAGAAAGATGGAGAAAGACTTTTTACAAGTCCAGGCTGTGATGGGATATGGGTGAATGGATTCAAACTGAAAGACAGTATCTTTAGATTAGATATTAGAAGGAAGTTCTTTGCTATGAGGATGGTGAGACACTGGACCATGTTGCCCAGAGAAGCATCCCTAGGGCAGACCAAGATGGATGGAGTTCTGAGCATGGATGACCAAGATGGATGGAGTTCTGTCTACAGAAAAGTCTCCCTGTCCATGGCAGGGGGGGTTGGAACAGGATGATCTTTAAGTTCCCTTCCAATCCAAACCATTCATAGCACATTCCACTGACAGCTAATCAAGGCCTTGGCATTGCCACAGACTATGTGACACTGGAATAGGACCCAGAAAGCAAGTAAGCCAACTGACCCAGCCTTTCTTGAGAAAACAGTCCACATGATCCAGTCTTGTCACCTCAGGCCCACTGGAAATGTTGGATAAGTAAATAAATAAGATGTTGAGTTTTTTCTCTCCCTGAATGTAGAACTTCCCCAGACACTTGTGGAAGGACAAGTGTCCTTCCCAGACACTTGTGGAAGGAGAAAAGCCCAGACAAACTTGGCCATGAGACAAACATCTTGGTTTAGGAGTCACAGTTCTGAGCTGGAGACACACAAAAGGTATCCTGGATGAATAGGTAGAATTTAAGTGAGGCCATTAGAAAGAGGAACCACATATAATAGAGGTGGTGCATGTTCTCATCCATGTGCAAACTCTGAGGGGAAAGGATTTTTACACCATCTAGAAGTTGATAAGGTATAAATGCAAACTCTGTGACAACACCTGTAATGGAACTGCCCTCCAGTGCAATAGATTTTGCTCTAATTTCCACCCTGTTCCTACTCCTCAGGTCTCCAAGGATTGCCTTTCTTCCCTCTTTAGCTTTTTGCCACCAAAATGTTCATTAGCATATTCTTATTTTGATCATTAATGGAGGTGATGAATAGTACCATTGAATGATCCTGTGCTCATGACTGAATTCTGAGAAATTCCACTTGGAAAACAAACAAATCCAGAAAACCAAAAATACTAGCATGCAACTTCCAGTAGTTAAAACTGTTCCATTTTCATAGTACAGACTTTGGGCTTCTTAGCCTCATAGCAAACTAAAGTGGATTATAAAATCTGTAAATATGAACTAAAATAGAAAGAGGAAGACAAGAAGGATTCAGTTGTGATAAAAGGAAATCTGCACAAAGAATGAGGGTAAAGTACAATGCAGCTGTTACATTTCAGCATCACTTATTGAAGAAAATTAATATCAAGCTCTTTTAAAATTATCTTTTTTCTTCCTTTTATTTAGCTTTTATGTACAAAAATGCAGTAATTGCTCGAGTAAATGCACTCTTGAAAGTGCTAAGACCTCAGCATTAATAGAACTTGCTTTCAGTATTGATTGCATGTATGTTTGCTGGTTAATTATTTAACTGTGAAACTGCTCACTGTTTTATTGTTCCTGGTTGTTCTACCAATTTATACTTCTGGCAAGCATCAATTTCTACTCATCACAGAAGAAACTCTACTTGATTAGAGTCAGAAACCATTCTATTTGGTTCTATTTTTTAAGTGCAACATGTTCTCTGTACATGGAATAAATTATATACCTGCTACATTGCCAGATGCATAGTCAGTAGGCAATCTTCTGCAAACATGGGAGGGGTTTGTTGTTTTCACATCAAAATGAACCATCTCAATCAAAATGCAAAATTCACACTCATTGCCATCTGGATGGTTGTAAACATAAAGTCCCCGGACAGTATTTTCCAGAAACTTTGTGTTTACAAATGGAGAGTGGCTCTCTCTCCTTTACTGATGTAACTCCAGAAACAAAACTAGCAAGATAAAAATCACCGTGAGGTATTATAGCATATACTAAACATTTTCAAAGAATTGTCAAAGAATTTAACGGGATGTAAATTATTAATATCAAGGAAACAATGGCATAAGCACGTGGGCAGAGCAACAAAGATAAAAGTTGTGCCTTTCATTACAGAGAGCATCAAGCAGATCGAAGGTATGCATGATGGAGAATACACCTGAGTATTTCTAATTCACAACAGCAATAATCACAGGCAATGTACAAAAATAATGAGGCAAATTGCTTCCACTAATGTTTTTTGAAGTTACAGCCCTGTGAAAGACATACTGCCTGGACATTAGTATTTTTTACAAATTAGTATGGTGTCAGTGTGTTGGAAGGATATATATGCTAAGCAGCCAGGAAGTCTCCCAGAACAAGACACATAATTGACAAATATTGAATAGATCAAATCTGCTATATATACATACAGGTTGTCTTATTGGAAATACCTGCAGAATCCATTAGCAGCTCATTGGATTACATTCTTTTTGTTCCAAACAACCAAGAACCAAGCAGCCTTCAACATAGTAAAGCACACCATTTTCCCCATAATCTATCTGGCAGTCAATGAGTAGGTAATAGCATGTCTGAATGCTTTGAATACTAAATACAAAAACAGAGAAAGCCAAAATATTCTCAGGTCCACACACAACTGCTAGAGTGGAATGCTCACAAAGTTATCTGTACTCATGTCTTGAATCTGCTTTTAATTTTAGCCTTCACTTGCATTATACAAATCCAGTCAAGTCGACAGTCACATTCTGTAAAACTGGTATAACCAAATAAACAGCCTTTTAATATGCTCAGCAAAATTCACTATTCCTGAAAAGCCTGATCTCTGGTTAAGTGCAAATCTACATGTTCCCTGAGTCGTTTTTTGGTTTTGCTTTGTTTTATTCCAAATGAAACATGAATGGTTGTCTTCTATAATGCTCACAGAAATGGAGATCCACAGGAGAGCAAACACTCAGCAGGATTTTTATTAAGAAGCTTCTCAAATGCAGTGATCCCAGCAGCACTGCTCAGCCCATGCCAGAGCATGGGGACAGCATCTTGGGGCTGTCTCCTGCATGTACTCCAAAGGCAGGGATCCAGCTGCCTAATTTGGTATCCATTTAATTCACCTCCCTTAGAGACAGCCCGCAGAAGCCATTGCTAAACTTATTGCTCACTGCCTTGATACCAGTTTTTAAGCAGGTCTGCAGGGCAGACCTTCAATATCCTGAACTAATGCCCTGTACTGATTCAAACAGAAGAAACAATAAAAAGCAACAGAATTGGTAGGCACCAGGATAAACATGGTACAATGAGGAAGAGTCAGCATGGTTTTTCTAAAGAGAAGCTGTGCTTCACCTATCTACCAAAGTCCTCTGACACGTCAATAAAACATTGGCAGCACAGATCTGTTTGATACCATCTGTCTGGATTTCCAGAAGGCATTTAAAAAGTTGCCTCCCTTGAGGCTCTTGAGGAAGCTAATCAGACATGAAGAAATGCTCAGAAGATGGGAAGAAAGGAGGTTAAGTATTAGTTGCCTCTCACAGTAGAAAGAGATCACACATGGTGTCCCACATGGCTTTGTGCTGAAGTCCGCATTGCTCAACACAGATCACAAGGGTTCAGAAACAGTGTCAAAAAGGGATGAAAATATTTGCTGATGGCACTGAATTAGTCAGTGACACATACTATGGCTGATTGCAGACTCACATAAGAACTTCCTAGTATGTAATGACTAGGCAACAAAAATTCACTGTAGAGGAATGTAAAATGAGGACAAACATTGCTAGAAATCACTACAAAAAGAATCAAGAATATAAAATATTATTTTTCTGTTGTATAAATACATTACATATCCACATCTTCAGCAGTGTTTATAGTTATGTGTCCATCTGAAGACAGATATAGAAGTCCTGTAAAAGATACAGAAAAGTGCAACAAATATGATTAAAGTTACGGAGTGATTACAGGATGAAAAACAATAAAATAATTAAGGGGTTTTTTTTGCAAAAAGAAATCATATACTAGAGAACAGTAAAATCAGGAGTGGCCTGAATAAGGTGAGTAGGAAATAACTGTTTCTTTCAGCCCAAAATCTGGAAGATATCAAATGAAGCCAGAAGATGCCAGTCTCCAGGCAAACAAAAGGACCTGTGTCTTCACTCATCACATTATTAATCAAGAGAACTTTGTGCCAGGACATTGTGGATGCTAAAAATGTATCTGAATTCAAAATAAGAGTTTGATAAATTCATGGAACAAAAGGACACCTAAGACTATTCAATATAAACCCACATCAAATAGTTTAGGAAGTCACAGAATTACTGATCAGCAGACACTCAAAAGGTAATTTGGAGAGGGCTTCTAGAAGGCCCTTACAATCTTCTCAAGAAACTTACTTGGTAATCACTATTGGAAAAGAAACAAGGCACAGAGCTAGAGGAAACTGCTCTTACCCATATGCAATTATTCAAGTTAGAATTGGAGTTATGCACTGTCAGTTTTGGGTCACTGTGCACGGAAGTAATCTGTGCCTCACCTGCAGAATGAAACTGGAATTTCTGGGCTGTGCCATCAAACTGTGCACATACAGATGTGCTTCTTGGAGAAACACCAAGCCTGCTTTACACATGGAGCCACAACCTCCAATGTGTTCTGAATGTCCAGGGTTTCTAATGTATGCCACACCTCTCCTCACAACTGTGCATGCTCACCGTCATTGCACAATTGTCAGATTTCCCAGGAAGAGGGTTGCTGCATACCTGCAAATCTTAGATAAATACACAGTTTCTCTATATTGTGCCAGACAATTTCTAAGTGAGAAATAATTTGTGTTCATGAGAAAACAGAAGGATGGTAATCCTGGAGTGAATGTGGCTTCTCTGTCTTGAACCACGCTTTTTATATCTTTTGCTGGTTCTTGTTTTCATTGTCTGAAATGAGAGGCCTCTTTGTCTCTGCTTGGTGGTGGGACCTAAAGGTTTGCTAGACAGTTACATTTCTTTAGCCTCACCATTTTTGTTGTCACAGTTCACAGTCCTATAATGAGAGGTGGTTGAGTTCATGAGAACACCTTCAAATTTCTTTTTGCCAAAGTGATCTTTCATACTGCACATGTGACTGAGGCTCTCGGGTGCACAGGTGTGGTTTTATAGTGAAGTAAACCAAGATAGGGTCTTCATCATGTTCATTTACCTTAGTGTTTGCTTTGCTGTTTCAACATAGTTTTCTAAGTCCATTGACCTCCAAATAATACAGGCTGCAAGTGCATCTATGAGACCTCCATACCTTTCAAATATCTGAAATTCCTGGGATATTTCATGTGTTCTGTTATATGAAACAGCTTTATCATAAATGTTGCTGTTTAATGCTATCCTGTTGTTATTGATTGCCTTGCTGACTAATTATTTAGCTGAATTTCATGAATAAAACTGGCGCAATAATTGCTGCAAGCATGTCCTGGTCACCTCTGTGTTTAAACAATTCCATTGCCAAATGCTTTCAGTCTCTGCCTCAGAAATTAGCACAAGCTTATTGTAAGTTTATCCTTAATATTCTCTGTACAATGAATTTTTTTTCTTCTGTTTCTGCTTTGTGTTGAATTTTAATTTTTTTTCAATTATTCTTGCATGTTTTTTGGTCAGCACAATATCAACATGAGTTCTGTGGGATTTTTCTCAAATCTCCACATTTTCCTCAAAAGAACTGTTTCTTTTTCTTGTAGGACTAGTTCACTTCCTGCAGACAATTCTGCTTTTATTTTAATCAATTTTATTTTAATCAATTCTGTAAGAATTGATTAAGTTTTCTACCAGCTATCCAGATGATTTTTTTGGTTTTTTAAAACATTATATTACTTCCCTTTGTATCTGAGGGATTATTTGTAGATTACGATAAGTGTATTGTGCTATGCCCTGGTCCTACATCTCATACTCTGAAACAAAGTGAGACCTGTTTGACAAAAAAGTAATGTAAGCCTCCAGTTTTACATTCAATTACAAGCTATATTTTCCATCTTTTTTCCTCACAGAGAAAGGTTTTCTCACAGAAAATTTGGCAGCAAGGATACCAAACCTTCCTTAAGAATATTTTCCAGGAATCGTTTATACAATTTACCTCTCCAGAGCTTGGTTTTCCTTGCTGTCCTATCATTGTGTCTCACTTCAAATCTCTTGCAGACACATTATGATTCTCATGTGTCTCACAAATAAATATGGAAAGTTTTCTTAGTGTTACTAGTGTGACTTTCACCTGGGGGGTAGGAGGGCTGGTGCTTTTGGCTGTTTCTGAAAGAACACAGATAAACTTTCTGACACCTAATGACAATGTGAAATAAATCCTTCTCTGCTTGAACATGAATTTGCTCCCCCAGTTAATTGTTCTCCATTTGCTCCATTCCTGCCACAAGGCTGCTCCAAGGGCTGCTGTTGAAGGAGCTCAGAAACCTGTTTCACACATGTTAATGAATTATCAGACTTTCCAGCTCACACTCTGCTTTCAGTAGCCAGCTCAGCAGAAGCAATCAATCACCAAAAAGCTGGAGCCTTCATTGATTTCAGCTGCTTGGCTTTTCTAAAGGGAAATATACATGGATATAGATATTTATTACGATTCCTCTCACTCTATCTCCTAAAAGCTTAAGCAATTAATCAATAATGAACAGCCTCCTTTATATTTTACAGTCACATTTTAAGCTGAAAAATAGCCTGAATGATAACATGTGTTGATTGCAGACACCCCCAGTAGCAGCTGCAATCCAGCTTCTGTGGGAGGTTTTTCTGCAGCCAACACCAGGGGAGAGGACAGTGTGGGAGCAGGTGTCTGCAGCTCTGCGTCCTGTACAGGAGATCAGCCCTTATTGTCCACCAGCCCTGTGAGGAGGAATGGGGATAGCCAGCATGAACACGCATTTGGATCCACCACCAGAAAAGGGGTACAGGGAATTACTGATGGTGCTGCTGGAGTGTAGCTGGCCCTCGCTTTGGGTGTTGTTTATTTAGAGCATACTGAGAAGCGCTGAATTTGGAATCTCCTCTTTGTGGCACAGCCACAAGAAGTGTAGGCTTAGGACTTAAGCTTAAGAACATTAATGTTAGGGGATTCTGATAGGCACTTTTATTCTGTCATTACCAATAATTTGCAAAGGCAGGAACAAAATCAATCTCATAAATAACATAATCCGTCTTGGCAGAAAATGCCTATAGAGGAATTAACATTTTAAAATACTTCCAGCTTCCGCTAGAAAAACTGTGAAGCATCTGTCTCAAAAAGAAAGGGTTTGTAAATAGTTTTCTGGAGGTCAGGTAATTTTTTTACACATTATTACCTCATAATTTAGTTGGATGCAGATTATGGCCTATGAACATCAAATACTTGATCTTCTCACTCCTTTTATTGCACATTGTTCATCATACACTTCTCTAATGCAAACTTATTCCTTCTGACCTAACAGTGATCTCAATTGTTTTTCTTAGAAGAAAATGTTCAGCAATGTTTATGACAAAATATTTCCAACTGTTGTTTTGTTGCTACCTTTTGATTTTATCATTCACAATGGGTTATGGTTGGTGATTACTAAATGCATATTTCTACTCACTAAGGCTTTAATTTCTACTAAAATTGAATAAAATAAGCTTCATGACTCAAGCTTTAAAAAGCCAGATGTTTTTAAAAAATCTTTCTACATTTTAAAACAACTGTTTATTAGACAGATGAAGAGAACATTTAAAGTTAATTTTGCTATCAGGATAAAGCGTTCAACAAAACTGGAATTTTTCCAACAACACCAGTTGAAATAGGATAAAATCATAAGGGTTAGAAATTGAGTGTAAAAAGTATAGGTCTGATGAAACTGAGATATTAATGTGCTTCCAACTGCAAGCAACATACATTAAAACCCTTCCCCATTTCCTTTTCCCCTCAAATGCAACATGGGCAGTTTATAGGTAATGGTCTCTCACCATAATGGTAGGTTAAAGATTACTCAGTAATAGTCACTAAAAGGCTTAACATTAAAAACTTGACTGGTTTTACCCTTTATTTTTCTTTTTTTTTTTTTTTTGTGCTGGTAATTTGTGTTCACAGAGGTCAAAGAGTGAATTCCAATGGACTTTTTGAGTTTCTTTCCAAAATTTCAATGAAAAAACTATTACAACATTTTTTGATCACGGCAGGTCAGGTCACAGTCCACCTGGGTCCATGCCCCCCTTTAACCTATCTCTAAAGTGGCCAGTAGTGGATGTTGAGTGAATGAATGCAAGAGATGAGACAGATCCACAGCCAGGTCATCCACAGGCACTGACACTTTGCAGCTAAGGACATCCTTAACTGGAGTTTATACACTGACATCCTGTGCCACAGTTATAAACAGTATCTGTGAATGTTGCAACTCCTTGACATGATATATTTCAAGTCCAAATCATTCTATGGTATTTAGTTCTGTAGCATAATTATAATGTTAACTGGAAAAGTACATCCCCTTGCTCATTTTAAATCGGTTGTCCAACAGAATTTCATTTGATTCCTCCTAAATGCTTGTATGGGCAGAAAATGATGGCTAACACCCATTGTATTCACAAGTTCAGAGTTCTCTCTCAAATCCCTCCTTAAATTTTCTTCTGCAAGCCAGTCAGACCAAAACTATTTTGAGTTTCTTCATACAGAAACTGTTACATCTGCTCAATGTTTGAAATGTTCAGCTGTCATCTTTAAACTGGACTATCCTGAATAATTCATTACCATTCCCAAACTAACCTCTACATATCCAAGATTGTTTATGGCCAGTTAATTGAGTAGTGTCCATCTCAGTAGAGATACTTTCAGAGACTCCTTATAACATCCTTCATTGTGAAGACAAGAACTCTGAAGAGAACTTTTTTCTTTCATTAGATAATACCTACATTTAGTTCAAATACTTTCGTGAGGGACTTCAGATTTAAAAAAAAAACTGAAAAAATCAGTATACTTACTGTAAACACTGGGTGACCCTTGTCCATTGACCTCTAGTATCTCCAGTAGCTTTGTGAAACACCACATCAGATATAGAGGTTTGGCTGATTTTTCTCCAGCATATCAATCTGAATGGAGTATTTACTTTTTGTATTCTTTTGTATTCTTTTGTATAGTTTCCACCAATATATTCATATGTATTTTCTTCTCATACGCCCTTTCTGTTTTAGAACAATATCTGTAAGGAAAACATATTTTAATTTTTTGTACTCTATGCTCAACAAGCCCAAGGAACTTTAACAAAAAATTAATACAACACCTTTGCAGAACTTCAAGGGCAGGTTTAACTGTAGAGAGAGGCTTGAAGGCCTTTTCGAAGTAATTCAAAGCCCACTGAGTCTTTTTGCAGCTCCAAAGATTTCCAATGCATTTAGATGACTTGGTCACTGTGTGTTTGATGCAAAGAGAAATTTGCAGCCACGGCTCTGCTGTAGAAAAGGATTCTGACTGGTTGTAAAGTTCCCCATGAGGCTGATGCTCTTCTGTAGACTTCCAAGACTTCCTACGGACTTCAGTGAGCACAGAATAAAGCTACACCATCCCACTGCTGCTTTGGGAAGCAAAGCCCATTTCAAGCAGAAGGAATTTTTCCATGGAGAAGAATCCTGTGCCATGTTTTGGGAGAACAAAATCTCAAAGTCTTTCCTCTGGAAAACTCATCTGAAGTAACAGCTTAAAGGAATTCTGCATTAGATAGTAAGTGTCTAATTATTAAAAGTGCTGCATCAAGGTAAGGAAAGAAAAAGTTGGTCTGGCATTTTATTGAACTTTTTCATTTGTAAAATATGTAAATGAGCAGTGATAAAAATGTCAGTACTGATATTTTATCTACTCTTCCTCCTTTTCTTACATATTTTACATTATCCAAATAACTCCTTATCAGCTCATTTTTGAAAAAATGCACTTTATGTCTATTTTCCCAATACTTTGATGCAAAACTTCCATGCATGCACTACAATTTGCACATTGAAAGCCAATTTACAATGCAAAATTTCACGTTAATTTTTATATGCAATTCAAATTTCCAGAACAATGGCACATACATTAAAAAATACTGCATTTTGAAAATATAATCTTGGGTAGGCAATAGATTGGTATTGCACCTACAAAAGAATATCAAAAAACAGTGAAACATGTCTACAAGTCACAGCAAAAAACACATTAGCACTCTAAGCAGTAGTCTGTTTACATTAAAATTAGCTCTGAGAAGGTTTACTGGGAAACCAAGTGCTTATATTTTCCATTAGAGCACTGAGTGCAAGATGTAGAGTTGCTTCCATTTTTGTGTGGCTCCTGTTCTTCTAAGCCACATGGAAATACCGATTGACATTGAATTTTCTGTAAAAATCCAAATGAATTTCAACTAAAGACTTAGAGTTGCATGAAACTAAGAAATAAGACTGTGATGGCTGCATGCCTTTAGGGAAGCAATCATTAGTTCACACTCAGGAATATGGTGGTGGATCTCACCAGGGATGTTTGGAGCTACAGAAAGGCTCAGGGACAGCAAAATTTCCAAGCCTGTACTTCACACTTGGCCCAGTCACTTCTCATTTAATACCAGAGGATGATTTGTACAATGATCAAGTGTAGAATCTGGCCAGCATTTAACTAGCTGGATGAATAGGAAGTACTATAAAGGTGTTATTGTCATCTAAAAATGACCTAAAGAAAAGTAAAAAAATATTCACACTTTGGAGGCCTCTGGTATCTCTGCAATTTAGATAAGATAGTGCAGCACCAGTTCTGCAGCCCAGATGTCACATTAGAGATTTTTCTGTAACCATGAGCTAAACAAAATTCCTTTTTGTTAATGATTCCTGAAATTTTGGACAGTTGGTAGCCCAGATTCTGAATTTGTCGGTAGGCCCCATAAATGCTCCTTTAAATGCCACAGATCCACTGTACAGTCTGTTTATGTGATAAACCTGTTTCAAAGCATGACGGGGGGACGGAAGAAAAGAGATCTGCTGAAATGTACTTGTTACTTCTTGGAGTTAATTTTGATTTGCTGAGTTGCTCTTGACCTTTTACTATCCCAGACTTTTTACTACCCCCATTTACCATATTTGCACTAAGATCCCTCTGCACAGCCATGAATAAGGGCAGGATGACCACAGCCACTTTGTAGAACCACAGTCACTAAATTAAATTGTGATCAAATGTTGGTTACTGGGGCAAATGCTTTTTTAAATTTTCAGCTAGGGAAACTGATATTTATCATTTATACAGCATTCCACATATCTGAAATACTGAAAACATTTTAAATTGATTAATCCTGTCTGTCATACACATTGAGGTCAAGCTCGCTTTTATGGGCAGCAGTATTACTCAGGATTAACTCAACAGAATTCAGCTTCTTCAGCATTACATGATAATCTAATTTGGCTTTTAGTAATTACAAATATTTAAAGAGGTTAAAACATTGAATTAAATGTTGTCCTGATCTGCAAAGCTATCGCTGTGGTCTACAGGATTCCACAGTTTCAGGCAATGGCAGGATCAGCTCATTTTGAGGTTACGCTTGTGTAAGGGATAAAATTTATGCCTGAGACAAATTCACTGAACACAGGTTTTTGCCAACACCACAGGCCCTTGCCACATCTGCACTACAAGTGCAAAAATTCAGAGCAGGGCAAGAAGTTACTGAATCTCCACCAGGCTGCACCAGTGCAAATACAGGCCAAAGGGAGGGTTTCTCTTACTGCTACAGAAGAGTAGCAGGCTGGCACACAGAAAGGACAGTGAGCACACACCACTAACTAGGTCCAATGCAGCAAATCCTCACCCTTCCAGTATTAATGCACTTTATCATATTGGATACATATTTAAAATAACTGTAGGTTAAAAAAAAATAAAATAGTCTCTCCTTAAAAAAAGAGCAGATAGTTAATTCCTACTCATGGTCACAAGAGGAAAACCAAGAAATAACTAGGTTATTTTACATCTTGGGAGATTTAGAATAGACATTAGGAATATGCTTTCCAACTTAAAGGATTGTTAAATACCAAAATAGGTTAGCTTGAAGGCAATGAACTAGAAAGGCTTTAGGAAATGGGAAGCTGTAAGATCACTTAAGCATACTTGCATTGAGGATGGTCTAGGATACAGCTGATCAGCTCAGTGTAGGTCATGAAGCACCAATCTCCTGAATTCCCATACAGCTTCACAGTACCATGATTCCATAGGGCTATAGCTGCCCTTAGCATGGCACAATACAAATAATCCTGAAAGCAAATGTCCAACCTGAAACAATTGTACAGCTGACTAAATTAAAGAGAAAGCAAATGTCCTCACAAATTTCTTACTATCCTTTATCTCAAAGTTATGTACTATATTGAGTCAGACAAGAAAACAAACACCATATTCTGATGCAATCCAGTCCTGTCTGTTTTGCCCACATCACTGTTTCTTTTTCCCTATCTTGATTACATATCAGAGTAGTCCAGGCTTAAAATTGCAGTTGTCAGAACAAGAGGTCACTTGAGTCATTGCAATTTCTAGAAATGTGGCTTATGCCCTCAGAATTTTCTCTGGCATGGTTTTATTGAAAATGAAACATATTCCATATCACCCTTTCTTTGCAAAACTTTAAAAGAGCTGACAAAGTGGGACAAAATGGCTAAAGGGTTTCTGCTTGGGTTTTTTTGACTTCATAAACATTAGTACAATGCATTCCTGGTTTGGCCACTTTTATGGCTGACTGCCTGCACTTCTGGTAAAGAAATAGTTTAAATGAACCACACTGTAAACTGATGCCCCATTGCAGTCATGGTGACTGCATCACCCCATTAGAGAGGGCAAAACATTTTGATTTGCCTTAGAATCAAACTCTTCACTGCTGTAACTCCTTTGATCTGTGTAAACCTGACTTTTACTTTCTTTAGTTATTCAAATTGCAGCTTGAGTTTTCACATGTATTTTTTTTACGGTAAAAATTACATTTGTCTGTAAAAATACAAGCCCTGATCTGAATGCAGTCTTGGTCACCTAGTACTGTAAAATTAGAAACTGAAAGCTGAAATGACACATTCAAGAATATATAGTCAATCTGATTCATATTAGAGGAAACAAAACAAAAAAATCATGAGATAGAATTCACTAATTTTTTCCCTTAAATACCAATCTTATTCCCACAGTAAGATTACTAGCTAGTAAGTATAGCTAGTGTCTAGAAAGCTACTTTTCAAATGTGCACCAATACTTTGCCCCTAAGTATAATCTGTAAAGATGCACGTGGAATACAGACGTTAAAAATAGTACATCAAATTCTGGTCCAAACCAAATTATGTTCCTATTTTGTATCAGTAAATCCCCAGCACAGGTCAAAAGGCACAACCAGCACCCAACAGAATAAAAGCTGAGCACTGAGAAAAAGCTTTACTGTATCAACAACACTGAAGCAGGAATAAAAAATATTAGCATAAAAAACCAGTAAAAAGTAAGCTACATTTATTCTCTAAATAGGGAAAAAAGTCCACAGTATTTGTGGTTCTCAAATGCTTCAGAAGATTGCAGAGTATTTAGTGGAAATCTTTCAAAATTGCCAACTAAACTGATGGACATCTTGTTTGTACATGTTACATTACCAAAATTGGGCATTGCTATATTTAAATGAGATTTTGTGGAAGCTTTTCAGGTCTTACCAGTTTCAGACTAAACCAAACAGTGGTTCATTGAAATTGAAGCATTTTCCAGTCAGTCTGGCCTAAAGACAAGCCTTAAGTGACTTTAATTCTGGAATTGTTTCAATTAAAAAAAGAAAGTTTAAAGATGCTATGCTACTTATGTTAATTTGGTTTTGCTACACAGAATGTTTTCCCAGCTTTTATATTTATTAGTTATATTTTCAAGATTTTAATATCTGCCTCTAATTCTTTTTTTCATTTATTTTGTATTCTAGATGGGTTGTGAGAGGTGTAGTCCAGGTGGGAAAGGCTGCATTACAGAGTTCAGAAAGCATGCTATAAAATGTAATTCTTAGTAGCATCAGCTATATCTTCATGGGCTAACAGCAGCTGATATGAATCTAGCCTCTGGGACAGTCTGACAGCAATAAGCCAGTTAAAATACAACAAGATTCTCTCTTGTGTTTATATATATATAATATAAAACCAACCAACAAAAACTTACTGTGGTCCTCACACACCCTAACATACCTACTTCTTACTGTTCAAAGATAGCCACTTTTAAGCAAAAATGATATATGCCTTACATGAACACAGCTGTCCTAAAATCTGCAGCTTTATCTTTCAGGTCCAGCAGTAATTCCTGTGTTTTCCTGCTTCTGCAACCTTTATACATCCATGTAGGCCAATTCCAACAAACCTGTAAGAAAAAAACATGTTTCCCACTTCATGAACACAATTCACCCTCACAGACTATTAAACCTGATCTAGTTCACTAGCAGGTCCAGCCTGTGGCTCTAATAATTTTGTTCTTTGAGTTAATTATTTCTACATATTCCTTACTTTGTACTACTTTGTATTTGTAGTTACAAAGCACCTTGGGGTGGTGGGGTGGGGGGCAGACAGACCACTCTTGCCCATTTTCCTCCACTCAATAAACAGTTGCACAAGTTTGGGTTCTTAGGTAACTCTCTAGAAGACTTGGATGTTTTTATTATTAGTCTTGTTTTGAAACTCTGTATCCCTCACTGGAGAAGACCAAGCCTTCCACCTCCCACTCATCCTCTTCAGTCATGGGGAACTGGGATGGCTGTTACTTCACTGTTTGAAGGAATCACATACTTTCTTCAAATTTTGTGTATCCAGGACTCCTAAGTGAACTCATGGCCTTTCACCTGAAAGGGCCAGTCTGCCCAGATCGAACTGCTCTTCCAGGAACACCAGCATATTTCAAAACACTCAGCTTTTCCTGGTAGTGACAGCTCCTAGGGAAAGGGTGGTGAGACAGCAGTCATTACAGTAGGATTGCAGGCCTGAGCAAATTGAAAGCTGGTCTTAGGGGTTTGTAGTCCCCTGAAACAAATGTACTTGCACTGGCCATTTGAAAGTGAAAATTGTACTGTGCATGCCTGGTGAGCCCATCAGATGTGCTGGAGAAGTGCTGGTTTTATAGACTGGCACAGCTGAAAATGAAGCACTGAGAGGAGGTTACAAATTACTGCTCTGTGCTTTCCACAGTTTAGGGGAGGTGACATCTTGGGGGATCCCATCTTCAGATAAAGACATAGGATAAAAGGTTGAAATAAATTACTCATGATCATTAGCTTCTTAGTCATGGGAGAACTACAAAAAGCACCTAGAACTGGTTAGATTTGCATGTTGTGTATTCATCCTGTTTCCTCAGTGAGTTTCTCAGTGGAAGGAACAGAGCCTGATCAGCGAGCTGGAAAAGCAGCTCTGCAGGATGCTGCCTGCCCTCCTCAGTGACTCTTGATTAATGATTACTTCATTAGGTTGTTTAATGGAGAAAATTTTATACCTCCACCTAGATTTTAAGCAAGATTGCTCTTTTTCTAACTTTCCATATATTCACCAACTTCAAACCTCTCCAGAAATGACAAAAAGCAGAGCAGCAGCAGGCTGTATTATTTTCAACTGACTTCACTGCCTTTAGTTCAGGCAATCTGAGTTGTCCTGATATTTAAAGTGACCTATGAAGCTGATCTTTACATTCAGAACCAAAAATACTATTTCAGGATTTTGAGAAAAAGAGATATGTACCAGTAATTCAAAGGTAGAATAAAAAATAAGATTGTGGTAATAAAAAAAAAATTAAAAAAAAAAAGAGTGTGTTTACAGTAAAATATCAAGGTGTTCTAAGGTACCTAAATAATTGTAACCTCACTTCAGAGAGAAGTCACACAACAGTCAGACAATTAGAATTAAGGTATTTGGTGCACTTAGCTTTTAAGTAATTAAAACTGGTTTTTAAAGATGTATTTACATTTTTATGTAATTTTTTTCCCAGCCTGAGAATACCACTCAAGGCTATTATTCATGGAGTTTGTAAAACCAAACTTTGTAGAAACATTCGTTCTGCACAATAAGGGACATACAACTCATTAGCTAACCTCATTAGGCTCCAAGTCCACAAAGCAGTATAGAGTATCTAATCTGAGGTCCTTAAGCAATTTAGAGCATGAAAACTAAGCAAGCTTCTTGTTCCCATAACTAAGAGCCACAGTCCCACTGTTTGTGTGGCCAGCACCACCCTGCACATTTCCCTACCCACAGTCCCCACTAGGAATGTGTGAACATGTAAAACCTACTGCAACTGCAAGGCACTGCTGTTTTCCATGGCCACTCTCTTCCTACTGGGCAACAAGCAGGTGAGAAAATGGGTTTGGCAAGTAGTGAACACAGAATCAATCTGCATCAGAAGGGACCTTAAAGATCACCTAGTCCAAACCTCTTTTCCTGACATGGGCAGGGAGGTTGCACAGAGTTCCCATCCAAACCCAAACATTTCCAGGGATGGGGTATCCACAACTTCAGCTGGGCAATCTGGTCCTGTGGCTCACCCACCCCTCACCATAAAACATTTCTTCCTTATAAGCAACCTAATCTACTCCCTTACTGTTTAAAAGCATTGGCCTTTCTCCTATGACCACAGGCCTCAGTAAAAAGTAATTCTCCATCTTTCATATAAGCCACCTTTAAATAAAGAAAGGTCACAATAACATCTTCCTGGAAGCCTCTCTTCTCCAGGCTGGGCAACTCCAACTCTCTCAGCCTGTCCTCAATAAGAGAGGTGTTCCAGTCCTCTGAACATTTTTGTGAGCCTCTTCTGACACGGCTCCAACAGGTCTGTTTCTTTCCTGTGCAGAAGATGCCCGACCTGGATACAGAACTCCAGGTGGGGTCTCATGAGAACAAAGAAAGAGGGGCAGAATCCCCTCCCTTTCCCTGCTGTCACATGGCTTTGGATGCAGCCCAGGACACAACTGGCTTTCTGGGCAGAGAGAACACATTGCCAGGTCATGTCCAGCTCTCATCCACCAGCGTCCCCAGGTCCTTCTCATCAGGGCTGCTCTCAATCCCTTCATCCACCAGCCTGTATCTATACTGGGGATTGTCCCAATCCAGGTGGAGGACCTTGCTCTTGGCCTTGTTGAATCTCATGGGTTCATCTTGTTCTCCTAAGTCTTCTGAAGGACGTTGCCACGTACAGACTGTTTCTGCAGCAATTTAACTGTCCCCACCAGTCTGCTGTCCTGGACAGCTGCTTCCTGCCCTAGGGCCAAAGCTTAAAGCAATGTGTGAGCTACAACTGATAATTAACATTAGATGGCTTTTGCGCCTGTGAAAAGCAAACCACCCATTTACGTGCCTTCAAAAAGATACTTATGGAAAATCAAGTACAAAATGGAAATGAGAAGGTCTAGGTGAGAATTTGACAAGCAAATAGTCATTGACATAAGAAAAATTAAAGGGAACTTTATTACAATATTAAAGATGCAAATTATGGATCAATGGCACTCCCAAGAAAATACAAACAACAATTACAAAGAATAAAGCCTCTGTAGGCCTATTCAAACACAAGCCTCAGAAAAACACAAAGAAGTTTAATAAGGATTGTAAGAAGTAGGGCATATATTTTACATTAAAGGATATTAAATATACTTCTCACCTTGGAATAAGGAAAATGTGATAGATGTATATAAAATCCTGAATGAATAATTACTTTTTTTTTAAGTTAACTTTTTCTTAACTTAAAAATTACAGTACACCACACAAAATTATCAGGCAGGATGATAGGATTTTTTGGCTGGCAAAAAAAAAAAAAATAGTATATTCAAGATTGTCTTGATTCCTTAATTTTATAATCTGGAAGAATTGCAAGAGAAGGAAAAAAAATCTTTTATGTTTTTATATATGCTTGCTCTCAGCATCTATTACTGGCTACTGTCAGAGGCAAGATGTTATTTAGATGGACCTTTGATCTGACTGGCTTAGTTAGTCTGAAGTTTTACACAAAAAAAATAATCACCCCTGTTTAGTTTTTTTTTTTTTTTCTTGAGCAGAGAACATTTATTATAACAATATTATTCTTTTAATAAAAATACAAAAACAGTAGAAGGATTACAGAGGAAATAACACAGATGTTATAAACTGATAAATTTAAAATAAAACACAGGCAGGGTACATCCAATACTGTAAGAATGAAAAAGTTCATGAGCTAACATACAAACCTTCTCATTAAAATCATCTAACAATCTAATAGTACCTTAAGTCAGTAACATGCATATATATCCACAAAAATATGGCTAAAAAAGATTTCTAGGAATTATAAAATAAGAATATTTATCACTAGGTTAAGTGGTTGATACAGTGTCTAATGACAGACTTATGGAAGGCCTATCCATGATCATGATAGGCCAAACACCTCTGACCATGTAAAGGAAAACCACACTCCTGAGTATCCTGACAAAATGGGAAAATAAGTGCATATACATTAGTTCTGGGTTTTAAAGTTGGTTTTTGAAAGGCCCTCCTCAGATGTTCAGGAAAAGCTACAAGCATGACATAGAGCATGGAAAGCAGCTTCTCTGAAGAAAAATTTAAAATATTAATTGTGATTGACTTAGAAAAGAGCACAGAAGACTAAATGTGCTATAGGAAAGATGGAGCAGGACTTTGAAATTAATTCAAAGCAATTAAATGATGGAAGTTTCTTAAATAATTCTCTTACTTTTCTCTTACTTCTCATGTACCCTGTAATTAGACTGTGATAAAAAAGGTCATTGAGCCTAAAACTTAAAAAGGAATTAAACATTTCTATGGATTTTGAGAATATGTACAGTTTTAATTAATCTGAATACCCTGGAATATTAAATGTTACACTTTAAGGATAAATCAGTCTCTATCAGAGATCAGAATGAAACCTAACATTGAACACAGGTGCACAGTATCATTATTTGACAACCACAGGGCTGCTTGCACCTTTCTCAGAAGCATTTGGAACTGACCATTTCTGAAGGTACAACAATGCATCCATATGCAATTTTAAGTAAATTTTTGGTTTCTGTACTCCTGCTGTGATAAGAACAATTAACAGTGCTGTGGGAAGAGGTGGAATCAAGCCCAGTTGCAGCATTGCTCAGTTTTGGACTGATGTCATTTACAGTGGAATGAGGAGTCAATGGCCCAAAATGGGAGAAAGACGAAGAAGAAAGCAAAAGGTGCCTTTTGGTTAGAACCCATGACAGACTGGGCTATAAAAAAATCAACACTAGTTAGAAGGGTTTTTAGAAAAAGACACAAAAAATACAGAAATAAGATTGTCATTGTCATACTGTGCTAGTGTAATCACCTAACACTACAATAATATTCTACGTAAAAACAGTTGTATCTTCCTGAGAAAAAAATCAAGTACTTTTAGTAATAATTCTTATGATTGAGATATCTAGTGGCTGTTTTCTTCTAAAAATACATGTACTGTCTTCGAAAATGAGAATTTAATGCTTTCATTTGTAGCTGTACACATATAATGTAATAACACTCAGTTGCAGTACTGAATGCAGAACTTAGCTGCATATTTCCCTTATTTTTGTACTTATAACATTGTAAAAATAACATGCATATCAGGAATTGATTCTGTGGCATTTTACCATGTCCCACTGAGCTGGGAACCAAGCCTGCAAAATCATACTCATGGGAATACGCTCCCCAAGTCAGGTCAGTGAATAAAAGCTCCTCACATGAGTAAGGCTACAAGAATAGACTACAGGAGGTCAAGGTCAGTGGTGAGTTTTGGCTGAGTCAGGGTTGGAGGATAAGGCCCTTATGAATCCTATAAATAGTTCATTGTTAAAAGAGGTCAGACCTAATTCTGGAAGTATTTTGAAAGAAGAAACTACTGCGTGACTGATGACGTACACCTACCCAGGCCTCTCTGCTTATTAATGTGACATTTGTTTGGAACCAACATATAATAAATAAAAGATATTTTTAGGATGTGCCAGGGAAATGTATTCAGATTTTTAGAGAATAATTTGAGTACATTAAAAGTGTTGCACAGTATCAAAGAAATGGTTGTTAGAGTATACAAATAAGGTATTAAAAAGCAGTGGTTTCTACTGATCCTGATGGACACAGAAAAGCAGGCCAAGGAGGCTAAAAGTAGGTTTTACTCACCTGAATTCAATCAGCTAAAATCTCATACCTAGACTCCTGTTACTGTAAGTCAAGGGAAGCAGGTGCCTCTACTACCATTAACCACATCCTAAGGCTGCAGTTTGGCAGAAACTTACACTGATCTAAGTGAGCACCAACATCAGGAAAAGCAGTATTCCCAAGGTCTTTCACCCAGAATGAGTGGTTTATTCCCAGTTCTGTAATTTTTGTTGACATAAGGTTTCAGTAACCTTGATAGATAGCTGACATTACTGAAACCATCCTCTTCCACCTCCTTCTTTCTTCCCTCAAGGCTACTTTTCAGTTGGATCAGTTCTCTGGTCTGGAAACTATGCCAGCAGTGGCTGGGCAGTGGACCAGAGCAATGCTGGGCAAAAATGACTGCTTCTTTCAACTTGAATGTCAGAGGAAGGCATTTTGCAAAGGGTCTGAATGAACCATGTGAGTCTAACACTTCACTGCCACCCGTACAGGGAGATCTATTCCATTCCCCTCCCTGCTGCCAGGGCCACACAACCACTGCTCCCCTTTGCAATGGCTGTGGACTTGTAAAGGCCTTCTGTGACTGGAGACACCTTCATAAGCTGGTAGAAAATTAAACCATTAAAAAAAAGTAAATGGATTTTAGTGTGTTAGCCAATACAGCTGGATCACAGAGGTGTTAGATGGACAGGAGAGCTGGCAAACCAAGAAAGAGGCTGAGTGACCTGGGGATGAGGAAGGGAGAAGAAAACAAGAAGGGAATAATGTCTGGGTCCATCCTTTCAACCATCATGAGCTGTTAGATCAGCTGCCCATCAAACTGCACCCTCAGGGCCCCCTTCCATACTACATTGGATATGATCTAATTGGAGGCAGACATGGGAAGGGACAGTGCCACTTTCCTCCAGGCCTTCAGCTGCACATAGGCAGGAGAGCAGAATTGAGGGGACAGGAGAACAAGCATCCACAATGAGGTAAAATGCATCTTAAATTAACTGCTAAAACCATGTGGTATCAAGTACCCTCTGGAATTCTTATATTTCCTCATTAACTAGAAGGGCCCTAAACAAAAAACTTCACATTAGAACCCTATTTCAAAGTGCCTGAAGCTCAGTGAGACAAAAGTCAGACATATGTGTTCATCCTGTGCTATCCCTGTCTATAGTCTCCATTCTACAGCGCTGCAACCTTACATTTTGAAGGAATGCATTTGTGCTAAATATTTCTTTCATTTTACAATAAAAATGGTAATGGAAAGACATCTAAAAAGTGTAAGAAATTTGAACTGATCTGCTGATATATGCATTATTATAACAATTCACAAGAGAATTGCAACTCTGTTGCAAAGTATTGACACTGTCCTCTTGCAATTCAAAATGCAGTCAAAACTGAAACATCACAAAGGAAAAAACACCAAGTTTCTAAACCTTACTGATGAATCCCAATCAGGCTGGAGCTGAAGAATAAACATAGAGCCAAGAGCTCCTCCAACAGCTGTTGAGACAGTGTGTGCTCACAGGGCTTTCATCAGCACTAGCAGGGGTTAGTCTCTGGAAAGAACAAAGGAGCCTCAGAGCCTGGGCCATGGAGGGAGAAGCAGCGGAAACAAAAATGCCACTTGGATGATAGTCAGAGACTTCCCTAAGTCCCATTCTCTTCCCCTCCCTCACTTTGAGGAATACCTTAACTGTTTCAGGAGCCTCGTTCACTCATGTTACTGGCTTGAGCATGTTACTGACTTCAATGAAGCCATTAAAAAAAAAAAAAAGTGCTGTTCAACACGAGCATGAATAGCAAGATGATTTTTTCATTAGCAGTTGAAAGACTATTTCCTATGATGAATTATTAAACAAAGCATACAAAAGCACGTCCATGAAGCACTGGCTTCCACAACAGATGCTGACTGATTTCAGTGAAATAACTCAGATCTATGTTGATATTCAGTGATTAAAGAGACTAAAAAAGAGGTAATCTCACACACTGAAATAAAGGTATTTTATTCTGCTAACTCTGAATCGCACACTTCACTACTAAAATATTGATTTCAAATTGCATCCTATTGTGCCAAGAGGATTTAGTAAACATATTAAGCACTGACTTCAGAAAGAAAAATTATGTATATTTTTTGTGTTTGACTGGATGAAAACATTCAAGGAAACAACTGTCTAGACATGATGACAATAAACCCTCTATTACTGGAACGGCGGGAAAAGAGGCTGCCCTCAGTAAGCAGTACTTCCCAAAAAAGTCACAAACTGTTTGCCAGGCTGTCATGTGCTCAAATAATTATTTCAGATATTCATTCTTCATAAGAAGTCCTATGTATAATTTCCCAAAGTGGAACACATCGATGGTTTATGGATCTGTGTTTTTGTCCATGAACAAAGGTTTGCTCTGTTGAGAGCTGAAAGGTGCCTTACACCCATCCCTGCCATGTCAGGCTGCAATGCCTCATCAGACCCACACTTGTGTCATGGTAAAATTTTCTAATTCTTGCCATATGAACTGTGTAAAAAGGGATTATAGGGACATAGGAAGTTAGCACAAAAATTGTTATTAGCAGTAAAATAATCATAATAATGGTTACAATACAATCAGTAGGGCCATTATTGCTCTCTAATGATTTCCCTGTGGTTAAGACTCAATATCCAGATAAAAATTCAAGGGAGATCCTCCTGTTACTAAGGCAGGAACAGATTTCTGAATTAAAAAGAAAGAGAGAAATTTAATTTGTCTCTTTTTTAATGGGAGCTTTAGTTTCACATCCCACTCCTGGAAGTTGTTCCACTGGGATCAGCTCCTGTGCCTGCATAGCTTCAGACTGGAACTAAAAACCAAAATTAAGTGAATCAGATAATCAGAAAAGGAAACTGAGTATAAATTGAAAGCAAAATTCACAATTTGGTTTTCTGATGCAAGGAAAAAGTGACAAATGGGTTATAACATTAATTTAATCTGACAGAGATAAGAAAATTGGTTATTTCTTTAAACCAAGAGCTTCTTTCTCCATCTTGCAAAAATATATCAAAATATATCAGGCTCTGTCTTAATTCAAAGACTGCCGAAGGGTTTTTTTAGATGCTTATGTCTTTTTCATCAACTGTTTAATTTTATGCATCAGGTTAAGGTGTCCTAATACTCTATACTGAGTTATTACTTGAAGAAGTCTGAATGAGTCAGCTTTGTGCTTTCTGAGGAATGTGTTGTGCTTCTAGGAAGTCAACTCGGAGCTCTGGGCCTGTAGATATGGCCTCTGATGTGCATAGCCAGACTGAAGGTTCAAGGAATGCAGAGTTTACATAATAAACATGAACTCTAGATCTGGGTACAGGAGATTTTCCCCATGTGAAAATGTCCCCTTTTGCACATACTTGCAGGATCAGTCATTTCTTTGGCTTTGTTGCCTTCCATTGCTTGCCTCTCCAGCTGTGTCATTTCCAGCTGTGTCATTCTCATAGTCATGAAGCAGCCCATTTTTATCTCAAAAAATGCATCCATTCAGGACCTCTTGTCTGTTTTCTACTTTCGTGTCTGAAATAAATACTCCAGCCACATTTTCAAGCATTATTTCATAACAGTGAAAATATAAGCTGAAATTCTTGCACAACCACTTGATCTAAGGAGCTTTAAGAAAAATGCTGAACACAAAACTTGTGGTAAAATTGTAAAAGTTGGCAATATGGAGATTGAGAAGTAGAACATGTTTGCTTTGCATTTTGATTATCAACCTGCCTTTCACCCACACTTTGCAGATATAGCTGATTCTGATCTGGCCTTTTTAGAGTTCCAGCTCTCAGCAGTGATGGGGAAAAACTTGGTACAGGGATTAGCTCTTAGAACAGGTTCAAGCTGTTCTGTATGTTGAGCTTGGTGTGTGTCCTCACAGCCCCCCTCCACTTCTATGCCACCTTTAGCTGGCTGATATCAGCCAGCACATTTCAGAAGGGAAATGGTAATTAGGCAGGCTAAAGATAGCCATGGAGCAGCACCTTATCAGTGCGACAAATATTTTCAACAGCTAAAATAACCCCAAGCAAACAAACCACAACCTCCCCTAAGATTACATGAAGTTTTACCTCCTTTGCAGATGAAAAGCACAAACAGGCCAGGCCTAGTCTGAGAAGATATCCCAAGCTTTGCCAGCAGTTTACGGAGACTCCATCTATTCAACAAGCAATTTCAGAGTGAACAGTCTCAGAAAACAGGGATGCTACTTGAAGTTCTGGAAAACATCTAATGCTTCCTGGGGGATCACGAGCACGGCAACTCAACACGGGGCCTCCTGGTTTGTGAACACCAAGTGACTGAAGCTCAACTCCAGCCCTCACTGACAGGCTGCTGTCTGAGGCGCCTGGAGTCACTCCGTGGTGAAGCTTCCTAAAGGATTGCCCCTTTTTCTCTGTGGGGACCAGTGACAGGAGCGAATGGCTTCCAGCTGTGCCAGATGAAGTGTAGGTAGGATATTAGGAAAAGGTTCTTCACCCAGAAGATGGAGAGACCGTGGAACAGGCTCTCCAGGGAAGTGGTCACAGCACCAAGGAGCGTCTGGACAATGCTCTCAGGCACATGGTGTGATTCTTGAGGCTGACCTGCTCACGGTCAGGAGCTAGACTTTGATGATGTTTGTGAGTCCCTTCCAACACAGAATATTTTGTGATTCTGCGATTCTTCCAGCCGGCCTGAGGAGGAGCCTGTGCGCCCACGCCACGGGGAAAACGAGAGCCCCCGAGTCCGGCGGGCCCGCGGCACGGAGCCGCCCGCCGCGGGAGGCTCGGAGGCGCTGTGCCGCCGCGGCCGCGCCCGCTAGGAAGCGGAAGGGCCGGTGGCGCCGGGAGCGACCCGGGAACCGCCGGAACCCCCGAGGGCCGTGGCCCCCCCGCACCTCCCCGCAGGGGGCGGGCTGAGGGCAGCTGAGCCGGAGCGGCGGCGGGCCGGGCCGGGGCTATGCTGCTGCGCCTGGTGCCCGAGTTCGAGCTGCGCAGGGACGTGCTGCCCTGGCTGGCGGAGCGGGGCTGCGCCGCGGCTCTAGGTAACGCTCCGGGAGGCCGAGGAGAGCCCCATCCCTCCGGCCGGCCGTCCCTCCCTCTCTCCGACCGCCTCCGTGCCCTCGCTGCCGCGGAGGCCGGGCTGCGCCGAGGCCCCCGGGTGAGGGTCCCCGAGAGACCCCCGGGCAGGCCCGCAGCGGGAGCTCCGGCCGCGGGGGCCCGGGGATGGCGGCCGGGGAGCGGCCTCTGGGCCGCCCTCGGCCGGGGCTCGAGGGGAGCGACCCTCGGGTGCCGGGGGATTTGAGGCGGCCAAGTTTGCTGGCCTCAAGGAATTTCTGACAAGCCGAAAACACTTCTACACATCTGCTGCACTCCACAGCTTGTTTCTTCTTCCTTCTTCTAAACACGTTTGGGGCTTTCTCTTTTTCTTCTCTCCTCTCTCCCCCCTCCGCCCCGCCAGAAAAAGAAAAAAAAAAAAAGAAATAAAAAGTGTTAGCATTACGCTCTCTCCCACGCTACTCCCCTTTCTGGGAGGAAAAGCCCCACAGGCTGAGCACTTCGGTGTGCCTGGTAAACGCGTGCTGGTTTAAAATTAGATGCAGCGTCAGCTGTCACAGCACCGTGCGATCGCCGGCGCAGCGAGCGCCCGCGGTAGTGGCTGGAAAAAAGTGACCTCCCGTATTCTTGGCACTGTGGCTTTTTGCTTGTTACTCATCTGCAGAGCAGCTGGCTCAGTTCTGCTTTTCAGAAACTGATGAAAACCTTATTGCAATAAAATTGTAATACAGTAAAAGTTATTGCTTCAGTAGAAATACCATCAATATGCAAGTGTGATGAACTTGAAACACCTTCGGTTGCTTTTACTTATAATACTTAACTTGCTTCCTGCATTGAGGGGCTGTTATCAAATAGGCTCAGAAGGTTTTGTTTGGTGACAAACCAGAAAGTATCAGCTTGGAGAATAAGAGAATTGTTTAGCAAGGCATCATTTAAAAAATCTGAAAAAATACTTCACATTTTCTGTGTTTACTGAACAATTATTGAAAGGTATCCTGAAGGGATCTGAGGTAAAATTCTGAAACTCCATGTATAATTGATTAATCTATGGATTTTTCAGTTCATCACTGAACTTGTTAATGGCAAAAGGGTCTCAAAATGGGACTGACTTGTGTTTGGGAAGGAGAAAATTGAATTAAGTCTTTTGAAATGTAATGGATTCTTCATTCAGTAATGTCCCTGGTAATACAGAAACATAAGAATCTAGTTTGGAGGGTACATCTGATCAAATACCAGTACTGCTGTATTGTGTTTTAACTTATCTGTGTGTAGTTACTTCTTCCCCCTCATGCAATTCTGTCATATTAGGAATGTGAAGGTGGGAGGTAGGGTTTTGAAAAGATTAATTTAAACATCAAAGAAATATCTAATCACAGAAAGCAAGTAATTTTTAGAAGTCATGGTACTTTGTGTCAGTATTTTCAGATGTTACTCATTCATATTTATTATTTTCTTTCCTAAGGACTTGAAAGCACTTGATAGCATGTGAGAACTGCTAATTGCATGAGAGCTGGGAGTAGCTGTGATTATAGGAAGGGAGCGGCAGGCAAAGTGAACCAGCCTTGTTCTCTTTATTCCACTTAATTTGGTATGAGCTGCATATAATGGTCTTCAGGAAATCAAACTCTGCATTCTGATTATGTTGGTAAAAGCTCTGTGCTGGGCACGCAGGCTGGGTTGGTTCTTTTGCAGCCCTTCATCTGCTGGTCTCAGCTGTGGGCATGAGGAAGAAGTTCTAATTCTATGTGCAGGATTTTACTGCAGGAATTTCCAAGGGCAGAGACTATTGCCACTTCTTTGCCTCCATATTCCCACTCACTGTTCTCTAGAGAAGAGAAACTCTTTTCTGACACAGAACTTTTTCAGCACTTTTAAGATGTCTGTGTCATGTGATAGGTAAATCCAATGACATGGAGATTCTCTACCAAAATTCTGTACTGAGGAAGTATTGCATGAGAAAATGTGGAGACCGTAGTACTCATCTTGAAAGTTTGAGGTGGTTGTTAAGTTCCAGGAAGCTTCAGATAAAAAAAAAAAAAAGATAGTATATTGTTACCTTAGACCCTCCCAGCTGTCACCATCTAGCCCTAATGTAGTGGTTTTATAGTGTACTTTGAGTGACCTGAAACCAATAGAAAGTGATGTGTTGCTCAATGTACAGGAAGGGTTTTCATTGTCCTCCCACAACAAAATGGAAAATTTACTTTCTTCTGATAATACTTAAAAACAGTTTTTTAAAAAATTATCACTGCAGACTGTACAAGCCACTTTATAGTATCAGGCTTGTTAAACTAAGTTTCACTAAGTGTCTTCCTTCTATCAACACTTCATGGTAACTGCCAAGTAAATAGTGTTGTACTTGAATAAATGCTTGCAGAGGGTTGAGGAAAGTTCTTTATGTTGATGCTTACTGGACTGCAGGCCACCTTTATTAGAAAATTGAGACCAATAATACAGCTTCAACCTTGCTAAGGGCAAAATTTCCACATCTAGTAAAAATTCCATCACAGATAAACACATTTTTGATGGCTGCAGTGATGAGAAAACATAAAGGCAGCATCAGGAAAGCATGCATTTTTCTCACCTTGAGTACAATATTTTATCTTTTTTTTTTGGTGGTTTTCTTTTTAATTTGTACTGCTTTGCCAGATATGCTCTTCTCTTTCTGTGTCCATCTTAGCTTTCTGCTTGTTTGTTTCTATTTTAACAGTACTCTATAATTCACATCCCGTATAATTTTGTGCCCTGCATTGTTTAGTTCCCTGTACTTGTAGGTAGGTTGTATATCTCTCTGTATAGTATTTAATTTGGGTGGTTCTTTGGATTTTGGTAGGTTTTTTTCTTTATTTATTTCTTTTTGGAGGCAGAGGATGAGCTAAGAATGACACAGGAGTGGTGGTGTTGGTGTTATAGAACTAATGTCTAAAGATGTAATTTATTTTCAGGCTTTCCTTTGAGAGGCTGAAGGGGTAGGTGTTAAAAAATGATATTTTCCTCAGGCTAGTTCTCTCTTCCTGTAGTGTCCAGAGGACTGGAGTATGGCTTAACTGTCTGAACCTCATGTTATGTATAGAGAATAAATGCAAGGAGGTAATTTTGGTTTGGTTTGCTTTTTTTATTCTTTGAAAAAGCACATTCTGTTTGCATAACAAAAGGTAGTGGTATTAGAATCATAATTATAATAAAGAGGTAGGTGTTTACAAAAATAATTGTTTTCTTGCATGTTTTGAAGTTCCTTGACTATCTGTGTTGAAGTTTATCAGATTTAAGTGTGTAAGAAGAACTCTCTCTTTTTCCAGAAAGGAGTAATTTTGGCATATGCAAATAAGTATTTACAAGTAAAAACGTATTTAGCATATTTGCTTAAAGTGTGCATAAATTATAGGACGAACCAGCTAAAATGAAAATCCTGTGTCTTTTTGTACTTCTTATTTCAGACACTTCTGAGAATTCATCAGCACTCTACGTTGTAAATGTTGAAAGAAATGGAAAAATTATTTATACCTGGAAGGTAAGTCCACCTTGGAATTTAATAAAAATGTAGTTGAGAATAATAGTATATGTGAATCTAATTGAGTTTCTTGTAGTTTAATTTTTTTTTAAGTAAGTGTTAGAACACAGAAACACAACTGATTACAACCTGGGGGGGTTGGACAGTGGGAAAATACCCATCTCCACTTCAGTCAAAGGTTAAGAATGATGAAACAGAGAGTAAAGTACTCACCTGATTAAGTCTACAGGGTTTTTGCCCTTGATTTTTTGCTGGACCAGAATCTCCCCTGAATGAAATGCAATTTCTTTAAAACACTTCATAAACACATAATTTCACCCTCAATTTCTTAGTGAAGCCTAGCTATTAAATTCATGTGCAGTGCTTTAGTTAAATGTTTTCTCCTGCTAAAATGTCTTAAGACACCATTTATCTAGCACTGTTTCTGCATGTACCTTTCTTTAAGATTCATCTATAACACTTTATTGCAAGTAGTCTGAAGTAACCCCTGTTTATTTGATGTCTTGAAGTATCTAGAGCTGACTTCTTAACATAGGATTCTGCTCTCCATGGTACATGTTTTATTTTTACTTCCAAGTTGGTTTTCTAATGGTTTTAGAAAATGAGACTTTGTCTTCTTCTCATTGTTCCTTTGATGAGACAAGCTGTGCAGCTCAGAGAAGTCCGTAGATCCAGCTGGATCCTGGAGGATCTTGGTTCTTGAGGAGTACAGATATGAGATGAACTCCAGTAGAGCAGGGTTGCCTTTCATTCCTCTCTGGCTCAACAATGCTAAAACTCTCCAGCTTCCCTAGGGTTAAGGGAAGAGGTGAGGCCTTCATCAAGGCTTTAACTTTCACTGTGGGTGGATGTTTCCTTTAGTACAAGCATAGGGAGGGGAGTTTGTACAAGACAACAATAACCATAAAAACAATTCTAAAGAGTGTGTCAAATTTTTGGTTTTTTTTCATTGCTTAATACTCTAGAAGCCTTAATACAAATAACCATGGAGCTCAGCAGGAGATCTGGTACTCTCTGTGTGTGTGGTGTTGCTGCTTTCTAGCACCTGTGGAATCTCACACTAAGCTTTTTTGGGCCTCTGGCAGCCTAACTGCCTTGTGTGCTCTTCAGGCTCTTGCAGCTGGCGCAGGGGATGAGTTGTAGCTCAAGGTTCACATGTCTAAATGGAGGTGTCTGCCTGCATGCTGGGTGTTTAGGCTCTCACTGTAGTCTCTAGGGATCTGGTCAAAGCAGTTGGTGGAGCTTAGAGAACTGGCCACTTGTAGCCTGTGCTTTGGGAGGAGGTGTGTGGTGTGGAGGATGTAAACTGGGCTGAGCTGGCCTGGCTTGTTTCCTAATGGATACAAATAGAAAACAGCCTTTGTCTTTTAAGTGAGTGACAGTCAAGTGTATTCTGTGTGAAACCAGGGGAAGGTGGACACTGAGTTTTATTTTCAAGCTTATTGTAGAGTATTGTGTTGTACTGTGGTTTTGACGGTGTCCATATTCTGTGACATTAATAGTTAACGTAAAGGAAAATAGTTCTAACAGAAGTGAATTCTATTTGCAAGGTAATGCAAGAATCTTCAGAGTGCACATGGAAACAAGTGTCCTAGTTTATGCATAGTCATGGGCATTGATGTAGTTCTGTTACCAGTCTTGTGAAGTGTATTTTTCAGTATCTAAGTAAGATGGTGTTAACATTTCACACTTGAAAAAAAAAAGTTGTTTGTGAAAGCACTTGCTTAATCCTAAATTAGGGGACCTAGAGCCTGTGTCTTAATATAAAGACATTTTGTTTTCCTTTTTTAAATCAGAAGTCAAAGACTTTTGTCATTGCCACAACAATAATGACACACTCAGAAATAGACCCCTTAGGAAGCAAATACTCAGGCTTTTGTTTCAACTTCACAAAGCAAGATGCCATAAATTTGTAAATAACCACAGATCTCTCCCCTCTCCCCCTAAGCAATTGTTAAAAACAATGAAGCTCACTGTGGAAGTAGAAGCCTTTGTGACTGGATTTAATTTCAGTAGTTTAGCAATTTAGTGCCTATACCCAGAGTACATTAATACACATCATCTTGATTTGCTATCCAGTACATGCTGAAAAGCAGAATTTTAAAAAATATATATTTGAAAAATTTAATGTATGCTAAAAATTAAGAAGTAGTGAAGTTTTGATTTGTAGTCCCAAACATTTGTAAGTGCCCCAAACAAAATCATCATATATTATTTATCAATAAGCTAGAAAGGATATATATTATGTTACTCTTCAAAGGCAGAAGGCTAATGGTGAGTTTATAAAATACTTACCCTTCAAACAATCACTTCCTAATGAAATCCTTTTTCCAGGCTACAGCCAGATCAGTGGGAGCTGATTTTTGGTGATGTTCGATGGTTCTGTGCTCCCTTTTGACCCACCACATTGGAGAGGTTTGGAATTCCAGCCTTAAATCTCCAAGGGCCAGAGGATCCCTACTGATTCTTGTTCAGACATCTCTCTTCCTGGCCCTATTGCCTGTAACTAAAACCAGTTTAGAAGCAAAGTGAGAGAGAGGCATTAGGTTTATGCAATGGCTTGTGGGCTGTGGATTGGCCACATTTCAGCTTTATCCCATGTGTTAGCTCTAAAAGGAAAAAATAAATCTTTGTTCTCTTGGAATTAGAATTTGCTTTCTTGGAATTAGATAATTAACTGCCTGTTTATATATAGGACAGGGAAGTGTGTGAGGATGTGTGTCAAGGGGCAGGGAGAACAGGGAGGTAGGAAAAAAAAGTGTTTAACTTTGTCTATATTTATATACTTTGTGTATATTTATATTGCTAGAGCTAATTTGTTTCCAACTATAGGGAAATCAGAGAAACACTCACATTGGATTGTATGATCTTCAAACAAAACAAAACGAGGTGAGAGCAATACCAGGTTTCTCTCTTGTGACGACAATCTGTAATGTTTCAGATTTTGATGCTTTGCAACACAGTATGTTATGTCCTTAAGCAGTGTATCCTTGTTGGAAACAGAAAAGATACTGGAGAAGGTATTGGAATGATTCTCAGTAGTGTAAGAATGCACCACATTGCAGAACATCTCAAAAGGCTTGAGAGTAGTAAAGCATCATGTCTGCAATCTTCATTTCTAAACAACCTTTTAAACAACAAGTCCTTTCCACTCCTCTTCATATTGCACACGTGTGCCAAGAAGTAAATGTTTGGAGTTTTCTTTATATGTGCATTCTTGGTCTGTTTGGTGATACCGTTTTAAGAGATTATTTTATTCTAAAACTGTACACATTGCAATTCAGTAACTAAAATCATGATAACAAGTTTTTGAAGGTGTCCCCATAATAGTAGGAAATGAGTGAAATTTTGTATTTATATAAAGGTCTGCAGTGCTGCTCTAGTGGCAACATAGAGCTCAAAAGAAAAACTAAAAAAAAGAAAAAAGAAAAAAAAGGAGAACCGTTACAATTCAAATTTGAAATGTGGTTCTTCTGGGCATGAAAAATATGGCTTAAAGATAAAAACTGTGGAACAGCAGTGTTTTCCTAAGAAGTAATTATATGGTTTCCTTTATGGAGTTTGAAAAAGCACAGTTATTAACATTGTTGTGTTCTCTGTAGCACCTCTATATGTTTGAGAAGAATCTGCACATAATCAGCTGTTCGATCAACAATGAAAGGACCTTATTGGGTAAATATGTGCTTTCTCACTAGATTTTTTTGGTAAAGGTTTAGTTTAGCAGGCTGATACATTTGGGATTAGAATTACTTTAATATATTTTGACCCATGTATTGCCCACAGCAGTTTATGAATTTCTGTGGATCCATTATCAGCTAATGCAGGTAACAACATAAAGACACAGCTGTGACAGTATTGCTGTTTTATTAAAACATCTAAGACACACTGCCCCTTTGTTCACTTTCTCCTCCTGCATTTGTGCATACCTGCTACATCTAGAAGAGCTTCTGATGTTCCTTTAACATACATGTTTTTGGTAAAAGAATTGTGATGCTCATTCTTCAAGGATGTTTGATAAGATTGTCAAATATGCACACTCACTGTGGTTGTGTTGGTGTTTTCTCCTCCCGCAGCAGTCAGCTTCTGTCAATATACAGAGGAAGAAAGAGCAAGTCAGCTCTTACAGTCAGGTACTGCAAGTGGATTTTTTAATACTGTTTGAAATATTGTACCTTTTTGCTTTCTTTCTCAGGTATTTCTGTTTAGAAAACAAACTTGCTTACATAAAAGAATATTATCTAAAACATGTTCCTTTTGCAGCGTCCAAGTATTTAACCTTGCTAATCGAAATTCATCCCGTTAATAATGTGAGAGTCCTAAAGGCTGTGGATAGCTGTGTTCGAGTACAGGTAAAGTATCCAACTAATCTGAAGATAAGCCTTTTTAATCTGCTATGCTAGAGAGAAAACATGGTTTAGTGCAGAAATATCTCCTGTTAACTTGCAATGTTACAGAGATAATGTCCCCTGTTTCTTCAGAGAAATAAAAAAATGTCATAAAATGAAACTTGATAAAATGTTTGGTATAGAATATTTCTCAAACATGGAGGCTGCTTTTTTATTTCTCTTTGGTCTTCCAAATTTTGCAGTTATAGTGACTGGTGACTATTAGTATGTAATAATAGCTATTTTTATTAGTTAAATATCATTAGTGTATCTGGTTGAATTTAAAAATACATAAATATCCAGCTAAAAAAACCCAAAACATTTTAGATAAATGTTCTAAACTACTTTGTTTTTTTACTTACTTCTGTGAAATTTTCTGTATAGTTTCTTTATCCAGCTGAAGGAAGAAATGCTTCTAGAGAAAGTCGTCTCTTGCTAGTTTCAGAAGATAAATGTGAGTTAATATTTTCAAAGTAAATTGTCATTCTTTTACCTCAGGATGATTGTTATAGATTGTATTTTTGGTAGACTTTTATTGGGAAAAAAAACCAGGAAAAAGAAGGGTGTGAGTTATTCTAGGTATTCCAAAGATCTGTCAAAAACTGTATCATTTTTTACCAGATTTTTTTTTCAATATTAACAGAATGGCCATCTTTATCTATTTATAAATTAGTTGCTTAGCTCTTGCATTCATTAGTCATCTTTGTTTCTAAAAAAGCTAAAATAGACTCCTTATAGCTGCCTATATAAATCCAGAGCAAATCAATTGACTGAAAGACGTCATTTAACTTGGGAAGTGGGACAAGAATAGAGCAATATTTCCTTGGATTCAGCTAACATTGCATGTTCAGCCTAATCTAATGGCAGGGAATGGATAAAGATGGACACTTGGAAAAGACTGGGTTTTTCCTTCTTATTTCCATCCCCTTGGAGAGGCCCATCTTCCCTAAGCTAGACACCAACCTTGGGAAGGTGGCCTTAGGTGGACAGAGCTAAATCAGAAACACAACATCTGCTGGGTGAATGTTGCGTTTCTCACACAGGCCAGCTGTGGATAACTTCCAGGAGTTTTATGTGGGAAAGGACTGTGAGGGCTGTTCATGACAGGAAGTGAAACAGGTCAGGGATGGTGTCGGACACGGGCATGCAGCTCTGCAGACTTTTTCTTTCCACCTTGGGTGCTCCTTGGCTTGGTTGGGCACATTCCAGTCACCACTCTTCAAGCCTGGGCTGTGCTGATGTGGGCAGGGAACTCTTTCCATGAGGTGTTATGGCTGAGGCCACTCTCAGCTCAGGAAAGGAAGAGACTCCAGGTCTCTGTGTAGGCACCTGTGCTCATGTGTCACAGATTTCCTCTTGCACTGAGTTGAACTTTCCTGGCCCTAAAGTGTTCTTACAGAATTCTAAGAGGTGAGCTTGTTTAATGAGCTGTATAAAAGCATTAAAAATGTTTGTTTGTAATAATTTTTTAAAAAATTTTATTTTAAAGATATTGAACAATTTGACATTCATGTTGTTGCAGAAGAAGAACACAAAGTGGTAAGATTAAAAAATCTTTGGGTTTGAAGATTTTTTTTTTACTTTAATTAATTTAGCTGAAAGTTTTGAATTATTTTTTATAGTTTTATACTTGGGCAACACAAAGTTTATTAAAGAAAGCATTGATTACTATGGCAACTTATGCAGGTGACCACAAAGCTGACTGAAAAGCTTTACACCTTGTAATCTATGAGGAAAATTTTTTATTTTACTGGGTTTGTTATGTGTTGCTGAATGCTTCTGTGTGTTAGAAGTTGGGAGTAAAAATAGTGTTTATTGACTTAAAAACTATTTAAAATATCTGCAACCATTTAAAATATTTTCAGTTGTCTATTATGAGTCTGTGTGAACCCAGTAGAGGATTCACTTAAAAAGAAAAATGAGCAGAAGATGTAAAACTTGGATACATTCCGAGTACAGTGAATGTTCCAATCTCTGTCTCTCCTCATCTCTTTTTCTGTTTTTAACATGAATTTGTTGTCAAAAAATGGTGGATATTCTGCTTGAAAGACTTATTGTTAATGAGCACTTGTCTAATATTGTAAATGATTGTGTCACGAAAGCCAGTGTTTTGTGTTATGGAGGTGAATGTAGGCTTTGAAGGAAAAGTTAAGGACCTGATTTTTGTCCTTTCAATCTTTTGTGATTTCTCAGTTTGTCATGACCCTTCAAGCAGATGCATTTTTTATATGCTAGACTACAGTAGTGGAGTAAAGACTTAAGTATAATCACAAAACAGATTGATCTGATGTCCTTCTGACAAACAGGATTGTTTTTGTTGACATGAAATCTCCCTGTATCATGCCACTGTGCATGTATACAATCCCAAGAGTTTTCCACAGTTCTAGCCTTTTCTCTACTCCAGCTCTCTCTCTCACATGGCTGAGGCTTTGGATAGAAATCTTTTTTGGAGCTGTCACGTCTCCCTTCAGTAGTTAATGTAACTGGTTCTGAACTGACTGTGGTATTTCCATTCTCTCTGAGGAAGGGTGCCTCTGCTATTCTTTGTTCACTTTGAGCAGTTTGAGTGGTGAATTTCTTGCAAGCAAGGAGGACTGAAAGAAAAGATTTGTTAGTAGGTGTACTCTGAAAACTGTACTTCTGATCTCTTTAAACTGAGCACCTTGCACACAACAAAGGTGGACTTCATGCTGCTGACAGGAGCCTATTCCTTTCAAGCTCCTTACTATTTGTGTGTGTTCTCTCACTGCTTTTCTCTTTAAAGCACAGACTGTGCGTAATTGTTGCAAAACCTTATTTGATGGCTTCTAATATTTTTATTCTTTCCCTGTAGGTGATTCAAAAGTCAGGTCAGCTTCCAAGAGCCAAAGTTGTAGATGACCTCGTTTGGGCGCAGTGGGATATGATGGAGCAGAGACTCTTCTACATTGTTCCAAAGGTGAGCTGAAAGTCATTCTTGAAGTTTTGCTCCTGCCTGTCTAGTGACAGTGAAGTTTTAAGGGTGTGGAGTAGCAGGTAGGGGTTTGTTTTCCTTAGGATGGTCTTTCATGTTCTTGCCTCATATCGATTCAAGCAAAAGCCAAACTTGCCGTAGCTGCTGTTGTGGTTAGTACATAGCAAGAAGACTGGTGGTCTTAGTGCTTTCTATAAAAAAGGTGGGCTTGGTAATTTTTTTTTTCTTGCTTTAGAAAGGTCTTTTATTCAAAAGTATCTAAATCTATCCAAAACTGCTGTGAGTATAATGCCTCTGTTCTAGAGAATTCACATCTAGAAAGTATATTGTGGGCAGACTTACTGAATGACCAAATGAGGACAGGTTGTTGGCAAGAAGCTCTGAAACTCTCAGGGCTTGGGTTTTTTATTTTGTCTGAGGGATATTTGCACTTGATGCATTCTCTGTAAATAAAAAAAAAGATTTTTTTCTTTACTCTTCTTAGCCACAAAGAGAATGAATGTTAGGAAATAACAGGAAGTGAACTGTGATGGAGAAATGCATTTATGTTTTTGTTTCTGAGATACCTTTTTTGAACTGACCACAGTAAGATGCAATTCTTTTTACCATATTGGTAGATATGGAAAACATTTTTTTAACCTTCTAAAATGTGTGAGACGTGTATTGCTGTGCTTAAAGTGAGAGCCCACACAGTTATATATGATTGGCAGATAATGATCTGGGACAGGAAGGAAGCATGTCATAGTGCTATTGTAAGGGGTTATATATGGTTTTTAAATTCTTTTGTCCCCTAACTTCTGCATATCTGTTAGCAAAGCAGGTTGAGTGTGAAGAATGGTCACTTCTGTCTGTATAATATCCTTTCTTACTTACAAAACACATCCTTTTTAATTCCAGGAATCAAAGAGTACTTTAAGGTGTGTCCAGTTTTATCCTGAGGAAAATTTTAACTCAATAGTAAGTTATGAGTATTTTATTATAAATGATTTTCAGTGGGATGTAATTATATTTTCCAGGTACTGGTATAGAGATCTGTTTGTCTTTTTCATTGATGAAACTTTTTCAGAGGAAAACTGGAGTTTCTTGGGGTTTTTTTTGCATTATTTTCTTGTTTAGAATATATTCAGTCACATTCAGATTTTTCCCACAGTAAGGTACTTTAGTGGAATTGCACTTTTTTTCACATAGAAGGCAGTGAGTGACATTCATGACACTATACTGAACTTATACTCACTTATTGAAAAAGCAGCCTTATCAAGTGCACTAGACAAACAAACCATGTGATTTTGTGTCAGTTTTGAGTGAGACAGGAACATCTGTTGCAGCCAAAATATGAAAAACAGAACATAAAAATTACAACATGTGATTGTTACTAGACCTTTGTCCCAGTGGCTTTTATTTTCTCCTTTTAAAAAAGAATCTGTTTTATGGGGGTTTTTGACATGACTGTAAGGATTAGAGGAGGATAAATAAACTTGTTAAAATGTTGAATCTGGTGAAATGTGATTATGACACATTTTACTGGTCTGAAATGCTAAACATAGTATATTGACCTCTGTAAAGAACAGGTTTGTTTTCCTTTTTGTTTAACAGCTGGAATCACACCTGGATATTGCTGTAAATGACACACAATTGAAGTAAGTTGTTTGGTTTTTTAATGTTTTGCTTTGCTTTCCTTTCAATATACATGGTAACATTTTACAAACCTAAATAAAATTTGTCCAAACCACAATATGTTTGTTTGCAGTTGCCTACATGGCACAGGAACATGATAATAACGTGAAAACTGTGTCCAGACCTCCAGTTTTTATTTTCATCAGAGTCAACTGTAAAAAGTAATTTAATCCTTGACTGCTTCCTAGTGCCATTTAAAAAAATTATTTGTCTGAAGAGCTAGCTATGGGTTAAACCTTCTGAGTATGCTGGACCTATTTAAATTAATTTGCTTTAACCTTGGTCACCCATTTAATGGTGATGTCAAAATATCTGTCAAGGGAAGCTCTGCATTTTTAATTGCTGTTTTATTGGGCAGTTAAGCAAACCAGTAGTACCTTTTTATGGCCTGTGAAGACACTGCCTGTACTCTCTTCTCCAGCATGCTCCTTCCAGCAGCCTACACTTCCAAAGAAAAAGATTTGTCTGGTTCTGTGTCTGCCATGCTCATGACTGCATCTGAGATTGTCTCCTGAGGGCTCCCTCTTAACTGAGGGAAAAAAACTAGTCAGGATGGTTTTACTCTGTCATAATCCTCATCTATCTTTACATTCCAAAAGGGCCCATTTATTTTTGTGAATAAAAAGGGAGGCCAGAGCTGTTAGGCCAGAGCTGTTAGGCCAGGTATCAGTAGCTGAAGTTGGTTTAGTTCCACCCTGCCCCAGCTGTGGTCTCGGAATGTCTCAGTGCTGTGCACAAGGCTCAGTGTGGTGCTCCTGCATGTGCAGGTTGTGTCCTCTTACAGTTGGTGCTGAAAGAACACAGCTCTTGTAAGAGCTTCAATGCTGTATTTTACTTTATTTTATTGGTTTTCAAAATTACTGCAGAAGACCAAAGGGAAAATCCCTACAGGATCAAAATACTTCCTGGAAGAAAATGCAACCAGACAAAAAAATCACCCAGCAACAAAAAAACCCAAAGCAGACTGACTACAATCTTCTGCTGCATGTTTTGCAGGGTGAAAATAGACCTTGTAGTTTTAAAAATATGTAAAACCATTAAAACACAGGCAGCATGAGACTGAAAATGTCACGGTATAACAAGTTCCACGTGAGTGTGATTTTGAGCTTTTCTTTTCAAGTATTTCCACTGAAGGTAGTGTCCTTACTGCAGATGAAAATGTGGCTTTACAGACATGGGCTGTACAGTTAGTCTGCAAAACCTTTGAGTTATTAGGTGTCACAAGTATTTGGATTTCCAGTATGTTATGACAACTTGCTTTCACTTCAAAGTATAGTAATGGTTGGACAGTGCAGTAAGTGAATATGAAGTTGTCAGGTATGTTCAAAATTGGTGGATAACAGTGTGCAGTCTTGGGATTCTTGTTTCTAACAGCATTGAGCAAATTGGTTAAAGCCCAATTTAACTTGTATTACAGAACATTTTATTATAATTTAATTAGTATATTTTGGTTACATAGTGACTGTTCTGGTGATCTTTTTGTTGTGATAAATCTCTGTGGATGAAGTGATTTACTTAGTGATCTTTATTTGCTCATAGACTTGTGAATTTTGGATATGATTACTGTCAAGATCAAGATGTTGCATCTAAATCTTTGAACCTTCAGGTTTTCACAAGTAAAGCAGGTAATGAGTAAATCAAGTATGGTCAAAATTACCTCCACTAGTAATTATCATGCAGTGTAATCCTAATTGATTACTGAGTTTATTCATAAAATATTGGAAAACACACAAAAATACAGAAATTTATAATGTGAGTGTGAGATTTGTATTCCTTTAGAGCATACTTGGCAGGTTACTGTGAAGAGAGGGAGAAGGCAACTGTGCTTTATTAGTATTAATAAATTTCTTACCTTCTGAAAGCTGCAGTGAATTTGAGCTGAAGTACCCAGGGTTTTATATATCAACACTAACAACAAAACAGTCACCCAGAAAACTTTTGGTAGCCTAACTTCAAAGAACTGGTACCAGGGAAATCTCTCAGCCTAAGAACACCTTAGCATTTTCCTGGCAGTTTCAGAACCCAGCAGGTACCAAAGTGTGGCTGTGTGTTACATTAAAGCAATCTAATGTTAAAGCTGACCAAAATGATGTTAGAAAGTAAATTCAAGGAAGGTTTTGTCTGGGTTTCTGATCTAGTATATATTTGTGTTACAGAGTGGACATGTGTACACAGAGCATGTGCAGTGCAGGCTTTAAGAGCTTCATATTGCTGTTAGTATGTGGTGTTTAGAAGGTCTAAGTATGTGGTACTAAGCATGGTATGTGCTACTCAAAGGTTTAGTATCTATATGATTCCTTAAACCTAAAATGTTTCTTAAACCTTTAGGATTTTGGAGCCTCCCTCCATCTTGATGTATGCCATGAGCTTTTTTGGATTAAAAGCTTGTCTCATGAGGTATCTGTTCATCACAGCTGTTTTCAGCTTCTGAATTAGACCATCCAGGCAGGCAGAGATGGTGTCTGTTTAACCTTCGGCTGGTCAGCAGAGTTGCACAGGGAAGTGTTGCAGGAGAGGTTTTACATGTTCCTCCCCAAGGCCTGCTGTGCACACAGCGAGCTGCTGAGCTGTCTGCCACTTGCACTGAAATGCCCATTAGTGCAAATCAAGTGAAATACAGCTTTCTTACACGGGTTTCTTTCCTTACCAAGGCAAACTGCATGCTTATGAAGATTAGAGGGAAGGAATTAGAAGTAAGAAAAGCCAAGTTTCTATCTTTCAAATGTAGATTGAGCTTTTTCTCTGTTTCTCTCTTACATAAACAGCCAGTCCAATAATGGAAAATATTATAGATTTGTATATAGGTTTCCTTTTAAAACCTATACTTCTCTGGGGAGGAGTATATTCAGACTGAAGTACCTCCTTGAGTTTAGGATGAAATTCAGTCATCCTCCAACAAGACTTGTTTAGTTACTGTGAAGTAAAATGTTGTTTTTCTGTCTGGTCACACAATATTTAAAGTCTGTGTGGAACCTTTCTAAAGCAAAAGGAAAAGTAAGTGCTTTTCATTGCACTGACTGTGAAGCAGATAATTTGACAATTGCACTTAAATGAGATTACTGTATGTGGCTTATCCTTGAATAGTGTTTAAAACTGAGGATTACCTTGCACAACCCATTTCCAGTAACTAACAGTTTGGACCAAGTTATTTTGGTGCTAAAACCCTATCTAGTTGTTGAAGAACACTGTGGGTAATCACACTAAAGATTCCCTTTTGTGCCTGAGGGGTGATTTGCAAAACTGGACTGCAAGTTCTTTGTGAAGCAGACAGTGCCCGCTGTGGGACTGCTAGCACAGCTCTGATATTAATGCCAGTATCCCTGCTCAGACTTCGGACATCCCTGGCAAAGTGTAATTGGCAAAACTTCAAACTGCAATATTCCATGCAATTTCCCATTTAATTAAACTGTTATTGGCTCCTGCCAATATGAACTCTGAATGAAATCACTTCTCCTTTCTCAGACTTCTGCAGCAGAAAAGTAGTTCTGTTCCTTACACTCAGCACAGACAAAATCTCTCCAGATAAAAACCTCCATGTAATTCTTGAATAGCTGAGATCAAGCAGTTCCAGTCTCAGAATTAACTTGGCAGGTCCAGAATTCAGTGGTTATTAGATAAACACTGTACTATTATATTTTCTCTTAGTGCTTTAGAAATATTTTTCAATTAAATTTGCTCAATATTTTAAAAAATGCAGGCAGTAAGAGGTCATAGACACTGGATTACCATCAGCTAATTATCCCCTGAAATGTAGGCATCTGGACTATGTTTCTAGAGAGAAATAGGATGTGTCATCCAGAGGATGAGTCAATCCATATTTCTTTGTTTGCTGAATACGGCTCTAAATGAGAGATGTTTGGATGGCTGAAGTTAAGTGGGGCAAGTCCCTCCTAAGTACAACTAAACAAAATCCCTGGTGCAATGTACTTCAGTTGTGACATTTGGATGCTTTGTTGAGATGCTGTTACAGCCTCATGTCTTGAGTTTTTGCTTAAACAGAAATGAGGAATTTAGTTAAAGTTTCCTAGGGAAAACTTAATTTCTGCATATCATAGGTGACTCTTACAGTCTCAGTGGGCTGACTTTGTCGAGTGCCAGAGTTGTAACTGCTGTTTCCTGAATAGGAGTAGAACTTAATTTTTAAATTCTTCCTTATTTTCTCTTTATTTATTTATTTATTTTTAACCTTTGTGGTCAAGATATTTTTCTCTTTTATTTCTGGGAAGACAAGTGTCCATCCAAGTATATCCTCACATAAGTCTTCTCACCTTGCAGTATTCAGCTACAGCTTTTACTGTTGGGAAATGAAATGAGTAGTGTGGAAGACCTGGCTCTGCATACAGTTGCAATAGGCTAATAAGCTTTCCCTGCAGCAAGACAACCCAGCTCTAATTTGCAGAGAGCACTGCTAAGGGTAGGAAAGGAGTCTGTGGTGTATTCTCAGTCTCTGGCTGCTCTACTGGGATTGCCAGGACTGTGTCAGATGTAACTTTGCTTGGACACCTGTTGGTCTGAGGCTGCCATGTTTCTGTCTGTATTAACAAAGCACCGTTTGTTATTTCCGGTTGTTTGGAGCTCAGTTTGTTGACACATGGACCAATATTGTTGAGTTTAAGATGCACATCCTATTTACAGTCTCCCATAGCTGCCGTTTCTGTGGTCAGCTTGCACATTGCCCACTGACACTGCAGTCTGAACAGCCTCGCTTGCATGTTGTGCAATTTACAGAGCAGTGTACACAGAAGACTCCAGCATACAAGAAGGAAATTTGCAGTGCTGGAAAGGAGCTGTTGATAATAAAACAGCAATCCAGTGGGTTGCTGGAACTTCTCCAGTCTCCCTCATGAGTCCTGATGCTGCTACTTTAAAAATTATGCATGTTCTGAAAGAAGCCAAGTGCTCTGGCAAAATGCCCTGTCTGTTGTCTGAATGACTCAAATGTCCAAGTGAAACTGTATCAAACCATATTCAGTCAGCTAAGAATAAGCAGAAAGAAAAATTGCATCTTAAGAAAGCAGTTACCTTCCCCAGAAGGCAGAAGCATGAACTATCTCAGCCATATCTGTATCACAGCTATGGTACAGCCTTGTGGTGTGAAATACTGAAACATTTAATCAAATAAAGTAACTGGGTACCTGTGCTTTTTTTGTACTTGTGCTTTTTCCATAATGTGCCATTTTCTGCATAACTTGTATACACAGCCTTTTATTTTTTACAGAACAGTACCTGTGTTAGCATTACTTTATTTTCTTCTTTTAAATCATAAATTTCCAATAAAGGTAAAAGGTGAATGGTCATATTTGTGGACAAGCTTTCCCAGCTGTATTGGGATAATGTGGTTTGGAAGCTGTTTTTAACATGAAAGCCAAAGCATCAGAGTAAGGGGATTAAAGTTTTTATAAGAGATGAAAGCAGGGTTACCATCCAGTGGGGTCAAAACAGGGATCTAGAATTATTCTGGAAGTGGGAAACCTTCCTGTATGCAGTATTCTGGCTGAAATAAGCTTGTCCCAAGGACTGACTTCTCTCCTAAAAAAGGTAATAGCAGTTCTTTGGGCTGGAAAGGGGAGAAGTGGCTACCACTTCTAGTGTGAGAAAGCCTTGGTAGTGTATTCATGGTGCTGCCAATATGAGATTACTTGAGAAGCAAAGAAATATTGTTTTATTATGTTATTGAGCATATCTGACAGCTCCTGAACACAAAATATCTGGATTGAGGCAGTTTGTGGAGAGAAAGGCTTGATCAGTTTTCTGGCTGCAAGCATGTTTTCTCCTGGAAACGGCTAAAATGTTACTTCCCCTAAAAGAAAGAACTGGCCATGACAGGACCCAGGTTTCCATTGTGCCAGATTACCTCCTCTGTTCTTTCTTGATTTTGTTTCATTAGGTAAATGATGATTACAGTCCATAATAGATATTCCCTGTTTTTGAGAGATTATTTTTAGTTTCTAATTTGAAACAGTCTTTATTTGGTTTTGTGCAGCATAAAGATGTCTAGATACTCAGCTGGACAAGTGAATTTTCTTTCCCTGTTTTGTCTTTTTAGGAGGCTTGTGTGTGTGCTGTAGTCTAGTCTCTGATATTCCTCATGAGATCATATACTCCATATATTTTTTACATAAAGGTAAGACTAACTTGTTAACTTACTGTACCTTATTGTGGAGAATGTCAGTGTGCTGAAAGAGTCAGAGAATGCCTTTCAAAACAAATAACTACCAAAGCTGCAGACAATAAACTACTGTGGCTGGTGTTTCAAGACAGCAGCTGCCTTTAGCTGCAGAGTTGGCTTTCCTGCTGTAGGCTTCCTGCCTGATACTGAGTGAGTAGCTTCAAACCAGTGGCCTTGTAAATGGTTATTAATTTGGTCCCTTATTTCTAGCCAGACTTTCCGGCATGCTGAGCACAGACATCAATGAAATCTGTGGGAGCTTGCAGGTGTGTTGTACTTATGCCATAAGGCATTTGTATGGGAAATAGAGCCAACAGCTCTTAGCTTGAATGTCTGTTTAGAATTCCAGTTCAATGTGTCATTTTCACAGCAAGATGTGCAACACCCACTGACTCTAAGAATAGTTGCTGTGTAAGTGGTGCTCTAGCTCTTGAAGTTAAGACCTTTGTTTTAAAATAATAAAGGACATTGTTTTATTCCAATTAGAATAAAAGTTCTTATTATCAAGATTTTCTTATTTGATACATGGACAGAGGGGCAAATTATTTCTAAACTGAGAAGTGATGTAGGATGGAGTAACTGTGTTCAAGTGCACACTATGTCTCTGTTCTACCTTAACTGTTTGCTTTCTTGTGTCAGGATGCTTCCCATATGTCAGAGCTGTACATAACACATTGCTTGCATTATATTGCTGGAATATTGTGGGATTGAGTGAACTACCTTTTTGTGTTCTTGAAGGCATTAACAAATTGGAAAAAGTCCTTTTGGGGTGTGACACACTGTGCATTGCGCTGCTGCGAAGGGCTGATTTCCCCAGACACACCTGATGTGTAGCCAAAGAGTTGTTGGATTGCTTGGAGCCAACCATGGCCCTTGGACATCCTCATCTGTACTAGCAAGAAGCTGAGGATAAATATTGACATTGACTAGCTAAGTCTGAAATGACCTCTGGAAATGGAATGGAGTTGTTTGGTACAGAGCTGTTTGTGGGTTCGTGTAAGATTCATCAGTTGTACAAGAGAATTTTAATAATGATCCTGCAGTGACCCACAGAAGTGGTGGTATATTGGGTCCATTACTGACATTTTGGAGTCCATAAGCCATATTTTGAAGACATTTAAGAAGCTCAGTTTGTTCTGCAGCCTCTGTAATCTTGACTGGAAGCTTCCCACCCCTGCTAAAACAGTCACTGCAGCATAAACAGAGAAGTCACGATGTTGCAGTTGAATTCTGCAGTGCTGGTTTTAGCTTGCATGTGCTCATGCTGGCAAGTGACAAAGTGGTGATGGGGAGTACACTGACTCATTGCAAGCTAACTTTAGTCAGTATTTTGTATGAAAAACTATTATCTTTTGACACCTCTGCGTCTGTAGTGTTGCTGGTGGTGATTTTTCTCTTGGTGGTCCTGTAAACTATGGATCTTATATTGAATTTCCATGCATTATTAAGTAGCATCCTGATCATGATACCATTAGTAACTAGAATCTTCAGCTTTTCTCAGATACAGAGGAAATGTGAGGGCATTGTGTCATTCTTACTGGGTGCCAGCAGTGTGGTACAAGTCTAGATTAGAACAACAGCTGTGCTGATGCATAGCCCATGCAAACACAGCAGGTCTGAAATTGGCCTTTGTATAAACTGAGCTGAACTAAATTAGAGCAATAAGGCGTGAAGATAAGCAAAGTGGAAATTCTTTAAAGCAATTGAAAGATCACCAAAATGTGAAACACAGCTACATAAAGGATTTGCGTTTGGGTTTTTCTGGGGGAAAGGTATTTTTACACAAGCTTGCTCTGGGATGGAGTTCTTCTTTAAACTACAAATGTAGGCCGTGCAGTGCATGGCTAGTTTTCACACACTAAAGAACTGCAGAAGTTTCTAGCTGTAAAGTCGTAGGTGGATTGTAACAAATGGTTTTTATTGTTTGAGGTTTTTAAAGTTTTTTTTTTTTCCCCTCAGGTTACAACAAAACTTTTACAGTTTCTCTGGAAAGAACAAAATCTCATCAATTCAAGGAAGTGGCTTTTATGAATCTTGGTAGGTTACTTGTGTTACTTTCCTGTGTGATTGCCATTCTCTGTGTAGTACAGAGACAAATGGCTAACTCTTCTCTGGAAGGAAAGGATTTTTTTTTTCCTTGGCTTTAGGTAGCAGTGTTATTTTGCTGCTTTTCTTCTGCTTGCCTTTTGTATTTGGCACTTGATATTGCAATGTCTCACGATTATTAAGCAGCTTCCTCTGAAATTGCCTCAAAATCTGTGCTGAACACCAGTTGCTGAGTTCTTGAGTATCTCAAGTTTCTTGAATCCTACCCTGGAAACCCAAATGTACTGCTAGTGTTTCCTGTGTTAATACAACAGCAGCTTTTAATTAACTCATTTTATATTTCCTAGATAGAATCAATTCCTCACAGAGAAGTGGGCCAAGTTGAGAATCATGTGAAAGAGCCTCTTAAAGCAAATAAGTGATCAGGTGCTAAATTGACCACTGTTGTTTCTTTAAATAGACTATTATGTGGCTGCTTATTTGCCTGGCCAGTTCCTGCACCTCCTGAACATTCAACATCCTGACATGCTGTGCTATAGTTTATTTCTGACAGGTATAGTACAACTGCTTTAAGTAATTTAATTGTTGTTGTGGAAACTTGTTCATATCTCTCTACATGGAAGTTGTATTTCTCAATGTTTCCTTATTGCACAGTGTTCTGACAAAGGAAGGATACTGAAAAAATAAGAATGACATTTTTGCTACTTTCCATTTTAGAAAGAGAAGCTGAACTGGCATTTCATACTCTATGTGTTTCATACTTCTTGCTTGTTATGAAATGGAAGAAGACCTTTCACTGAATTTGAAATTCTCTGCCTTGGTTTCATAGTTTCCCTTCCCCCAACTTTCCCCATGGTTCTTGGTCCTCCACTGTTTTCTAATTTCACATGAGATGTAAATTTGATTTTACATTTCCTTCCTCCAATTGAGTTGCTCTAAATGTGTGTGTTTGGAGGGTGTGGGGAAAGGAAATCTGTGTTTCCTTCACCTGATCAGGCTGATGCAATTTAATTTAGAGTCTCATCTGAGATGCATGTTACTTCATTTCCAACGCATTTCCAACAAACACGTCTTTGTGGGAAGTGGTTTATTTTTGGAAGTGGGATGCCTTTGTTTGGAAACAGAAATCTGTTGTTCTGATTGGGTGAAGGGGACATAAATTGTGAAAACTGGTGCAGGGGCAGTGTCATAGGAAGCGAATACCTGTTTTGTATGTGTAATCAAATACTGTCCTGCTAAAAATGAGTGGGAAGTATCACTGCTGGATGGTGGGTCTGATTTCTCTGATGCAAGGGCTCTCAAATACAGTACCTGTATGGTGCCATGGTGGTGAACACCTTCCTGTTCTGGCCATTTGGATTGATGGCAAGAGATCCACCAATAGAAGTTTGTATCATGCTTCTGCACATGAGCAGTTCTGACCTGTACAAGCTGTACCAATAGGTGCTAATTGTAGTGCTGAACTTGTGCTACTGTCCTTGTGCTCTGCTCTGTTCCATCACATGTACTCTGATTTGCCTTCAAAATTGCAGCATTGTGAGCCTGAAATCTCTACACCTTCTCTGTGTCAGCAATAGGGAAGGAGAGAACTGAATATGGACTGTGCTCCTTATCTGCTTTCTTTATGGACCCAGCACCATTCCTACTCCTCTTCAGTATATACTACCAGGGCAGGCAGTGCAAGAGGCAGACTCTTACTGCTGGGTGCCTAGGAATCTTAGGAGAAATACTGGTAGCAGGCAAATTTTATGTTCTTACTCCTTTTGTTCTCAAACCAATATTCTTCAGGTGAGGATGCAAGAATTGACACATTACAAAACTGTTCCATCCGGTCCCCATGGGTGTCAGCAGTCCTGGATTGCAATGCAGGAAGTCTGTATGATGTGAGCATCAGTGACAGTGCCTTGCTGCAGTTCCTACAGAAGAGCAAACAAGACTATGAGAGATTAGCAGCTCTGCATTGTGCCCTGCTCTACTTCCAACACACAGAAGACTTGGAAATGCAGGTGGGAAAAGAATCTCCTCTAAATTTTTTTCCAGTGATTGATGTCTTATACAAAGCAGGAGCAGGGCATGAATGACATCAGCCAAAGAGAGATCCTGATTCACCTGGCAGTGCCAAGAGGCTCATCAGCTGGGCTGCCCTAAACCCTGTTTTCAGTCCAGTCTGTCCTGAAAACACTTATGTCTCTATCACTACTCCATGCAAAGTGTTAACTACCAAAACCAAATGTTCTATACTCTCTTACAACACTTGATTAAACAGAGAGATGTGACAAGCTCTCTGTTCTCATTCTGACAGATTATTCGGTGGATTTCTGAGAACCTGTCAACATGTCATTCTTTTAACCCCATTCAAGAATTTATCATTGGTAGGTATTTCTGTTCCTGCATTCTGAGTTTTCCTGCATACTCCAGTTGACACTAAGGAGAGGCCATGGCAGTGCAAACTGACTCTTATTTCTGAACTTTTTGGTTATGATTTGTATTACTAACCTGCGTTTTGTGGCATTAAGAGACAGTATCAGTAGTTTAGAAGATACACAGACATCTCAAAATCAGATTGGCAGTAAAAACTTCTCAAATGCATTCTTCTGTCTAATGGAACAAATGGATTTATCATTACTTAGGTCTCTGGAGATTGTCTCCTCAGCTCCATTCTCCTCTAGCTCTAGCCCAAACCATTTTTTTCAAAAGGATTTGGCTTATCATGACACTCTTCTAATAGGTAGTCTCTCAGTCTAACCAGTGCAGAGTCTTTGTACAAAGGACCCCTGCAGTGCTGAGCTGTAGCCAAGCAGCTGACCCAGCCCTGCAGCCATCTGGACTTCTCTTCCTCCTTTTGTGCACAGAATGGGACCAGTTCCACAATGGAGGAAGCTGTTTCAGAGACAGCAGCAGGATTTGTCCCTAAAAAAGTGTCAGATAAGGAACAGTGAAGCCTACTCTTGTTGACTGATAGTTTATACAATCTTGCTCTTATAAATCTTTTTACATTACATTCAGCCTCCCTGTACTGCAGAATGTGTCCAGAAACTCAGAACCTGGATAAACTCCTGCCCTACACATCACTGCATGACTGGATTGGGGTAAGATAACAGCTGGTGCTTTAGTTAATAGCTAGAGGGTCTGGTTTTTTATCCCTTAGTACAGCCTATAAGCTTGTGTGTCTTACCTTTTCATAGATATGCTCCAAATTGATACCTTTATGCCTGTGCTTTATGCCTGTTTTAGTGCCAAGTTTTACCCTTTGTGGTGTTTTCCATGAGTCAAATTTTTTGTCAACAAATAAAAGCATTTGCAAAACCAAGAACAGTTATTATAATTGAATGGACAGTCAAATATCTCAGTTTTCATAATGAAGTATTCATTTCTTCTGTATCATATGAGGTTTATAATGAAGACAAAATACATTTAACCAGCAAAGTCATGCAGTTATTTTCAGGTCAAACAGAATCAGTAGAGTTAAGATTTACAAGTAAGCTTGCAGAAGTAAAATAACTTCCAGCAAGACTTTACAGTTAGAGCAAATAGTGTCTTAATTTCTCTGCTGTGACACTGTTCTAATATATTGCTTTTTTTTAAAAAAATAAGGGCACAGTTTTGACTAGCTAGCTAGTTTCCTGGAGGAAATGGGTGATGGAGATTCGTTTAGATGCCCCATGTTCTATGCTGATTTGTAAGACTATAAATAATTTATCTGTATTTATAGGTTATCCCTGGAGTAATATGTGCCACAGACATTATTTCTCTACCTGTGTTAGAGGTAAGTTCCAGTATAAAACCATATTTGTATTTTCAGATTAGTAGCTGCTTTTTTTGTGGATTGGAGGCATGCTAGATATTAATGCAGCAGTATCCCCACTGCCCTATCCAAAAATAGATATGAACAGGAAATTGCTTTGTTGGAAATGATTTATTTACTAAATATCAGTTAATCAGACTCAAAGATGGTGGGGTTTTTTTCCCTTTCTGAAGACACCTCTATTCAACAGGGAGGATTATCCACTAATTAATTGTTAATCAGACTCATACCAATTCACTTTATGACTTTGGTAGCTGAAGGCAGAGGTGGCATAACAGTCAAGTAGGATTTCTACACGTCTACATGTGCCCACTTTGATGGCTGTTTCATTGTGCTGCCATTGGTGTGATGGTTTGTGACCCTCTCACTCTGTTTTGTCCAGAGCATCCTGTGATTGCACTTATGTCAGGGCTTTGGCTACTAAATCTAGACAAATTCCTGCACAGCCTGGAAAGGGCAGTGGGCTGTATGGGGAGAGCAGAGTAGGTTGTTTGGGTAGGAAATTGTACTTTCCGTTGAAAACAACATGAATGATTCTTCCTGTCTTCCCATACCACTCCCTCAGCTCCAGTTTAGAGAAATTCTTGAAATTTTCCTAAGCACTCCCCTACAAAATCTGAAAGAGAATTTTAATAAGCAGTTTCTTGTGGAAGCTAAGGGGAAGAATGAGAAGTTTAGACACACTAGCAACATGTAGGATTAGACTCTGGATACATGACAATGTTGTTCCATGTAGCTCTTTAAAGATGTTCTTATAATTAGTCATAAAGCATCACTGTTCACAAAACCTTTTAAAAATCAGTGAAATTTCCCACTGCTCTCTTACTCTGCAGCAGTGCATCATAGCTGCACTGCACACATTCACAGGCTTGCTGTCAGGGAATAGGGCTTTGCATGGCTTTGCTTGGAAAGGCTGCCCTGGGAACTGGGACACCTGGGAAAATCACATCTTGAGAAAATTTGTGTGCAGATAATCCCTGTAATTCACTGAGGTCAAAGTTAGCAGGACTTTAATTTGTCTGAGATTGAACCTCAAGCCTCTGGGGGCACATGCCTTTAGCAGCTATACTTCCTGATTGTGGAACTCATTTCCTATTTCTGTCTGAAACCTAAACAGCTTGAAAAGGTCAGAGTTGAGCTAAAGACAAATATTTCCTGCTACTTTTGATGGCAAATTGCTGTGACTCTTGCATAAGGACAAAGATGCTAATGCACAGGGTAAGGTTTAATGCTCTGGCTGTTTTGTACCACACCAGTGTCACAAACCCCCCACAGCCTGAGTTTAAGTGGTCAGCTGGTGTTTCAGTTGGTGCATGTTGTTAGCATCAGGAGTCAGACCCTGGTGACAGATCCGGTTCTACGAGTACTATTTCTGTTGCAGAGATTTTATGACATGGTTAATTGTTACTTTGAGAACTTCTTGGAGTTCTCAAGTCCATGAGTTGTTGAGAGCTTTTGGGAGGGCTATGTCCATATTCACATTCAAAAATTGCTCTGTTTGGGTATCAGGTGTTTTTATCACTGAATTCTTGTTCATCAAGATACACTGAGAAAGAGGGAATGGTTAGTCCCATTGTCCAAAAGCACCACATAAGGATTGCAATCAATAAGTCTAATTTCCCCCCTTTTTAAGCACAAACCAAACTTGCAGGGTATGAATAAGTTAAATTGGAAAGGAGGAAGAAGGAAGATAAAGATTAGGAGGACATCCAGGGGAAGAGTGAAAATATATAGTGCAAGAAATTGTCAGAGCACCAGGAAAGAATTTCTCCCTTGTGCTCTGCTGAGCCCCGGGGATGCAGAGTGATGCTTTACACTCTCTGAATGCCATCACTGCTGGGGAGACACAGCACTACAGTCCTGAGAGGCATGGGCCTCTTGAAGGCAATTGTCACCCCACATCTTTTCCAAAGGGTTAGCAGAGAGCTCTCTATCTTCAGTTAAGAACTCACTACTTATGAAAGGCTTCATGGGAGCTTTTCATGTATTGCAAACTGGTAAGGCCTTGCTTTGACTTCTGGTAATACAATGTCTTTTAAGTGTCATGCTTAGGTGTTAATTCTTGACTCTCTAGAAACGTCTCCCAAATAAACACCTAAGATGAAGAACCCTTCTCTTTTTAGTCCTTGCCCTGATGATCCTCAAGAAATAGTAGATTTAATTGAAAAAATCCTTTACTTTAAACTTTCGGCTTTTTAATGAGATTTAATACAATCCATCTTTTTGGGATTAAAAGCAGATAACACTCAAGCCTACCACTTCCTGTTAGAGATTTCTTATATGAAAGAAAATTACTGTCTTGCTTCCCCCTGCCACATATTCACGCCCAGTGTGGCCTGAACACAGTTCTGCAGTGGTAGTGCTGTTGCATGGATTGGTCACTAGATGATACCCTTATGCTGTATTTAATATTTCTCTGATTTCATATTGGTAACATTTAGGCAACATTCTGCAGTAGTAGGTTGTAGATCGCATGGGTTAGGTACAACAGAGTGAACATATGGTGCCATATGTGATCGTAGTTTGCAGCTGCTAAGTATAACTAATATGAAGCAAAACCCAAGATTTATTTTCTCTGCTGGAGTTACAATAATAAAGTGACAGTAGGCACTGGCAGCAAGAGGAAAGTGGCTGGCAGGATTGAGTCTTTGAAATTTATTTTCCTTGACAAATTATAGTTAATAGTAGGAAGCGGTTTCTTCCTTTTGAGGTTTTCTTTTAAGGTTATTGTTATTGTAGGATAGTTGAGAGGAGAGAGCAAAATCCAGTATGTACTAACAAGTGGAGGAATATTGTGAATTCAAAGCTCTATTCAAATGTTGTTACTGTAGTGTCTGTCATGGGAGATAATGTATATTAAGAGGGGCAAGAACAGCTCGTAGCATCTCTTGTTTTTTAAAACTGTCAAAAAGAATTGCCTTCATCTCATCTCTTCTTCAGCAATGCCTCCCATTGCATCTTGCCCCCCTTATAAACAGTGGCTTCAAATTTTTATACCCAGTCCAAGAAGTAGCTTAGGAAACTGTTGTGCTTTTGTTTCAGTTTTGATCCTCCTGTCTGTTCACAGCCAGGTTTAGATTAATTTTAGTATTAGAGTCAAATGCTTTAGAATTGCTATGGAAATTGTTGGATTTTGTTTCTTTTCTGGGATGAAGCACTGTTACTTGGGGTTGGTAAATGGATGTTTGCAATCTAAGCATTAATGCAGCTTGAAATTAGTGGCGTCCTGCAGCTATCGTGGCCATGGTGGTATTCCTCTCTTTGGAACTACTAGAAACCTCAAATGGGATTTATTTGACCAAATGTAAACATTTACATCTAAGTTAGTAGCCTAAGGCTCTTTTTACAGTCAGAGGAAGTCTAGACAATATGGCCAGTGTAGTCTGTGGTGCAGTTCTTCCCATCTCAAACATGTAAATAGGTCAGATGAATTGTGACCCAGAAACACTTGTTCCTTTCCAGGCACAAAATCTTGACTTCAAGTCAAGTAAGTGCCATTCCATCAAGAGAAATTAGTTTTGCTGCTTTGGTTTAACTTTTTTCATTTAGATTGTTTTTAGACTAATCACATGTCTTTGCAGTCAGTGGGAGGGTGATGAGGTATTTCTTTAAGAGAGCAATCTATATTCATGCTTTCTCTGCAACACTGCAGTTCCAAAACTCCAAAGGCTTCTGGGAGAAACTCAACTCAAACTTGGAGAGTGTGAAGTATGCAGAGCCGCACTTGCACTACCACAGTAAGGGGCTCCGGAGGGAATGGCGTAACCTTTCGGAAGAGGTGAGTGAGAGGCACTGGAGCTGAGACACTGGAACCCTCCAGAGCTGCCTCTGAAATGGGTGTTTTATAGTCAAGCATGGACAAGTTGGCGTTTTTATTTTGAAGATAAATAAATGGGAATCTGATTATCAGAAATGCAAAGACTTTTGCAGTCATTTCACCTAAGGTCATTGCCTGTAAGTTTTGTTCTCTTAAAATAATGCAAGAAATTAAAGAAAAGCAGAACTTGCTCTGTATTGTCACAAGGTTTACATGTGTGAGTGTGTGAGAGCACAGGCACTTGAAAGATGGTGTGAGGCCCCACTGTGTTTTACTTCCATTCAAAGAGAAAATCAGATTAATTTCTGATCTTTATTCTGTCAGGGAGTATTTTATTTGGTCTTCTGTTTTGCTCATTTTGGGATTTTTGTTTGTTTTCCAAACCAGAGAGAGGAGAGAAGAACCACAGCATATTTGAGGAATATTTTTGAAAATGCCAAAAAGTATGTACTGGTTTATATTATATTTACTCCTTTTTATTTTGAACAAATATGTTGGAGGAATTAATGTGCCATTTAATTAGTTTTTTAGTATCTGATTAGAAGATACTTTCTTATCTTTAAAGAAGATTATCCTGATGAAAATCAGTTATTCGAATCCTTGTAATCACTACAGCATGATCTGAAATACAGGCCTCTAGAGCTAGGGAATTTATGGTAGATGTGAAGTCATTCTCATGAAACCTAGACAGATAGAATTTTTTTTAATGCTATCTACTATTTTTACTACATTTAGTCACATGTACTGTTCTCAGATGTCTTTAGCCATCTTTGAAAGATCAAAGGCTCATTTGAGTTTTTAATGATGTTATGAAAGCCTTTAGAGTATTGCATATGAAGCACACTGATTTTGGTTTCAAACCCCAGGGTGCTTTCTCATCTGGACACTTGGGACTCTGGTAAGTGAAACTTTTCTTGATGTAGGCCTTAGCTGTAAGAATTAGATTTATTAGAATATTTCCATCCAGCTGTTGTTTGCTAAAAATCAGTTGCTATGTGTGTTTTCAGCACAGAAGAGTTTGAGAATTTAAGATGAGAAGAAAATTTTCATGTACTAGGAAATGCTTGAAAATAAAGTCCCTAGTTCATATTGGATCTAACAACATAAGCAATAAAATGTGGTCTGCTAAAGGATATCTTCAGGATTTTTCTTGTGGAGCAGAGTATCAATGACACCATGTTACTGTTGAGTCTTGTCCACTTGGAGCTGCCTTTGCAACATCAGAACTTGTACAGGATATTAGGGCTGGTGAAAAAACGTGGTGTAGAGAGAGCAGTTTCCTTAGGCCAGAAACACTTGAGATTTTTTGATGCTCAGTTCCTCTGTCACAAATAAGTAAAACTGAATTTAGTGGTGTATCATGTTCCTGCTGTTCACACATCAGTGCCTTCCTTCTATGTGCCCTGCCACTAATCTAAACTGTGTGCTGTGACATGATGCTCATGTAAGTGCTGCTTGGTCCTTTTTTTACCAAGAATTTTCAGTGTACTCATTTCCAGCCCCTGACAGCAGTCATCTGTGTCACTGCTACTTATTGCAGTGGGCTCTGACTTTGAGAGACTTTGTATCAACTTTGTGAACCTCAGCATCGTGTTTTCAAAGGTGCTTATTGATAAAGAAGTCAGATGTTTAAATGTTATAGATAATTTCTAAATAGCTGCCATCCAGTAATAAGCATCTATGTAGTGTTTCCCTGTAGATTTGTCCTTGAGTCCTTTAAAATCAATCAGCATGGGTCTTTGTGCTGCTAAGTGGCGGTGTAAATGTATTTGAAGGTGGGCAAAAACAGGTGAAAATTTTGAAAGACTTCAGCACTTGGTTCCATAAAATCTTGTGTTGGTTTTGTCTGTATCATGAAATAGATGATTGGCTTTCTTCCTTTGTTTTAGTAGACAGGAAGCACTGATTAGGAAATACAGGTTATTAATTTCAGCAGACACTGTAATCTCCTTCCATTTAGTTAGAGAAGTTGTGTTCTTTTCATAGTGGTCTACAAATCTGAGTAACAGAAGCAATCAGATCATGGGAGAGAATCAGTGGGAGGTGATTCCCTGAACTATTTACTTTCTGTCTAGCCATTTTCTTGGAAAACCCATGCAGCTGCTAGAGTTTGTTTGTTTGTAAATGACAAGATCTAAGTAGCACATTAGTGCTGGTGTTACCAGAAAGTTCTCTCTGCCTCTTTGCTCTCAGCACACTGTGATAACTCTTACTTAAATATCAAAGAGAAGAAGAAGTGGATGGCAGACAAAGGATTATTTTCCATTTTTCAGTTTTCTTATTCAGTCCATGGTTCTTCAGTGTCTTAGTTCTGTAGCTGAGTATGTCAAACCACAGCTTCTGTTTGCTTCTCTGCTCCTAAGTATTTTGAAGCTGGCTGAATTCTTGTGATAGTTCTGTAGTGCCATGTTCTTGAATGATTGTTGCTCTGTTTGTTTCAGAGGCAAGGCTGGTACCTCTCTTTGAAGAGGAGGATTATCAGCAGCAGTTGCTCATGGGACTGGTATGTGCTTTTGTCAGTGTGCACTAGAGGACGCACAGGCTCCACAGATGTGTGAGGAGTGACCTTCCCAGTTCCAGTGCTGAGTGGAAGCTCACTCAGGGTAGCTATGGGGCAAACATGGCATTTCCTAAGTTTTAGAGTTCATCATCATGATATTATCTTAGCAGGTTATTGTGAGGCATAGGGGAAAAAAGGAATAGAAAACTGATTTCTCAAAATGCTTTTTCCCAATATAACTTTGGCTGGAAACCGGGAGGTCATTTAATCTGTCAGTTATTTCTGGACTACTTTATGCCTTTGAAACATATATAAGTGAATTCCTCCCCCTCCGTTCTCTCATTTAGATGAACAGAGATCTTCTTGCTTCTCAATTTAACACCCTTTTTACAGTTTCTTTTTCCTTCTACCTCACTTCTGAGACTTATTATGGCCATTCTGAGGTTCCTTCTTCTTTTCCACTGTTTTTGCCAGTGATCTCCTTAAAGGATCTACCATCTATATGCTTCTGGGCAATAAATTCTGTCTCAAATTCTTACCTGTCCTCCCTCTGTCTTAATACATATCTTGGCTTATCTTTTGTTCTCTTACTTTTAAAATAAACTAATTCTTCATCATGAACTAGAAGGTCTTAACAGTGAAGAGCAGATCAACACTGTCCTGTCTGTTCACATCTGAGGCAAATTTTCCTTCTTTGCAGTAATCTCCCTGTTTCCAAATTTTGCCTCTCTTTCTCTGCAGCTTTTCTACATCCTTCCCCTCCATTTATTCAGACAGATCCAAAAAGCAGGTCACTTTGTCTATGCCTTTCTCATACCTGTATTACTGTATTGACACACTGAGATTAGTCTACATATAAGTTCCTTGAGACAGAAATTTTTATTTGCTCCAGTTTCACTCTGAGCTTCTTAGTAACTCTCAGAAAAGAGCCAGCATGGACTTGAGTTGCAATCTGAAGCTACATGAGGTCAGCGAATATTTCAGACAAGAGAGAGTAGGGAGTGGCATGGACTGTATGTTAACAAACACCCAACTTTAATGACTTCACAATTAATGTTTAACCTGAAATTGCTATTAATCACTCTGGTTCTCAGGTTCTTGGCAACTACCACAAATTGTACCTCTGCTAGTTTTCTCTCTCATAAAATCTCTCAGGTATATTTGTTTGTACTAAGTACTTATATTCTTAGAATTCAATGTTATATTTAAATTCTTCTTTCATCCAGTTCCCTTGGCTTTGCACAGAGAGGTGTGAGAACTGTAAGCTTTTTCTTTTCAGTGTCATGGAAAGTTCAACTTAGTATTCATTTTGCTGAATTTGCACCAAGTAACCATTTAGAATATTCACATCTGGTGATGAGTTTAGGGAGATTGTACAGCAGCTTAGGGTCTCACTCTGAACTGGAGTTTTGTAATGGGGAAATGTTTTGTTGAGCCAGTGCCTATTGATCAGGTCCTGAACCTGCTGCAGCTTTTGTGTTTCTTTGAAGATGCCCAACAACAACAAATTGTTGGCTTTTTTTTTCTAGATGGTTGCTCAGCTGAAGGATCACCTTATGAGACATCTACAATATATTGGAAAAAAGAAGATTGACCAAATAGTTTTGGATTATGTTGCAAACCTGGTTAGTTTGATTTCATAGTCACTATTGTGAGCAAGTATGTATTTGTTGGATTGTAGGTCCTTGGGTGTGTACCAGTTGTATGTAGCATATATTTGGTGGGAAGAAATTGTTTTTAAGATATTTAAATATATTTTTCAGCCTAATATTGTATAAATGGATAAAGAAAATTGATATTATTTAAATATTATTTAAAAAGTTGTACCAGTCACTCAGAATACAGAAGAAATGGTTCCATTTACAGCTTGTGCAAGTATAGTCTACTCCCAGAAATAAAATGAGAACTCATCCTGAAAGTTTAAAGCTGTTAGATCCATTTGGTTTCCTGTAGAACACATTGCTGCAGGTCTTGAATAATCAAAGTGCCACCAAGGGAAATAAAAAATGAACAAAAAAAGACGTCACTACAATCTGACATGTGGGTAAATCACCACCACTCCTACACAGTGCCTTCAGTGGGCTGTGTGTGTTTCAGGAGACAGTTTTGCATGAAGAAATCTTTGTAAACTGCTGTGAAAATTTGCTTTCCAAACTCTTATTTTTCTGTCTTTCATCCTCTTGAGACCTTTAAAAAAAAAAAAAAAAGGTCACAAAAACCATAACTTGTGCACAGAATTTATCTACTTGGTTTTGTCTGTCTCAAGATCATGTCCTTTAAGTGCAGAATGCAGAGTGCTCAAAAACTTGCATGGCAACTGTAAATCCTGTTCTTTGTGCCAGTGTTCAGTAGAAGCTCCCCACAGTGCTGTTTTCTAGGGATGAAAACCTTGGGAAACTTCCTTGAGGCTACTGATGCCTGCATCTCCTCCAAAGTCCTGTGTGAGTCAGTCACTCTGTCAATGTCACAGTGTTCTCCGAACCCCTGCAGCCCCACTGCCGTTCCTGACTTTTCAGGCCTCACTTTGACAACTTCACAAGTTGTTTCACTGGTAATTGGCAGACTTTTATGTATCTGTGTAGGAAAGAAACTGAAACTAGTGGTTGATTAAAATAGGAACAGTACAACATGAACCAAAGCTCTGTACCTGGAAATGGTGCTGAAAAAAGCCCAAGTGGAACATTTATTCTCCTTTTATTCAATTTCTAATAACAATTTGTTCACTTTTAGTAAAAACTAAGATAAAAAATGTGAAAACATCTATTCAACCTTGATCTGCAAGGCTAAATTATTGTAGACTAAATCTTGCAAAACAAATCTCAGCTCTCCCCACAAGAAAACTCTCAGAACTAATTCTCTCAACTCAATTGACAGGCTTGTTCTTAGAAAAGCTACTATAAGTGAAGATAACGTGCCTCTAAAAGTTGCTTCTGCTTTTTGCGGATGCATCTTAGGCACTGTTTGGAAATCTTTAGAAATTATTTCATTTTTAACCTTATGTTTCCCCTCATCATAATTAGAAACTCTTACATCTCAAACCTTTCCATATCCTGAATGTTTCAGAGTTCTTCAGGGGAATGAACTGGTATGAGCCTCCCTGCACTTCTTCTGTAGCATCAGAAGTGAGTAGCAGAGCTATTGAAACTAATGAAACAAGAAGAGACTTGAAGTTTGTCTGTTTACTTTCATAAAATATTTCACATTACATTCAGGAGCCCAGGAGTGGCTGAGATTAGACTCTGTGGTGTGTAGTCACTGTGTAAATCAATTGCAGAAGAAGTCAGAGAAGCCAAAACTTGGGAGCACTGAGAGTTTCTTACAAAACAACAGGCAAAGGCTGGTTGCTGTCAGAGAACTGTGTGTTCCTGTATACAGAGAAGTAAAGTGGGGAAGTGTGAATAACACACCTCAGTGGGAATTCCTTCTTTGCTGAGGAGCTCTGCAGAAGCTGGAGTGTGCCTGGTTCCCAGTCCATGTGCCACCTTTCCTGCAGTTGTTATTGTATGTCCATAGGCTCTCTCTCCTCTGCAATCACTTTACCTTAGCTTTGCTCCACATCTGTTTCTCTCACTCAGTGAGGCAAGAAATGAGAGAAATAACTTAGAGAAGCAATGTGACATTTGCTGCCCTGACAGCAAGTGGAAGGGGAGGCAGGGTGAGCAGGCAGTCTGTGGCACAGGAAACAGGCAGACCTGAATAAACTACTGGAATTTCTCTGCACGTCGCTGCAGTAGCTGCACATTTTCCCCTGATGTCTGTAGACTCAGCTGCAGAGGAACAGAAGACAGACACCATTTAGATTTGAGTTTCCTCGGGAGGAGGAAGACTTTCATACTACTGCACAGGAGGGGATCTGAAAGACAGCAAGACCTTGTCTCACTTCCTTTTCTCCTTTGCTCCTGGTTCTTTTCTTTGACTTTCTTTGGCTTTGAAGTCTTTCCTGTAGAAATAGCCAAGGGAGCTGAGCACTTGTGGTTCCCAATTGCTTTAGGGGAACTTCAGTTTCCTTGGCACCATTGTCTGGAACTGTAGATGTTTCAAGACAAGGTGGCAGCACTGTCAGCCAAGGCCTTCCTGCATGTGCTGCCTTGCTGATGGTCATGTGTTCTCTTGTTAGTTTAGAGCGCTTCAAGAGAAATGGCTTCATGTATGTGCCCCAAAAAACTTCTTATTTTGTGTCTGTTATTCAGGGAAAAATGGCCTCCCCTGCTATGAGTGTAGCTCTTAACTTGGCTGCCCCAGACACCCACTGCTAACCTCAGACAGGAAGCTGCCTGTACTCCTTCCATCAGACAGATAATGCTGCCTTTCTCTCATGCACATTATCTTGTGTGTTTTGTTCTGAAAAAAAAAAAAAGATTAAGACGTGGGTTATCTTTCTGTATGTATTTTCTACAATGCCAAGAGTAGATGTTGATCTCCAAAGTGAGTTGTGCTGTTAGTGAGGGTGTCACATCACAAACATTCATGTATTCAAGATGCAAGTAAGTTGTGATAGCTTGGATGGTTATGACTTAAGAAGTTAAGCTTTCTGTGCCCTGTGAAAGCTGTACAGTTTGCTGTGTTGTTAAGCAAAAAATGCTTATTCTGGAATAGCACACTCTTGAAAACCATTTATGTTGCACAAATAATAATTGGTGATTTTCAAGCTTGTAAGAACCTTGACTTCAACACTGATCCTTCTGATCCAGCTGCAGCTCCTGATGCAGAGGCCTTAGCTGCACTCTCTGTGCTGGCCAGAGCTGAAATTCTTTCCAGCAGCAGGTGTGGTTCTTGTGACCCTTCTGTGGAAACTGGAAATCACTCATTTCCTAGAAAACTTGCTATACTCCAGAAAGATTAAATTGGATCTTTCCACTGCACCTAGAAAGTGTGGAGATGGCAAATATTAGGTAATTATTTTGCATCAGGCAGCTGTGCAAGCCTGGCTCAACTCGTGGTGGATGGGAAAGGTGCTACCTTGTAGAGCTTTCTGGCCAAGGTACAGAGGAACACTCGGGAACATTACTGAGGATAAATATAGCAGTTCTGGCCTTTGCATGCAGATCTCTCCTGTGTGTCCTGTTTCTCTCTTGCTTAGAGCCTGTGATGAGTCAGACAATGGAGAGGGCAAAGCCTATGGGGGAAGAGAGAGTGGGGGAAAAAGCATTCCTGGATTCTGACCATCTGGAGGGAGGAAAAGTGTTCCTAACTTCTTGTGACACCTCTTTGCAGAACAGGTGCCATACTAGTTTCCTGAGTTTCCTGGGATTGATTGATTGCTGTGCTTTGAGGGCCAGAGATAAAAGGCACAGAGGAAGTGTCTCAGTTGTGTTACTGAGATGTGGAACTGGTTACACATGACAACCATGAGGAAGTTATTTCCGCTCTTCCGTGTGTGGTTTCTCTTTCAGCTGCAGAAGCTGAGGAGGCCCAAGTGAGAACAGGGCTTGTGGCTTTGGTATATGCTGACTGTGTGTGGTGGACGTCAGTTTGGGAGCACGAAGAACAACAACATGGGCCAAGGGATTGTTTCACTTCACTGGGGACAAAAAGGAAACTCCGTAGATGAGGAGGGGCATTTGTTTGTCTCATTTTTCCTCCTTTCCAGGACTAGATCTGTGATTCCTCCTGCATACTTTTCTTGGCAAACTGAACATTCCACTGTCTTCAACGTTATCTGCTTTTGCTGAGCCCTTGGGACGGTTCCTTGCCAAATGCTCAGCCACTTGGACATGCTGATTTTGTTTCATGGCAAGCAGATCTTGGAGAATTTGCTGCAAGAGCCTGAGATCAGTTATCTCCAAGAAGCACAGTGTGTTAAGCTGCTGTATGTCTTGCATGATGCTTTCATAAGCTGGAAGCACTTTAAACAGCTGGAATAGGGCAATTTGTTACAATTCAAATTTTAATAACTTTACATTTTAAGGCCCTAGAGAAAAAATTGAAGACTTAGTAGGAGTCCCCTGAGAAGTTTTTGACATAAACTGGTGTGTGGAATGAATGAAGGCCAAGAGCCTGCTGTACATAAGCTCCTGGAAACATCCAGTCTTCTTTTTTTTTGTTTTAGCTGAATCTGGTGCACCGAATAATGAAAGAAGTTTGGAGGAGATACCAGCTTCATTCCTGTATCTTCTGCTTGTGAGCAAGTGATTTGTTAAAGTTTTTATCCTGCCTTTTAAAATACGGACGTAATGATTTTGGTCTTCATCAGAAGTACTCCTTTGAACAGTCAGTGCTTATGCTGCTGTCAGTGTCAATGTTACTGTCACTTACTCTTCCTAAGGATCCTGCTGGCCCTCTCTAGGGCAGTGTGAATATTAACCACACAGGCAGTGCTATGGCTGGAGCTCAAACTTGCTGAGTTTGCAGTGGTCCTAAGCTGGGTGGTGGGTGTTAAACACCTCTAATATCCAGGTCACTCACACCAGCACCATTTTACCTGTTGCTGCTGATTCCAGGTACTGCTGAGGGCCCTGTAAACGTGCATCAGTGTGGGGAGGAGATGGGGACACCACAGAGACTGTGTCTGCAGCACTGGGCAGCTGGTGCTGGCTCAGACACCTCAGTAAACAAGGCAGCATCCCATGGCCCTGCATCCCAAAGGCAGGCATTCAGTGCACTCCCAGTGTGCCAAATTGACCCTCTCTCCAGGAGAGAGTGGGTGCCCCGGGTTCTTAATGTGTTGCTACTTTGTTAACTCAGTGATGAGAGAGGAAGTGCAGGAGAGTTTGCGGTGTTCCACATCATGAGTCGGATTCTGGAAGCAGCAAATGGCATGTGCATGCCTTTACCTCCTGGTAAGTTCTGTGTTTTGCTGTTTTAATCTTGAGTGAGGAGAGCAGTGCTGTAAATTCCTCCCAGCACAGCACTGGTTGCAGCACATGTGTCAAGTTAGCTTTGGCAGTATTGACAGCTATTCAAGTCAGTTATAGAGGGGAAGGCTCTTGACAAACCTGTACAAGTGAAATGAAACAAAACTAAATAGTTACTAGAAACAGAGAAAACTAAACAGAGGTTTCCAGTGGAATGTGTGGGTGCAGTCTTATCTTAGAATTAGGATTTAGACTCCATTCACATATATATATATTTAGACAACTGGACTTCAGTGTCAAGAGCCACAAGGGAAAATCCTATCCTGTAGAAGATAGAGTGCTTTTTCTCATTATCTTGCCTTGCTAATAATTTTCAGTTTTTTCCTGAAGGGATTACTTCCAGCCTTGATGGAAAGCTGGTCTTGATAGTAGATTTTCATTTTCTAGAGCTCTTCATAATTCTTTACATCATTTTCAAATCACTTGCTTATTTTCCTTAGGGAAAGACATCTTGACATCTTAATATCTTAATGCTTGCCAATTCTGTTTGAATCTTTCTGGGTTTTATTTCCTGATCTGTCTTCAGTCATTGCAACTGCTTTTGGTATGAGTTTGTCCCTCAGTCTGTGTGGGCACAAATGCTGCCACACAGTAGTGTTACATGATAACAAGACCATCATCAGACTGATGTCAAAGGAAAGCTGAAGTATTAATGCTGCCCATGGCAGTGTCTTCGTGGCAACAACATCCTGAGGGTAGTGAGGCCTCAGATTTTGATTAATTAGGAGGAGAGAGGGGAGATAAAAGACAAATTAATAGAACAATTCAGATATAAGGCAACAGCTTGGAGACATTTAGGGACCAGTGTATGACTTTAATGACTGTTTTCAATCCCCTTAGCTTTCTTCTTTCTGACAAGATTGTACTTGAGAGGACTTAAAGGATGTCTAAATAAGACTACCTGACTTGATAAATTGATTTCCTCACCAACTATAAACAATCAGAAGTCAAGGGAAGTGATGGCTTTAGCTAGAGTAATTCCAGCCTTGAACAGAGAATTAGAAAAAGCTACATATTGTACCAAACAAGTTTGTCTCTTTCACAGGTTTTCACACTCTGCACCTGGGTCTTGGTGTTCGATGTCTCCCTCTGCACACCCTCCTGCACTATATTGACAATGGCATCTTGCAACTGACAGAAACGTGTGTCGGGAAATTGCTGAAAGGTACAGTGAACAGGGTGTTTCATTTGTTACCAGCCAGCTAACTGGGAGTGTTGTCCTTTCAGCCACTCCCCTTGGACACAGGTTTTATTGCCCAGGACACTCAGCTCTCCTTAGAGAGAGCTCTCCTTGTTTCAGTGAGGACTGTAGCTGATGGTGTTGCCTACCTGAAAGGAGAAAGTTAGGGCTCAGGCTATGTGATTGGCCTTACCACAGCACACAAAGAAATATCTCTGGAGAGAATTTGTGTTTGTAGTTTTTCCACTTGAGACTTCTTAGAAAAACAAATACTAAAGATCATCATAGGATTTGTTGGAGAATTTCTGTGACCCTGTGAAAGTGCACACCTGTGTGTAAGGAAGTTGGTCTGCTGTCCAGCCCTCAGCTTTTGCTTTATGTTTGGAAAGAGAAGAACAGGCCTGTCAGTCAGACCTCATGGCTGGGGAAGCTGATGGAGCAGATCACCTTGAGTGCCATCACACGGCATGTGCAGGACAACCAGGGGATCAGACCCAGCCAGCATGGGTTTGTGAAAGGCAGGTCCTGCTTGACCAGCCTGAGCTCCTTCTGTCACTGAGTGACCCACACAGGGGGTGAGGGAAAGACTCTGGGTGTTGTCTACCTGGACTTTACTGAAGTCTTTGACACCATTTCCCACAGCATTCTCCTGGAGAAACTGACTGATCATGGCCTGGATGGGAGCACTGGTGGCTGGTCCCCAGTGGGGTTCCAGAACTCAGTATTGGGCCCAGTCCTGTTTAATGTCTATCAGTGATCTGGACAAGGGCATCAAGCTCTTCCTCAGCCATTTTGCAGATGACACCAGGTTGGGCAGGAGGGTAGGAGGGCTCTGCAGACACATGAGCAGGCTGGATTGATGGGCTGAGGTCAGTTGTGTGAGGTTCAACAAGGCCAAGTGCTGGGTCCTGCCCTTTGGTCACAACAACCCCACACAGCATCACAGGCTGGGGCAGAGTGGCTGCAAAGATGCCCAAGGAGTGCTGGTCAGTGGTGGCTGAACATGAGCCAGCTATGCCCTGTGATGTGCTGTTTCTCCAGTGTCCAAGAAAAGGGACAACAAAATATGCTGTATCAATCTGTGCCTGATCTTGATAAATAAAATATTATAAACTTGGAGAGTTGCACTTAGTCAAAGTGCATTTGAATTACAGTACAAATTGTTACATAAAATGATGAAGTTATGGACAAATATACAGAAATATATTTGTACACATGATAAACATGTAAATAATAGTCTTTAAACTGAGATTTTCATTTCACTAAGGAGGTGATGTTTATTCAGTATGTCTTCAGTGAAAGTTGAAAGTTTGTTATGTGATTACTGTTTGTTTGATTTGCTTTTTTCCCTGTTGCTTCTAGATCTGGATGACACTGAACAGAATGAAAAGCTGAAGTTTAGTATTGTCATGAGGCTTCCAGAGGTAACTAATGGCTTTAAATGTAATTTCTTGGATTTTGGAATTGATAAGAAATTCCTCCTTGTGCATAGGGTCAAACCAATGAAAGACTTGGCTGTGGTTCAAATAGAGCCTGATTAAAATATAACTAGAACATCCATAGTTTCTCCATCTGCTGCTCCTGGACTGTAGGTTACCCTGATAACTTAAATTACAGATTTGGCCATATTATTTTACAGAGTCTCCAGTATCCCACAGAAATTAACAAGACTGACACTGTTCTGCTGAGTACTCATTTGCATAAGGCAATGAGGGTTATTTAAAGGGGGTTTATGGGGGTTTTGTGTGTGCTTTTTAGCATCCACAGAGTCTCACTTGTGACCTCTGTTTGGTTCTATACACTTCAAAAAATATGTTCAAAAGCTGGTATAGTAAAAGCTGTAAAGTTGTATCATACCACAGCTTTGTGGTAGGGATGATCTCCCCTCAGTTAAACCTCACAGTCTCACCCACTGACAAAGTGACTTGTGTAGCCACAAGAGCTGGTTACTGATCCTCCATAAATTGTTCCAGCAGGATGGGAGATGCATTTCTCCTTCTCCTCTTTTGCTCTTAGTGCACAGCACAGGGCTGCAGGGGAAGCACAAGATGTCAAGAAGCAGAGGAACACCAGGGATCCCCCTCAGGGAATGCCTCACTGCAGAACAGGCTTTTTTCCATATGAGTTGCCCATTGTTTCCTCATTATGTGCTGTCACTTATAGTTCAAATGGCCAGAAGTGCTACTTGGGTTTTCCTGCAACAAAGGCTTCTTTATTTGGCAGCAGTTTTGAGAAGGGGTAGAGGAGGAGAACTCCACAGGATGTTCTTTGTCCTCTGTGTCTTGTTTTGGACCAGGGCTGGTGAGCTGGGGTCAGCATGGGGGCCCTGAGTTGCCAGCCCTGGGCCTGGTGCGTGGGGAACTCCATTCCAACCACGCTCTGACGTGAAGGGCTGAGCTGGGAGAGATTTAGGGAACAACTACTGCTAGCTATGCACAGTAGACTCAGTGCTTTATTGTATCTATTTACAGCTTTGGGAAAAAATGCTGGGAATAGTCTGTTTGCCAGAAAGGTCACTTTGGGGTGATTCAGACTATTTTGAGCAGGTTACATGCAGTGGATGACTTCAGTTTAATCAGAAGCAAGGATTTAAGCACCATTAAACTGTACAGCATTTACTAAAATGAACAGCTGTCTGCATTGCAGTACAGCTGAAGGGGAGGGCCAAGGGAAGATCTACCCAGGGAAAATAGCAGAAGGTGGAGCTAATTTCACAGTGTGTTCCTGTTCTTTTGCTTATTGGTTGGGATTGGAAGCTTTGGGAAACCTGGTTTTGAATTTCTTTTGGCTCTGGGATTGAGTCTATGTTAACGGTTTCCAGGATGATGACCTGAATAATGGGATCCAAACTTACATTCCCAGTATCTTTCCTTGCCAGTGTTCTGCTTGTCTAAGGTTCCTTAAGACTGAGCCTGAGAAACCCTGTCCTGAAGGAGCTTTGAGGAATGGAGCATCTACTTTATTATTTGGGGAAAGAATAGATTCAAATCCATCACAGTAAAGGATAAAGGTTCAATTAGTACTTAAGTACACATCACATGGGACAGTGGCACTGGGACAGATCAACTGAGGTGAGGACTGAGCAGTGAGGTTTTGATTTACCACATTTTGAGAGCTATGAAAGGAAGGCTCCATGGGTAAACATGATGACCTCTTAGCCTCTGTCTTGGGGTCTGAAAGCAAAGCACATCTGCATTACAGCCTGGATTTTATGTCAGCTTTTCCTCCCTTTTCCTCTTTCTAAGTTTCCACTGTCCTATATCTATGTTCTCAGATTTTGGGGTTTGTTTTTTGCTTACTAGGCTCTTGGTCAAAAGGTCCGGCAGTACTGGAATCATCCGATAAATGCAAATTTAATGGCACGGAAATATGTGAAACTTTTGCTCGAGAAGCTGGGAAGCAGGCAGGTAAGAGCACAGAGGCTGTTTTAAAATCTTATGTTTTGGCAGTGTTGAGATTCCTGAGCTTTCTGTGGACTGTAACACACTAAAGAAACATTGAAACCTTGGTGCATCTGTGTGACTTTGTGAAGTAACAAAGAATGTTCTCCCTTGCAGTGCAGCAGGCCTATCCCTGAGAGACTCTCCGTCCCCGTGGAGTTTTTGCCACTGAACTACCTGACTAATGTGCTGGCAGAGATAGAGAATCAAGGTAGTGTTAATTCTGTACTTTGGAAGACCAGTGATTGTTACCCTTTGATGCTCACTCAGATGCATCCTGCCTGTACTGACACACTGACTTATTAACATTCCAGTGTTGTTGAACACATGGGTTTGGTGATCTTTCTGCTGATGGAAAGTGTCAGGGGCTGAGAGCACCCATGTATGGGTATCATCCTATCTGGGGAAGAAAAAGAGTTAAACCATGTAGCAGTATATGAACACGTGCCCTGGGCCAGTCCATGGACTAGCACTAACACAGCCACTCTGCTTCAAGCTGGGTTTGGATCTCCAGTTTGGAAGCCCAGCCTCCAGAGAGGCCTCACTCTCTGTGGGTTATAATTTACTTACATCCCACTAACAGGATAGTTTTTGCCACAGATTAGCATCCAAAGGGCACCACTGAAAGCTGTAGGTATTTTTGGGTGCATGAAAACACATTTCTGTTACCCCTTATCTTTTGGTATTGTAGATGAAGATGTTTAATAGACAGCAGGACTGTAAGTGTACAGGAGCATGTACAATTTTGTAAATACTTGCTCACCATGTTTTTCTAGGTGTGCATCCATATGAAAAACAAGACCATGTAAATGCAAGATTTGTAGAGGAAACAGCACTCAAGCACACTATGACACTTCTGGGTCTCAAATACTCCTGAAATAACATGCTGTTGAAGAATAACATGCTGTCAAACTGTGGTGCCTCTGTAAAAGTATTTATTTAAATGCAATGTTGTTTCCCAAATAACCTGCAGTTCTGGGTAGTCACCAGTACTGACATAAGCTACTAAAACAGTGTTTGGTCCAACAAACTGAGGCTGAAATAATAGACTTCTAGATAAATCCTAGAGAAATGCATTTGACATAATCCTAGGTTTGAAATATATCTGTGGGTTCATTTTGAAGTGGTCAAGGAAGTGGAACAACAGTGTCAAAACATGCTGTGAAAATTGGTATAAATGTCACTTATTTTAACAAGACAGTGCTGGAAATGGCAGCCCAGTTGCAGGGTTACAAGAACTAGTAACTGTTTACTTGGATTAATAAAAGGATTTCTTGGTGTGATTGTGTAAAGCAGGTAAGAATAACAAATGACTTTTTATGTCAGGCATGAGTACAGAGACAGTCATTCCTTGTGGTGGTATCCGTTATTTTATGGTACTTCTGCTTCTGGAGCTGCATTTTAATATTTTCAGTTTTGTAATTAACACAAAATATAATCTCCTTAAAGTGCATGTGACAGATTTTGTTGGGGGTTTGTTTGTTTGCTTGAGGTTTTTTTATTGTTTTTTGAAGATATGTATAATATATTGTAAGTAATATAGGATAAGAAAAAAGCTTTAGAAATTGATCTTAACAGTGGCTTGGACAGAGTTTTACATAATCCTTTCTTACGACTTCTAGTGTTACAGTTCAAACTTCAGCTTCAGAAAGAAATTAGGCAGGCTGTTTTTCCTTTGTTTTCAACTTCTGTTTGTATGTAACTGAACCAATATTCTTTGCTCTTTTAAGTTCTGAACTGTGACATTAATTTCAAATAGTAAAAGCAATTTGCTACACAGAGAAAATTGCCAAGTTGTGCCATGCAGGATTTCTGCAGCCTTTATTGGATTTTAAAAAACTCTACAAAATTCTGGACTATTAAACTAGAAAAACTCATTAATATTTTATATATTTGGGAGCTTTTCGAAACAACCTCTGATATCCTCTCTGAGTGGTGTCCATTGATGCTCCCTGTTCCTTACCAGTGAAATAAAAAGGTCCGGTTCCTGGCAGTGACTTGGCAAGTTCATGGTCACACTTGTCACTGCCAGCAGTGAAGCTTTAGCTTTCTTAGTGACTGCATAGTGAGAAGAAATATTTTTCTTAATATAATTAGAATTTCTCTGGCAAGTGTAACCTCCAGTCCCAGACTGCAGAAAGCCATGTTGGTGTGTGGCTATAAATGATGGCCACTTTGTATTATATAATAATAGGAGAAGATTTTCTAGCCTTTTCTTTTAATGAATGTATTTTAACATACCTTCAGATGCAATAAAACTTCACCTGGAAAAATATTAAGTATAGCATGAGGATGACTCACTTTTTTTGGCACTTGGAAATACTGCACTGCATTTGGGATACCAGGAGAAAGGATTCTGGATCTCTGACCAGTTAGCTGTGCTTTTGTCATGAACAAGTACTTCATTTTCAGCATGAAATTTGGCTGAACACCAACAGATCTTCCTTCAGTGCAGTGTAAATGCTGCTGACTCTTGTGATCCAGCAGCTGGTATTGGTCTCTCCTGCTTCGGGTGCTGTCTGTTCAGATTTCAGATGGCTTGGCAGGAGGCTTTTTGAAATGTCTTGCACTCGGGCGGGGCTCACTTGGTCTGGAGGGAGCCACGTGAGGCTGCAGCAGTGGGAGTCCCTCCTCCTCCTCCTCCTCCTCCCCTTTGGGGATAGTGGGGTCGTGGCTGGGCAGTGCAGCTTGTTTCTCCTCTTCAGGCTCCTGTCAGAGAAACACAGCTTGGTCACACAGGGGTTGTGTGCTTTAAAACTCCAGTGCTTCCCCGAGCCAGTGTACAGAATCCATGACAAAGGCAATGCCCTTAGTCTAATCCCTGGCATGCCAGGAAAGCTGAAGGGGTATTAAAAGGAAAGCATGGGGTTTGACCATGTAGATATGAGTTTGTCCTTTTAAACAGTAGACAGTTTGAGCCTGCTATGCTTTTGTTATTTGTAAAGAAAACAGGTTAGATGAACTTTTAAAAGATGTAGTAATTATGCACTGAAGATGTGTGGAAAAATTGTGTTCCTGAATACAGTTACTAAAGTGGGCCTTTATCCACAGCACTGAAAGAAAACTTGAGTCACAGCATGAGGAGAAGTTTCATGACAGAAGTTTCTTATTCTAAAATATTATTATTTAGGAGCTCTGCTCTGGGATCACTGACCATCTCATGGACAGAGGCAGTGTCCAGCAGGGTAAGGTTTCAAGTGCTGTCTGCCATGCTGCCCTGCCTACCCACAGTGTCTTGCTCAGCAGTGATTTCTTGCTGCTTCTGATCTGATGCTCATTGTATCTTGTATGCAGGAGACATTAAACTTCTCCTGAACCCCACACTCCACCTTTTGCAGCTTTACCTTGAAATCCAGTGAAAAGCAGTGATGGCAGCCCTGCCCTTCGGCTACAATATGGTCACACAAACTACTTTAATAACCAAAGGTGAGGTTTTTAGTGTATGATCTCCTTAAGATTCAATGACCAGCTCCAAGAGGTGTTGGCAGACTAGAGTTAAAACTGCACAAACCCACTGTAGTGGGTTGTCAGTTGTCTCTTTCTGTACCATCATCTGCACTGCCTCCTGGAGCTCTTGCAATGTATGACAAAAACTTACTTTAACTCTGTCTTCAGCTGCTGCTTGTATCTTCTCATTGTCTAGGATCTTCCACTGGTCCTTTTCTGCTTTAGGAGGGGGAAGGCCTTGACTTATCATCAATGAAGCAGTCATCACAAATTGTTCTTTGTCTCTGATTTCCTGACGGAGTTTAAGGGCAAGTGCTTGCTTCATGGATAGCTCTGCAAAAAGAGCCCTTATCTCCTGGGTTTTGTGATTTATCTTCCTCTGCAGATCGTTGGTCTGGAATGCAAAACAGCTGCATTGTAGTTAGGGCTTCCCTTTAGGCACTCCCTGGGCATGACATTTAGGTCAGTATTAGGCACATGAAAATAAGTCCACCTTGATAAGGTTTTAAATAGTAGTTCAATTCTTGAAAATTACTTAATTACTTGTGAACACTTAGAACAAAAAAAAAAAAAAAAAAAAAAGGCTGCTCAAGGAGTCACATTTACTCCAGTACAAGAAAAGAAAATTTGTCTTTGCTTCTTGACCTTTTCAGCTGGACAGCAAAACTCCCCCAGCCCACAAAGGCCTGGGATCCCAATTCTTTAATTCTTTTTGAGTTTATACACAATTAGCTTCATAATAAATCTGGAATAAGCCCAATTCCTATGAGATAATTGAGTGATAATGATGATGCAGGGGCTGTGGTTGTGACATTATCCTTGGAAGGGGGACAAACAGAAAAGGAGTGTGACAGAAATCCTTGAGTCTCACTGCAGATGATTTGAAAAAACAAAAAAACTTTAATACTGTTTAAGTGACTAATTGGAACTGGGACAGCCAGAGCACTTGCAAATGCAACTTTTGGCACAGGGCCATTCTTACAGTAGTTTATTAGCCCATGGCTATCATTTCACAAACACAGTTAACAACCATGATATTTCTGTTCGTATTAAAATAAATTTTACAAAACTGTTTTGAGCTTTCATGTGTGCCAAACCTAACATTTAAGAAAAATTTATACCCTGGCCTTGTTTTACATTAATTACTTACCTTTTTTTTTTTTCTGCCTTTCCCTCAGCTCTGCTCAATTTGCAGCTTTTTCATTAGGAATATGGGGGCTAGGAGCATTTTTGGTCTTTCCCAAACAATAGTAATTGCAGTTAAAAGCAAATTGCTATAATTACATTTTTAAAACTGTATTGGAAGTAATGTTTCCTGTGTGATTCTCCCTACCTAAACAACAAAAGAACTTTGAGCCAGATACCAAGTCCATCTTTTTGTATGTTGGAGCAGAATTTACCTGGCCTTCCTTTATTTCTTTTTTCCCCTTATTTCTTCTTAGCCTTAGAGCTGTTTGTTGTGGAAAGGCTGTTAAGTACATTTGCGAAAGGAGGATCCTACAAATTTTCTAAGCATCTACTTCAGAAAGAACTAATTCTATATTTTAGTGAAAGGTACTATTTATGGTGCAGCTTTGTTTTTAAAAGAGAGGGCATTCACCTAATAGTTTCAGTTTATCTGTATTACTGTTGCTATTCCTGTCTGTAATTTCTGAAGACTAACTTATGATTTGCCTCTCAACATTTCCAGCCACTTTTGTAATTTGCAAGTGAATCACCTCTTGCCCAGATACTGTTTCATTTTGCACAGGCTGGCGTGCAGAGCCCTTCTTACCCTCCTGGCGAACAGCAGCATGTCCTGCTTGCTGTTCTCCACCACAGTGCGCATTCTGTCCGTCAGGTCGGAAATGTTCTCGCAGAGGAAATCTATCTTCAGCAGCCTCTGCTCCTTCTGCACCAGCTCTGCCTCTATCTGCAGCAAGAGGGAGGACACAGTGTAAGGAAAGGACAGGGGAAGGTGCAGCACAAGGCGTTCTGTGATTGTCTTGAGCTGCTGAAATAATACTGGTGAACAGTCATAAACGAATATGTTCACTATCAGATTTCTCAAAATTTACACCTTCTATGCCGAGGATCAGGCCCAGATTGGTTCAGTTGGTTGCTGTCAGTTGTACAGTTCTTCCATGCCAGGCCCTTTTGGGGGCAGGGGTTACACCATTGTTACTGCCTTGCTGTGGTTTTCTTGAAAGCAATGAGGCTTTTTTCTAGTCATAATTTTTTTTTTAATCTTTTGGTTCCTTGAGTCACACCATAATGGAAAGTTTCAGCTCTTGCTTTAAATACTTTTCCCCTCCTCATGCTAAAAAGAGTATGGGCTCCATAAACAAATTATAACTACAATGACTTTAAATCCCATGGAGATTGAAGTAGACATTTAAACTTATCACGACTCCAAGAAACCTTCTTCTTAATGTGTAGGCTGTTGGTAACAGGCTCTGTTGTGGCCTGCTTGGCTCTGCAGAGCTCCCTCCTGTCAAGGAATATGGGACAGTAAAGCAAAAACCTCAAGTAATTCAAGAAGCTGTGTTCAGGGTCTGTCTTTACAAACTGGATTTCAAAAGCAGGACGCTGGGGTGTGCTCAGAGCTGGCTGCTACTGCCCTCACACCTTCAGAGCCCTTTGCGAATCCCCTCCAAACACTGAACACAGTGGGAAGAGTTTTGTGTTTCTATAACTGGGACAGACAGAACTATATAAGAAAATGCTGTTCCTTTACCTTCCTCCCCCCACACAGAGGGCTCTGAAACTGGCTCTCCACTGGACCTAATGCTTCCCTCTGGAGTCTCTCGGGGCAGTCACCAGCAGTGTTGCAGTCAGGTGTCAGCTGCTGGCTGGCCTGGCTGCTGCTTCCACCAGGCTCTCTTTGGTGGCTCTTTTTTCAGCAGGGAAGCAAAGCAGTAGGGCCTGGCCCTAACAAGGGACAGTGTTTGCTTTTGTGTCACACATGCAGGCTTTGTGAAGAGGCTGGCAGGTCTGCCTCCTGCTCACAGCCCGTGGATAGTGGTGAAACAGCTCATGGCAATTTAGCAAAGACTGACAACCCTGTTTGTTAGCAGTTTATAATTCTGCATTTATCTCCCTCTGCTGCCTTTTCTGTGCCTTCCCCTAGTGAGGTGGGTCTGCACTGAAGTGCCAGAGGATGCTGCACAGCCAGGGGTACCTCACAGAGCTCCCCCTCCCCAGCCTCTCCTGGAAGAAGTCAAATGTCCCATGTTCAGTTGACGTGAAAAGCAGATGCTAGGCTGGAGTTCACATTGGCCAATCATAATTATTTTTATTCCTCTTACAGAAAGTTTATTTTAAAAATAAAAGACAATATTTGCAATTTCTAAAAGAGGTTAAGCACAGCAGGATAGCTTATGATAAGTGATGTTACCTTTTCAATCCTTTTTAGCAGCTCAGGTGGAGATGGGTCCTTCCCTCCCATTTCTTGCTTTCTGCTCTCATTTGTGGCATCACCATAGTTTTCCTCCAGCTTTTTAATCTTGTCCCTGCACTGGGAATACTAGCAAAAAAAAAGAGTCTCAACAGTTATTTATTCCCACCCAACTCATCCCCAGACCTTGGTCTGGAGACTTAAACAGACAAGGATCAGCCATTTAAATAAGCCATTTAAAATTTTTCTTTTAAAAGAGAACTACAGTGTGACAGTTGTAGGACAGAGCAAACCCTGCTGTTTGACAGAAATTGAGTTCTACCTGTTTCTTGGTGCTCAGGCTACCTTTTGTTTTTTTATCTTCAGGAATACAATAGAAAGCTCTGCTTCCCTGCTGGTCGGTACTGAGGGTCTCATCCCTGCAGACATCCAAGTTTTCTACGCTAACGTTCCCAGGCATGTGTCCTGAAGTGACTCAGTGGTGACACTGAGCAATGAGGTACCCTTGGGACTCACAGAGGCAGGTGTTCCCTGACCTTTCCCATGTGAGACCTTCCCATGGAATAATGCTTCCCAGAATATGCTACAGGGACATCCAGGCTCAGTGTAAATACTCACTGAACGAGTGGCTGGGCTGTTTTTTCATGTTCGGACTTGCAAGACTGACAGTGGTGGGGCTGTGTGCTCTGATGTGCACCTGGCTGGCTGTCAGTGAGCTGTCTGCACTGACATAACTACCCAAGTGTAAATGTTAACCATCCACTGCAGGTGATGACTGATTAAGGAAATTAGTGGTCCCCAGCTCTCAAAGTTATGAACAGTCACCAAAATATAAAGTAAATGTTTAGGTGTTGCCAGGATGAGGTTTGTCACTGGAAGTTAACAAGTCATATTTAACTAGAAAAGAGAAAACTGACAGATATTCTCAGGTGGCAGTGGAACATTACCAGAACACTTAAATACTTATTTTCCTAGTAAAAAAAGCACCACACAACTCACTCCTGTACACTTTGTCTAAAAGCAGCTAAAGTAAAAACCATAGATGAGTGTAATCAACAATTTCCTTGGCAAACCATGATTCTGAACATAGCTAGGTATTGAAAGTTACATTTTGCTAACAAATAGCTAAAACTCAAGCCCAAAAACACACAGAATGGAAGAATGTAAAAGCAGGGCCAGCACAAACAGCAGGATGCAGCTATGCTTCCCGTGATCTTTTCTATTTGGGGCCAAATTTCTCAACCACTAACTCAGGGGAAATTGCCTTGTTGGAGGCAGTGGTATCTTAATGAGATTAGAGGCAGCTCACCAAAGAAAATTTTGCAGGACTGAATAGTTAATTTAGAGAAGGACTATTGCAGCCAAACCACAGTCCAAAAACCATTAAAAACTTTCATGTTAAATGTAAATTCTAGCCTTACTTTTAAATGCAATATGAATTGGAAGTGATCAGATGCAAGCCAATCCAAAAGCATCAAAAAGTGCATTTAGTGATAACCATGCTATTCTGTGTCTGCTTTAGTAACATGACTACAGGCATCTTTTTTTTTCTTTTTTTTTTCCTACTAATTTGTAGTGTTTTCGTTGGAAAAGACTATCTGAGTCATAAGAAAGTCTAAGTCTTAAAATTTTTAAAAAATCCTTTCTCTCTTTCTTAGAGTGGGTTTATACAGGGGATAGGAAAAGACTGTAGAAGAGAGGCTCTTCTACATTGGACTGTAATCAGTCAGGAGGAATTATTGAAGGAGGGAACACATGTCTAGATAAAGCAGCTGGTCTGAAAAAGTGGACATCAGCTTCTTTTTTTGAAATCTCAGTGAAGGTAGGTGAGGTATGTACAGCACTAAAAAAGGGCAAATGCAAGACCTATTTTAAAACATGAGGGGGTACAGATGGAGCTTTGGAACCACGATAACTTCTCTTTCTGAAGAATAAATCTGGAACACATAATTAAGTTTTCTTTGTAGGCATCAAGAAGATAAAAATAACAGGGATAACAGCCACCACAGGTGTGTTGAGTCATGCCAAACCAGAGCAAAGTCTACTATGATAATTCCACAGGTCTGTGGATGACAAATAGTAGGTATCATACATTTTGATATTTATATAGCGTCAATGTATCATATGATATTCTCATAAACAAACAACATAAATGGGTTCTTGATTAAAATATACAGTAAATACCTCTTCAATGGAATGAGGTTAAGCTTAGAGAGACTGCAAGTATTTTTCGGAAAAGATTCAATGCAAAATTACCTTTCTCTGAAAAAAAGTCTGAACCAAAAAGATAATAGCAAATTAAAAAATGCAAGTAGTTACATGTAGACAGGAAAAACTGCCTCTACAAAAACAGAATCAAATCAACTGGTTGGATGCCCTTTCTTTAAAAAAGGGCCTGGTTGTTACACACATTAACATGAAGATGAATCACCTTGTCATGTGTCAAGAAAGGTGCCACCATACCTGGATGCATAAGCAGGAAGGTAACCTGCAAGATGCCTGAATGAATCTTTCACTCAGCCACAGGTACCAGGCACTGCCCTTCAAAACAAATAAAGACTATATTGCCAAAAATAAAAGAAATGCAGAAGAATGATCTAAGAAAAATCTGTAAGAGCTGATTGAAAGAAACAAGGTTGTGTAGCCTAGGAAAAGGATGGGAGAGGAACACGACTAACATCCTTCCAGTAACATGAAATGTTGCAGAAAAGAATGGTCCATTTGTAGTGTCCCTGGAGGACAGAATACAAACCAATATTCTTACACCACAGCAAGAAAGATCCAGGCTAAAGCTCAAGAAAATTTTTCCGCTGTTAAGTAAAGACTGGGATAGCTTGCTTGGGGAAACCTTTCTCAGTGGTGGCTTGAAACCACAGCTTAGCCCTCTCAGGCAATCCAACGCTGCTGTGGGAGCAGATTGCTTAGATAAATTCTTTATCTCTCTACTAGTCCCATTATTCTATGATGTGGTGATATAGTCTGAAGATTTTCATGTATTAAAACCTGGACAAATGTTGTTGCCAAATGCCTCAAATAAACTGACAATCCTTACATATTGCCTGAGCTCTAAGGCATGAAAGTCCCATCTACAGCACCATGACAGCTCAGCAGGTCTACGTGTTGGACTAATTAATGATTAATGCTAAGTATTTCTCATTGATGCATGAAGGTAGATTAGTATTTATGGGTCACTTCAGCCAGCAGGAACAGTCTCTTGATGTGCAGTCCCAATTAAAAGTTACATAGTTCTATGCCCAGAGAAAACCACCTTACAGTCTCACCAGGTACTTTTTGTGTAAAGAAGTGCCTGTAAATATTTCTATTTTTAAATCTTTACGTTGATGTTAACAAGCCTACCTAGTCCATGTTACTTGCACTTGCTTAGAAGAGGTCTGGTGTGTTGCTTCAGACGATGGTATTTTTTAGCTTAACTATTCACCAGTGTTTTGTGGAAATAGCAAGCTTCTGATGAAAAGCATACAAGTGGAACATGCATCACTTTGATGATTAAGCAGCTCATGTGGAATGTAGGAGACCCAGGTGGAGTGTTTGTTCTTGCTGAACTGGCACACAGCCCTGATCTGGGCTTTTCCCCTTCCCAATGGGCACTACAGCTGCTGAGATTATGGGTCAGTTTTTGCAGTCTGTAAATATTTCTGGTTTAAATTTTTTTCATTGATAATAATGCAAATACCTAGTCCATGCTACTAGCATTTACTTCAAAGAGGTCTGGTATTGCTGAAGACAGAAGGAGGCAGGAAGGGTGGGAAAAGGGGAGGACAAAAGAGGCACAGGTGCAGGATTCAGCCTGCCTAATCCAGACAGTCTGTGACCGTGGTGACTGAACAGAAGCTGAGTCAGATTTCAACATGGGGTCAAATCTGTAATCACTACAAGAACCAGCAGCGTGAATTTTGCAATCAACACCAAAATTCAGATTTGGGCTCAGGGTTTTTGTTTACATCATGGAGATAAAGCCAAACAATTTGAAACTGCTTCTCATTGGACTTAATTCCTATTGGGAGTGGGAGTAAGAGTATTAATGATGAATGGTGGAGCATGAGGAGATGAACAAGTTAACAGGCAGTTTGAGCCATGTAATATTCAGTAATCAAAGTATCTAGTTAAATTGTAAAGGTTGATAACTGATTATTTGCCATTCTTCACTGGAAAACTCCTCACTTGGGAACATTTATTAAGACTACTGCAGGCACAATATCACAGCACTCTGTATTTTCCTACTTTTTAATTTTATGTCAACATTGCAAAAAGATTTAAAACACCTCCAACAATAGGCTCCCTTTAACAGTGATTTAGATTTCATATGAATTATCATCATAACGGAGAAAGTTGCAGGAATGCAGAACAGAAAAAGCAAAATTTCATTACTGATTCTGTCAACTCACAAAATTCATCTGCATTTTGCTACTACTTGTATTTGACTCAGTGACTCTCAGTCTCATTTTAAATCTTACCTGAAAATTTTGGGGTCTTTTTAGGTTTTTTTCATTAGTCTTCTTCTTTTTTTTTTTTTTTAATACTGCCTCGGTTCATCATTTAAATATATGATGGCCCTGCAAAGGTCTTTGGGTAACGATTTGCATGAGGTATTAAAGCATGTACTATGTTTTGTTCTTATAGCAGAGCATACAATTTCTTCAAAAGGCCAGAAGTGAGAGAATAGTGCAAGCACTATTAAACAGTGAGCCACAGCTCCCATTGGTGTGAGTTTGAAAGGCAGTTTATGATTTTGTGCAGGCATTAACAGAGTATGTATGGGAAAAATTACCATGTGGAGATAAGGTCAGAAGTAAATGAGCCATTTCAGAAAGCAAGGAAAGAATGTCCCAAGCACTGCAGTTTGTTAGCTGTTTAATGCTGTTCTGTAACTAGGACTAAAACTTACACTGTTTTTGCTCAAAAGAAAATATATGTGGATTATATCATTGTAGGCAGCAGAGTTTCCAGAGTAGGCTCAGGGTCAAGTGTGAATTGAGTTATTATTTTAGAAATTTGATGGTCTAAGTGTATCTCCCACCCCTCCACCTACTCCATCAATACAGTTTTAACAAATTTTATCTACAGTCTCATTTTTCCCCCATGACTCCCATTCTCCAGCTTAGTCATACTGACATTTCAGGCTGTGGGGTGGGTTAGCTGGAATTCCATACCCAGGAAACATTTGGCATGTGTGAAACAAAGACCATGAGCCAGTTACACATAAGCATAGAAACTCACATATGTGAAGTTAAAAACATGTATGAGTGTTTTGCTAGACAGCTGTATTACCAAACTTTCTGTTTTAATTAACCTTGTACATCCAAATATTTTTTTCCTATGAAATCTTAAATTTTAAAATACAAAACGATTGTAAAAAATTTTTCCTTTAACACCAACCTGTATCCGAAGTTTCACCAGATGTGCATCCAGGGCATTCTTCACTGTGAGCTCTTTAAAACACAATTTAACCTCTCTTTTTTTTTCAACTAACTTCAGCTTCAGAAAGCTGATCTTTTCATCCATAACTTGCATCTTAGTATCTCCATTCCTACACAACACCTCTTGCCTGTTTATTTTTTCATACAAAAAGCCTAGTTCTTCTTCTCGTTCTCTGAGCAAAAGACCACTGAAATAAAGCCAAAATGTAAAGACAATTTTTTTAAAAAATGAGTCATATTCAGTGTATTCCATTCAAGAACATTAAAAAGTTATCTTAAAAGATAATCTGTGATGATGCATCAAGCTTTTCACAATTACTTTAATCTAATGACAGCATTTTAAATAAGTAACAAAATAATAGCAATGTGAAAATCAGAAAACAAACTTGGAAAGGTGACTCTTGTCTCTCAAATAATTTTTAAGGTCTTCTGGCCTTCCACAGCATTTAAAACTGGATTAAGATCAGAGAGATCTAGATAATCTGCATTTTTGCAGATGCCTTAACTGCGCACAATGCACAAACAGAGCAGGTAGCTACAAGTTCTCAAGGCATTCAGTAGCCAAGGTACCACATTTTTTGAATAATAATTCTGAAGCATGACCATGATCAGCAGTGAGGAACATCTACCTAATGCAAAGCAGCACTGGCAGTGCAGTGAGCGGGACTGGTCAGCGAAACATTGCAGTGCCACAGACCTTTAACAATCCTGACGAGGAGTGCTCATAAACTAAAAAATATTTTTGCTTCATAAATGTCAAAATTAAACACTACCTTAGATCAAATTTACAAATGTACCTCTCATTTCGTTGTTCAATAGCCCTTTCATAATTTTTGCGTAGCTGTGAAATTTCCTTTTGAATGCCTGTGGCTGCAGCGGTAAGTCTGTCAACATTCAAATACTTTTCCTTTTCTTTACTCTCTAGCATCTCTTGTTCAACTTTTTCATAATCCTTTTGGATTAACTCTTTCATTCTCTCATTCTTTTTAATCTTCAGATAGTCCTCCTGCAATTTTCTGTAACATAACAGAAATGTGGGAATATTTTTAGTTCTTTCAATTTGAAACCAATTTCAGCAATTAAAAGCAGAGCTTAAATGTATTTTTCAAGCACACAAGGGCTCCTCTATGTCTGTGCTTCACAGAAGCTTTACAAGAGGAAGAAAGACATTCTGAGAGCAGATTTTTTTGCAAGTTCTTTCCAGCTTGAAAAGAACTGGATTCTGGCCCAAGAAAAATGCTATACAGAGAACATTGCACTACAGCTTTTTTTATTTTGTACTAGGTAGCCCAAGCAGACACAAAAAATAAAGTTTAAGAGCATAGGCATAAACTGTGATGAAAAGTCTTAATGTGTAGAAATCCTGTTCTATTTAAATAAGGATATTTATTTTGTTGTTGCAACTCAAAGTTCTCCAAATCTATTGTTCACAAAACAGCGTGTCACAACATTAGCACAAGAAAGAAAATTATTAGATTGCCTATTATTATTTCATCTGCCCATTTGACAGATGAAAAAAGAAACCAAAACATAATGGGAGGTTAGTGACAAGATCACATAAAAATAAAGAACATTTCTCATTATTTCCAGCATCCTTGTTGATCACTGGATGATGGCCCCTCATTTAAAAGACAGATTCTTGTCACCAAATGGAGTATTTACTATCTCACAGCACAGAATTTAGAGTTATTGCATTTGATCTGTATCACTACATCTGGATCAAGACACAACTTTATCTACACCAAGAAGATATTCACGTCAACATACAAAAGAGGTAGTGAAGGAGAAGCAAAGTCTCTTGTTAAAATACAGACCTGCAGATGAAATATCCTTCCCTCATGGGCTCCATCATTAAATTGCTGATTTGCTGCATACAGGACAGGGAGCTGCTTTCTTTCATTTCCCCCGTATGTATAACACTTTGAGTACCACAGGGTATTACTGATTAAATTTTAATTATTAATTAAACATCTGTAAGTCAAGTTTCAGACTGAAAGTATAACAGAATTGCAGAAATGCAATGTGTTTTAAATATTTTCTGAAAATTTCTTGCCTTACTTGATACTCTGTCCTCCAAATTGCATGGGTTGCAGTGAAGTCAGTGGTACTGATACTAAAGTCTATCACTGTGATTTCAAATATTTTTCATAAGCAAGAGAGTTACTGAAAATTCAATACCTCTGGCTAGTTTTAAATCTAGTTGTGCAGAGACCAAAATATCTGTTGGATCTGTACCAAGTAGGGACATCAATAATAATATTTATATACTCCTGATATCTATACAAAATTTATGTCTTGTTAGCCTTTTTTCCCCCTTCTTTCATCAACTGGGAAGGCCTCAAAATTTTTACAATAAAATGTCAGCTTGTACATCTTGACAAAATCACTTTAATCAGGGGTTCTACCTCTTTTTTAGCTATCTCTAGCATGACTTTTAAAACCAAACTACTAGGAGATTCACAAAAAATACTTAATGTATTCTTTGTCTGATTTAACAATTATTTGGCACCAAATAATGAAGTTTTTGGAAAATCAGGTTCTTTTTAACTACTCAGTTTTGGTTTTCCTGTTTTGCTTACACAGATGGCTATTCATTGTCTCCCTACTTGCCCAAGGACAGATTTCCAAGACGTAATTCTGTCTATAATGCAGAATTTCATCGCTAGGATGACAAAAAATGGCAAAAAATTATCCTCACTAAATAATGGTCTAGGAAAAAAGAGAGTACCAGCTATTCTGCCTCATTATCTTTGCTGTGAATGTTTCTTTAGAAATTGAAACCACATTTTAACTGAAATAAATGTTATGTAATAAACTTCAGTGTGAGTTTGAACCAAAATCCCCAATTTGTTCTAATTTAATAATTAGACAGCCATATTCCTAGCTAGTGACTCCTTTAATAGTCCCATGCACCCCTTCATTAGGGAATCATACGTGTCAGACCTCTTTTTCTCTAAGGACAGCAAATATGAGTGCAATGGTGATGCTCATATTGAATGCAACAGCACGATGATGCAAAACCTGAGAGATCCAAGAACTCTGATATAAAGGATGAGAAAAGAGAGAGCAGCCAGACAAACTTCAAAACTACTTTCTGACAAGCAGTGATGCCCAAGCCAGTTGTGGGGTGTTAGTGGGATAAGAAATTGGAACAGATTATGGAGGGGAGTTTCTAAATGCCTTTGTTTTAATCACATTTAAAAAGACTGGATAATAACTACCAAGGATGATATGGGCATAATTGAAGATGGAATAGATTCCCTCCTAAGATTTTTTCAAGTCTTAAATTTCTATAATTGTGAACTACAGTGTACTTTAAACTCACCTTTCTCTGGTCATAACAGAATCTCTTAAATTTTCTATATTATTTTGTAGCAGTTTTACCCTGTTTTCAACTTCTTTTGCTTTCCACTGAGCAATACGCATCAAATCTATACATTTATCCTTTTCAATTAGTATAAGATCATACATCCTAGTAAATCCTTGGAGTCTGAAGAAATGAGATGAAAGAAATAATTATTAGCATTTTATGCGTGTGTTACGTGGATAAAAGTTGCTTTAGAAGACTTTTTTGAAATAACGTATTGTTATTATTTTCTTACTCTTTTTGGTTTTCTCTTTGCATCTTTTTACAGATGACTAGTTCACGATCCAGTCTTTTTAGTTCTTTAACAAGACTTTGGAGTTGAATCTGAAATTTAAATAAAATTTAGTAAGAACTTTAGATATTCTAGAGAAATGTCTTCGGTGAAATTACCTGGAACAATTCTTAGATGAGAAAGACAGTGAGAGGACATTAGTATAAGAACTTCTTCTTATTATAATGGAATGTTTTTATTACAACAGCATAAAAAAGCACAGTTTTTCCATTTATATTAAGCTTACAATTACTATTAGTAAGGTAGATAATTTGATCTGCATCTTAAATGCTTGGTTCTCTGTATCTGGAGTTCCACTCTTTCTACTGATCAGCCTGTCAAGTCCATCACTTTATAATTATTTAGTATATGAACCACTGAAATTGTATCTTTACAAATAAAACTTCTTTCTTACTCAGTTCTGACTTTTAAGCATTCACTGATACTCGAGCAGAATTGCATTCTGTTAAGTTTCTGGATCTTTTGATTCCAGTTGTGTTCAGTCCTCAATAGCCTGGGCCATCAATCTTAAATTGAGAGGCCTTTTCTCCTCTCCCACTGGTATCAGGAGGAGGACATTGGTATTAGGGAAAGCTGGTGGATGATGGGCTGCAACTTTGGGCTTGTCTTTGTGTTCCTGAATTTGTATTATTTTATTTGTTTATTTGATTTTGGAAACATCAATACCTCGTTTCCATATAGCAATTTGGTATTTAGCAAATTCTGTATGACATCACAGCACATGTCGTGCCAGAAACATGCAGGCAGCAAATACAATGACTAGTCATAGGAAAAGTTTTCTTTCCCTCGTTCTCTAAATCAATATCATTTTTTATGCTTTGAAATGTAACAGGAAAATAGAAATTTCTGCCTCACTTTGGAATGAGTAGTAGTTCAGTTTATCTGCTAATGTTCTTATATTTGTAAAATAAACCACACAGTTTTACTTATGGGAATCTCATGTTGTCTGCTATTCTGCCTCTTTCTTTCAAATTGTTCATTTTATCCCATGGTCTTGAAGGAAAATCACAGAGTCTTAGAGTCACAGAACGTGCTGAGTTGGAAGGAACCCACCAGGATCATAAGACCAACTCCTGGCCGTGCACAGCACCATCCCCAAGAGTCACTCCATGTGCCTGAGAGCATTGTCCAAACGCTTCCTGAACTCTGCCAGGCTGGCGCTGTGACCACTGCCCCGGGGAGCTGTTCCAGTGCCCAAACACCCTCTGGGGGAAAAAACCTTTTCCTAACACTGATCCTAAACCTCCCTCCAGCACAACTTCAGGCCACTCCCTCAGGTCCTGTCGCTGTCACCACAGAGAAGAGATCAGTGCCTGCCCCTCCTCTTCCCCTCATGAGGAAGTTGTAACTGCAGTGAGGTCTCCCCTCAGTCTCCTCCAGGCTGAACAGACCAAGTGACCTCAGCTGCTCCTCACACGGCTTCTCCTCAAGGTCCTTCACCATCTTTGTTTCTCTCCTTTAGGCACTCCCTAAATGTCCTTTCAAATACCTTGTTTTAATTATGGAGTCATATTTTAACATATTGCACTGCACCATAAATTGCAATAAAACACCGCAGTATGGTGCGTTTCCAGTGTTCTGGTGGAACTTCAAAGCTAGGGTGGGAAATGAATCCGCAGGCTCCCCTCACTAGTAATTTAATTTCTCCCTATACCAGCTGGTACTTTTGAGCAGTCTTTGAAATACATAATTTTTTTACCTTGGTTTTCTGAACATCCCTGCATTTCAGTTGCTTCTCATCAGCTCTGAGCCAAGTCAGACGTGTAAGTGTGGATAACTCATTTCTGCTTTTTTCCTGCTCTTTGAAAAGCAATTGTTCCGCAGCAATGCATTCTTCTAACACGCGGGCATCCATATCTGATATCATTTCCTAGAGAAGATTAAATTTAAATCCTAATGCAACAATGTATCAGTATTGGCAAACCCAAAGTTGGAAATATTTTGGGTTTATCTGCAACGTAAACAAATATGCAGACTACATAGATTTAAAACCATAATAAATTATTGCTCTAAAACACCATGCACAATCCCTATAACATTTCAGAATATATTATCACCAAGGAGCATTTCTGTTCCTCAGTCTAACATCTTTCAGCTATAGTCCATTGGACAGAATGGATATTTATATAATCTTTAAGTAAGTTCAGTGTCAGGTCTTCAGCAGGAGGTGAATGGAAGCTTCCCAGGCTCCACTGACTGCATGCCTGTCCATGGCACACAAGTTACATATCCCAGAGAATGACAGGTAGGTACTGGAAGGCATGCGTATCCAAATACAAGCAGATCCCCACTTGATAATGTTAATGAATTCAAACAAAACACATGAAGAAAATGGATATAAGGGTAAGAAGACAAGGAGGTTTGACCTCAGAGGTACCAAGGAGGTATGTCTGAAATAGATGGCTTCTTACAGAGTCATTTATGTAGTGGCAAGTACTAAAGCTCTTGTAACACAGGGTTCTGCATTGCCACACTCTGTATGGCTGTGCTGCATACAGACAGACATCCACAAATGACAGAACTGTGAAGGTGAAAAACCTTAATGTACAAATGCTGAACTTCTATTGTTGCAACAAGACATGGTTTCGTATCCAAAGGAAATGTATAACAATATATTTCTAACTGCAGTGTCATCAACAACATTTAGAAAAACTTAAACTAGAAAGTTGATTTGCTTTCTACCTTCTAGTATATAGCCTGTAATACCAGAAGTAGTTTTAAAAATGAAAGACAAGTGGTCTTTAAAACTGAAGAAATACTATTGCATTTTCTCTCCAGAAAGTTGCAGCTAGAAACTCCATTATTTTTTCTTCAAACAGTTCCTTTATTCTCATGATAGAAAATCAACTATCAAAATGAAAAAAATATGAGAAAGCAGAATTCAGCACCTGTTCAGCTAAACCTCTCTTGAGCGTTTCAATCTCCTCTTGCAGTTCTTGTCGTCTTTCTAATAATACTGCATTGTTTTTTGAGTTAATTTCTGCCTACAAAAATAAACCAAGCACATAGTGATGCATACAAAAAATGAGGAAGATTTAAACTGTAGATACTGTATTGGAAGTAGCTACAAAAATTAAGAAATTACATTTCTCTCTTACAATTGCTAGTACAAGTATGCTTAATTGCGTAGAGTTCCTCAGCAAGTCACTGAAGTTTCTCAAATTTTTCTTTCAAGAGCTATGAACACTAAACTTCACAAATTTAGAAGGTTTATGGTTTTCAGCAACTAAATTGTCATTAAAAAAAAACGTTAAACACAGAGAGAATATAAAAAAGTATCACCTAAATTCACAGAGGATTTTCAGAGTGAAATTCTGAGCTTACTAAAGGGAAAAAGAGTTCACATCTACAGAGAATGAATGTCACATCTTTTTCTTTTTGTCACTACAGTAGGATTTTCATTAGACCTTAGAAAGTCAAATCTAATAACACAAACATTTATGTATTATTTTTTCATGAACATTATGGGAAAATTCATTTATTCTATCAGATTTTAACACTAAGTATGTGAAGGAATATGTTAAAAACACTACCTCTGATTAAAATGTCTGATCAATCTCACTACAACTATATACATAATATAACTTGTAAGACAAAAAGCTGTACTAGCCTCACTGTAATTAACTTAACTTAAAAATTCTTTATGGTTATAAGAAAGCAAGAAAAAATGCATCAGGCTAACTATGATGGCATATATTGCCTCTGTGTAATTGGTGGGGACAAACAATTTAGCAGGAGCTGCTCTGATAGGAAAAGGAATATTAATTTTAAAATAAAAGAGGGATGATTACATATAAGGAAGAATTTTGTTCAACAAGGCCCAGGTTTCCCAGAGAGGTGGTTGATGCCCTCCCTGTCTCTGGAAACATTCAAAGCCAGATTGGACTGAAGTCTGACTAATCAGAACTAGGTGAAGCTGTCCCTGCCTACTGCTAGGGTTTGGACCAAATAACCTTTAAAGGTCCCTTCCAACCCAAAAGAGTTTAATTTCAAATCTGTAATTCATATGGATGGGAAAAAATTACATTTAACAACACACCTGGAAGATATTCAAAGATAATACACACAACCCTGTGATATCTTGCTCAGATCTCAACCAGATGTTAGAGTTCACTATAAATCAATACTGATAGGTAGATATTTTGCACTTGATATTTTCACTTCCATGATAGTATTGTAAAATTAAATTCTGTTCACTTGCATTATGGCGAAGGGAAACAAGAGACACAGTACAGGTCAAAGTGTGGAGTTACTTTAGTTGCAGCTGCCAGCTCTGAGATTTCATTTGACTTAAGTTTACTAAAATGTCAGTAAAGCCTGTCCTAAGAAAGTGACTTTTGATCTTGTGTTGGGATCAAAAATAACTTTTCTGTAGAGCATATATTAGCTACCACTTCTGCTGTGTAAAAGTAAAAAGCTCATATAAACATCTTTAATCTGTTCAGGACTTCTGTTCACATAAGACAGGGCTAAACTTAGGCACTTTTGGCTGTCTCTGCATTGGCCTGAGCAAAGAGAAGGCCCACATGGAGAGAAGCAGCAGTTCTGCTCCAGGCTGGAGACAGCAGGACCTTCAGTTCTCTTTCACACACAATTTTGGTGTTTAGCAATAGCTGACCTTTCACAACTTACTAACGAGAAAAACACATTTGAAGGAAGTGTTCCTGTAATTTCCTTATTCTACAAACCAGTCATTCTGCACTTAGCATATGATTCAAAAGAAGAAATTTAGGGAACCACTCTGATGCACTGCTGCTTCTGCAATCATATATTTATACAAACAATTAATTCTTGTGATTTTTTTCACTTTGAATCACATTGAATGGGGGTTTAAGTAGTTAAAGAAATTTTATCCACTTAAAATACTGTTTTTTAAGTTCTGCAAGGTGTGCTCCCAAGTCTTACAAATTAAAATTGTCCCAGTATAGCAAAAGCCAAGCAGAATCAAGTTGGCCACTTGACTCTTCCTTACTGCAGCACTGGATTTCATTGCAGAGGAGCAGTGATTTCACACTTGCTCGTCTAACAAAGCCAGGAAAGGAATCAGAGAAAACATGGAGCATGGGAGGATGGGCTAAAACAACTCTATTTCTGTGGCTCTTTGCATTAGAGTAGTATCCTGCAGCTGCTGGAGTAAAATACTGATCAGAATTGCACTTCTGTCTCTCATGGCATTCCTTTTCCCTTACTCCTCATGACGATGCTCTTTGTAACACACATACAAGGTCTTGTCCTTCCACAGGGTGAAGGAACTGGGCTAGGATGGGTTTGGATCTCACCCCAGACTGTGAACTCTAACCACAGCTGCTGGTGAGTTATGGCATTTGATTTTAGCATTACATGTTTTTAAACAATTGTGGTTCTTCATCCAGGAACATTTCCTCAATGGGAACACATGCAAAAATACCAACTCCCAGATTCTCTTAGCTGAAACTGAACAGAAACTCTTTAAGCTTTAAGATCAAAGTCTGGAATATGAGTCAGCCCTTTAATCATTATATAAGGAAATTCAATCCAAAACTTTGTTGTGTAGTTCTAGAGCTTTCCTCCCTTCTCCCAGGTGAGCTTATATTACTAGGTAATACACATGTGAATTCAGGAGGAATTTCAAGGGAGACAAAAATATTGTTTAATAATATTAAATATTATCAAGTAATAATTGGAGTTGTTTAAATAGCAAAGCTAAGTATATATGAGTTTTGATATGTATAGCTATTTTTTAAAACTTTACAATTATCTAAGACTCTTTTCTGCCCTGAATTGCTTATAAGGACCAAGTAAAATTTGAAGGACAGTGTCAAGGTAGGCAGCATCAAGTGCTGTGAAAAAACATTCACCTGACTAAACAAGATTAATTTTTTATGACTCAGAATCTAGACTGAGCAAGGAGCAAATATAGGAGAAAATATATATAGGAAAGAGATAATGGAAGAACTAGTGATGAGAGAAAGAAAACATTAAAAAATATAAACAAAGCAAATTTTTAAGAAATAATTGGAAGCAGAAAAGAAAGAAAATGCCTTGAATACACAAGCAGAATAGTACTTCCCTTTAGAATTATCATAGTCAAAAGACTAAGTAAAACAGAAGAGAGTAATGCATTATTGAAAGAGGAATGGGTGAAATACTAAAGCAAGGGGGAAATGAGGAAGATGAAATAACAATCTTCTCCACTTTTCCCTTGTAGGACTGTCAAGAGATTTCATAGAAATATTTCTTACAAGAAAATTTACAACCTTTATGATCAATGCATTCATACAGACCTCTGATTTGAGTCTTTTATGCTTTGCCTTATCTCCTTCCAAGGAATCCCAAATCTCTTTCAGCTGTAACTCTATCTTTTTTAAACTTTTCAGTTCCTTATCTTTCTGTGTTTGATGGTGACTGAGAATATCTTGCTGATTTTTGTGCTCCAAGACACATTTATTTAAATTATTTTCCAGAATTTGTCTATATAGATAGACACAGAATTTTAGAAACAGGTAACTTAATCAAGACATATATGTAAATGGGCACAACTATTTTAATGGTTTTTGAGTACCTCATTACTACGGCTCAGCAAGACAAACGTGTAAACGACTTACAAAAATTACCTAAAAAGGTAGCATTTTTAAAACGATAATCAATTATAATACCCTAATTATGTCAGTGAGGTCTCACAGTCTGTTCTAAATATGCTAAAAATATCAGCATATCTAGTACATATAGAAAGAAGAAAACATTTTTTATTATAAGGCAATATTTCAAAATAAGATACCATGGGCTTTCAATACAAAGCTTGAAAAGCAAAAGCATTTCTGCTGAGCATATGGCCAGAATCACAACTATACATCTCCCCCTGCAAAGGAGGAATCATTGGAAGCTTGCCTTCAACCTAACAGTTTATTTTACTTTACCAAGTAAATATAAAATTATAATTGAAGGGAATATTAAAGAGACAACCGATCCCCACTGAAATTCAGGACTACATGAGGGAAGACATCTATGAGCCTCATTTAAAAATGAAAATGTTGACATACTTTATTCTTCTTCAAATTACTCTCAGTGAGTTACACAGGAAAGAAAATATGTTCACTAAAGGGAGAAACTCTCTAAAATATTTCACTTTTAAGAGCAAAATCTCATAGGATTTTATCAAATGCTTGTGCTTTTTGATGTTCTTCTTCAAGGCAGATCTAGATTCCAGATTCCAAATTTTTATGCAAATATTTTGGAAATGAAAACTAAGCCTGATCATTTATAGTTTGTGCTGGTTGCAGCATAATATGTGAAAATAGAAGCAACAGCAGAAAAAAAGAAATAAACTTTTGAGAATAAAGAATCATTCATTCTTTCCATATGGCTCATGTCTCTTACTCTAACCTGTCTGATAGGATGGCTAATTCCTTCTCTGCATTAATTTCTAGTAATTTTGTCAAATTAATGCATTCTCGTTCATTCTTTTGCATCAAAGTTTGTCTCTCATCCATTTCCTTCATTACATCTTTTTTTTCTTGCAAAATCTCTCCAGTCCTTTTTTCAGTGGATTTCAGTGTTCTATTCAATTCTTCTATTTGGTCATTAAGGGCTTCATTCTTCTTCTCTGCATCACTGTGGATATATTTTAACAAAGCAGTAAGGGTTAAATTTTCCACATGCATATTTAAAAGACAAAATGTCAGTTGCCAGTTTTTGTGGACATACAAAATAACTTCACAACAATATATGTCAAATGTTTGAAATCAGACAGTGAAAACCTTCAAATTCCAATATAGTCCAACAATAAAACTGCAGATAGCCATGGGGCTAACTGACAGCTGAGCACCATGACAATATTAGAAAGAGTTCTAGCAAATTGATCTCTGTCAACATTGCTACGTACATGGGTGTGACATTTCTAAATATTCTTCTTAAGAATGGGGAACTCTGGTTAGTTTATTCTGTGATGTGACACAAAGACTCATTTAAATATTTCATTAATAGCACAATGTGGGTTTTAGAAATTGCTTCTCTGTAACACTATCGGGCAAACTTCTTAGATTTATGATGGCAGAGTTGCATTAAGCAGAGTAGTGAGGAAAATATAGAAGAAAACCATCATACAAGTTTTAAACCTGAGAAATTTAACAGTCAGTTTATGTGTTACAAATAGGGACTGGAAGCAGGAGACACAAACTTCAGTGTAACCCTGTGCATAAACAGGGTACAAAACCCATCATTCATCTGGATGGCAACTGGACTGCTGGGATCTGTGAGTGACCTGGCAGAAACTGCACAGAGCTAATTTGATTTTGCACGTAGAGAAAACAGCACATGCCATGCTTCAGAGGAGAAGAACCCCAGCTTCATGAGAGAGAGAAAGAAAAGGCTGGCTGCTGGCTTGCATTTCCTCTGATGAAGTATTAGAGGCTGCAACTCATGTCAAACCTTACAGCAAAGCAGCTGTGACTCCACAGCTGGTACAGAAGGACTGAGGGAGAATGGGTTTGTAGCTCAGGCCACACTGTCAGCTGTGGAATTGTTAGTTTAAATGTTGATCCTAATTTTAATCAACAACCATCCTCAATCATTTCTATAACCAAGGGGTAAGAAGAAGTCATACATATATATATATTCATGTACATAGAATTAGTTATTAAAAACATACATTTTTTTCTGATTCAACTTCTCAGTTTCTTTTGCAAGTTGCTTTGGAACACCAAGGAGCCTAACTAGCTCAGCCTAGTAACAAAACAGAAAGGTTTGATTAATAGCTTCAAAAGCTGATGAGTTTTCATAGCAGTAATATTAATTTAGAACTGCTGTGAAAATTGGTAGGAAACATTTTTTATTTGCTTGACTTTTTCCCAGAGAATTGTAGCTCCTACTTTTAAAATGAAACATTGATGTTTACAATTTTAGTGTATCTTCAAGATAAAAATTATGCTTGAACATTATTAATACATCTTATTATGACATTGATACCATGGAAGCAAATAGACCCAGGTATGTTTTTAATTCTCAGAGTAAATCTGTATTAACTGTAATCTGAACAACCTAAAATAACACAACATAACTAAGATGTCTTTATAGAAACCACTTTTTAATCAAAACTATGACTCAGTATTTCCAACAGGAGCAATAAGGATATGGCACAGCAGCATGTTTCATGCCTATGGGAAAATGGCCTAATATTTAATGTAATGACATAATGAATTTGGAATGACAACATCCAGAAGATTCACTGCTCCTTTGGGCAAAACATGGACCCGTACACACACACATGCACACCCACTCACAGATACATGGGCACAATTAATTTTGTGTTACTTTTAGATAAGTCTGCATCTCCTGAAGTCTTTTCATTTCTTCCTCATCTGTTAATATCAGCTTTTCTTTGGATGAAACAGCTTCTTTCATTGAATCAATTTCTGCTTTCCTCTGGATTACTTCTTTGCTGAGCTCATCACAACTTTCTTTCAACTGTTGAACTTTATTGTCTTTCTTTAAAAATGAAGTAAAAGAGCAGATTAATTGTATTTTCCCTTTTATATTTTGCAGGCTTCTTATAACACTAACACACTAATACTGAATGGTGATAACATTTTTAGTGACAAGATATGAAATGTAATTTTTTTACCAGATGAGTGTTTCTTCTGTCAATAGTAACAGAATTTTATTTCCAACAAAGACACATATATTCCTCAGGATTTATGACTACAAATGTATTTTTCATGTTTACATCCTAGAACGAAAAATCTGCAGCTACCTTTACATGCAGTATCTATTTGCTGAATATAGTAAATCTTTTCTCGGATAAACAAAATTCCAGATACTTTCTGAATCAGTTATTTACTGCTTGCCCTAGTTATCAAAATTGAATGATCTAATAAAGCCTATAGAATCTATTTATTTTAAAATCTTTTTTCCATGTATTCTATTTAAAATAAAATCTAGAAATGCACAGTGAGAAAAGATTTTCAGTGATTTTTTTATATGTTAGTTGACAGAACATAAAACATCGCTTTTCTCATGTTTTTACTTACCTTTTCTTTTGACATTTTTTCATATTCATTTTCCAGAAGCTTTTTTTCTTCTCGCAAACTGCAGTAAAAATCAGAGCAAAACTAAATATATTAGTAATAGAATAATCATTACTGTAATATAGTAAATGGTAAGAAAGTATGAAAGCCTGTCCTTTGTTAGACTAAAACACACGGCGAATTAGCATGAAAGGTGCTCAGATTTAAGGCAGGTTTGCTGACTGGTAACTGGGGGTCCTGAAGGACTGGGTGTGTATTTATGGAAGTGTACACATCTTTTTCTACAGTGCACACATCTAAAAATTTAAACCTGATTTTTCTTAGACTGACTATCTCCTGAAGGGATGCATTCAAGCCTCACTCACCCTTGCCTTTTACTAGTGGCATCCTACACCCACAGTTCCTCCCAACCTCAGAAAACAAAATGTTAACACAGAAATGTGGCAAAAGGAAAGAGGAGATGGGTAATAAATAACCACAAAGACATCAAATATCAAAGAAAGTGCAGTTGATAGTGAGAAACCTTCTTCTTCCTATGAATGTTTTCATATACACATTTACTCTTCAGATAACTGTAAGTGAGGCTCCTCAAATCTGGACTGGATCCTGTGGAAAAAAAAATCTTGAAAAGTGGCAGGGGTTATAGGCTAAGCCAAAGGAGTATGGTGGAAAAGTAAATTGAATAACCACAGTGATCTTAACCTACATCCAAAACTTAATTGCAACTTAAGTTCAGGCAACAATCAGGACGGATGCTAAAGAAGTGAAGAAGAAGAAGAAAGGAAAAACAAGCTCTTAGATCTTGTGGGTGTTACTAAACTGCCCTGAGAAAGACGAAGGAATGGTTATAAAAAGGGAGCTCAGCCAACAAGCTTGTTGGATTTACAATAGGGAGCTTCTTGGTAGCAGGTGGTAAATACTGCCAAATACAAAAAATTATCCCTTCTGAAGGTGCATCCCCAGTGCATGCACAGAACAGTTGTGCACCTACAGCAGGTAAATGGGCTACAGCAGTCTGTATGCCACCGCCACCAAACAACTTCTCTGAGTTCTCTGTCCCAGGTATAGCAAAGAATCAACTTCAGTGCTTAAATTTATGTTTATAACTCCAGTGGGAGGATGTGCTGGTCAACTTTTGTTGAGACCCAGGGCAGTCTGGTAGGATAAATAACTCTTTAAATTACAGAAGAATTAAGAGAAAGGAACAAACTTCCACAAAACAGTGTCACTTGGAGCTATAACAATGGCAAGGGACTCCTGGGCATCCCCACCCACCCAAAACAGCTATTACAGTTACCTCATAATGTGGCTGATGCAGAAAAGAAGCAGCTGACTGCTATTTCTTTTTTTTTTTTTCTTCTGGAACCTTCCAGAAGCAGTGAAAGACTTTGTATGGTGGTGGTGGTTCAGGTTTTAGAAAGTGTGTGGTCATGGGAACAGAGATCAGCCTCCCAGCAGCCAGCCTCATGGAGAACCATCCCTAGGACCTTATGCTCAACTCTTTAGAAGTGCTGATTTCAGATTCCCTCCTCCATGTCAGCACTCCCACTCTCTCAATAAACTCTTTCTTCAATTTTAGTCCTCCAACAAAAGGAGTGAAGCTTATACCTGGAAGTCTCAAGAAACATATTTCTAGTTAAGGAAAGGAAATAGTGAAAAAAAGAGAACTGGGTTGGTGGTGTGGCAATATAAACAGAACAAAACAAAACAACATCTCTCCCATGAATAAGAAGCTCTGGCTCAGATGAAGAGCAAAAAGAAAACAGACACAGAGTAGATGTCGTTGATATACAGCATGTATGCTATTTGTATGGGCAGGCTACAAGTATCCCTCTACAGGGACCGGTAAAGACTAAAAACTAATTTGAATGCCAGCATTTGAACTCACAGAGTGAACAAGTTTGCAAAACAAAATCTTTTAAAGGAAAGTGCTGAATTTAAATCAGTCTTCCACCAAAACGGATAAAATTAATTTAAAAAATATTCAAAAATTTCAAAATCATATTCCAAACCCATTTTGGCAGTACGTCTAATTGAACTCCTTGGGACTGGCATAATCACACTAAGGATAATAATGCCCACTTTGTACAAATATCCAAAACTGTTTGACTGCCACAAAATATTATTAAATAAGTCCTGTGCAAAATGATTAAAGAGGTACTGCAGGGCTTGTTGTTAGTCTGTGCTGTGCCCTCTTTCATATCACGCTGGACAATCAAAAGAGCAATACCAAAGATCAGGAGGGAGAGCAAAGCTGACACTGTTTTCTTTTGTCACATTCCTCACTCATGAGGACAGATTCCTGTGGAACCATTCCAGTTTCACAACAAAGACTTTTCCATCCAGCAAAAGTAAAATGATTTGAACACTTCATTTTCTGTGACATAAACAAAGGCAATAGTGAATGACAAAGGCCAAGTTACCTAAATAGTTGGCAGACCAACCACTTCCACACAAAAACCAGTGGAAGTGTGAAAAGAAAAAATGGGTAAAAAGAAATAAGTTAAATCTCTCCCTTTTGAGCAATGAGTTTGATCCAGCTGCCCATAGCCAGAAGTCAGGCAGCCCTATGCTAGCATCCTTACTTCAGGGTTTCCTTACTGTCAGGGATGAAAACTGGGACCACCAAAGGGCAGGTCACCTCACATTCCAGGTGCCTGTTTTAGGATGACATAAATTACCAGTTGCAGATAACACTTATCTCTCTGTAGACTCTAAAGGGAAGGCAGGATGATTAACACACATTTAGAAATCAAATAAGATTCTTCAAAGAATTTAAGTTTAGTCTCTGTTTCAACAGATGAACATAGAAGCTTAATGAAAGATAAGCAGAAAAACTCTGGTTTTTCCATTTAGCATTTGAATCTTTTAATCTGTGTTATATGGATATCAACCTCATGACTGTTTTACTTAGACATAAAGGACAACAAGCAAAACAGCTACAATTGGCGTTAGGCATTTAATTTTCCCATTATTTTATAGCCCTTCCCTGATGGATGGATTTTTCAACATCATGTGGATTTTATCATTACCATTGTTATACCTCTAACAATACACACAATGGAAAGAAAATAAAACTCTTAAATTTAAGCATTAATGTGTGCAAATGTTTCTAACCTTACTCTTCTTATTTTCATGAAGCTTGATAACAGTACTGTACATGAAAAGCTGTCAGAGGTGCAGTTGTAATGAGTTAAAAAAGACAGCTGGAAAACTGGGTCATTAATAAAAATACATTCCAGATTTTTCCCTGAGAGACATTTACAGCTGCAAGCTGACACAGAAATAAAAAACTAAGACTGAGAAATTAAGAAATGTAGTGATAGTTGTCAACAGAAGTCCATTTCACTTCCTCAGCTCACAAAATAACCACAACACTCTTAGCATTAGAAGTCCCATCATGGAAGAAAGTGAACTCCTTCAGCTGCTGCCTCCCAGAGCTGGGATTGCTTGCAAATCCACAGACGGTGTTGGGCACCTCACAGCTACAATCCAGTGACCACAGGTAGAAGTTATCACAGCTGAAAAGCTGCCAGCACGAGCTTCCTGTAAGGCTATGAGCTGTAATTAATTTGTAAGTACCAGAAAATGCAGTCACAAGACCAGCTGATAACTTCAGCTGTGGTGCTATTTATTTTACTTGTGGCCTGTAATTCTTTACTAGAGAAGCTATGGATAACAGCTTAACTTTTCACTTTCTAATTATTGAGTGACTAATATAGAAATAATTACAAGTGTTGAAATAGTTTTACTTATTTGCAATGCTTCTACAAGGACAAAATCAGTTTTGCAATCCTGACTTGTATGCAGTTGCAGAGTACTTCAGTGAGGAGCTATTTTGTTACCTGAATAAATCACTGTAAGAGCTGGAGACTGGACCTCAGCTTCCAAATAAAATTGTTTCCAAGCATCAGGCACCTTTAATCTCACAAACTCTTGTTATAGATAAATTTAGTACAAATTAATTGCTTACTTTTAAATGAAGTGTTTAGATGATAAATTTACATTTAATATTTATTATTTCTCAACAATACACTACTGTTGATACCACTGTGTAATAAAGAAAACCAGCTCTTCTTTATTTTGTCTCATAAATCAGAACTCCAAGACTCACACAAACATTAAAGTGAAATTTCTCCTTAAGCCAGAACAAATCCTTGCTGATCACACTGATTCTTTCCTTCTTGTTCCACTAATGTCATTTTTTTGATCTATATTCTTATTACTGAGGCTTCTTATAAATTATTTGAAGAAATATCATGGCTCTGAATGCAATTTTAGCAGAACTGAGTGGAGATGACTCTTTTTCCCTTTACTTTATTACCCTTGCCAAGTAGTTTTTGAGAGGAAGAATACTCCCAGAGTCAGCTCTGACTTTGGGATGGTGGCCCAAACTTTATAAGCTCAGTAAAATCCTTCCACCCCTTGTTCTCCCCCTGAGCTCTCAGGCAGACACACCAGCAATGAGCCCAGTATATCCACATGGCACAACAGGCCACACACTGGAAGAGGAGGAACATACCTACAGTGGGAACACACCCCATCCATGCAGTCACCCTCAGGGTGACTTCCTTGACAGCTGAAGTGTGTCAAGAAATACACTGAATACCTCATGTACCTACTGAAAAGATGAAAAAAGTCACAAAATTCCTGAAAACCTTACGATACTTCAATGCAGAAAGCAATTGAATTTATTCTGGGAATGCTGACTATTCATTGGAACAATAAAGAATTAAAACAGGAAATGAAATATCATCTTCAGCTGTTCAGAAAGATCTGGAAAAAATTGTTTACAGAGGCAAGCAAATAGGAAATGAAATAGGGAGAGAAGAGTATGAAATATTAGTAGACCTTGAGACTTTCACTAATATTAGGGCATATCTGTATGACTCCTCAAGTGTGAAACCTTGCCATTGTCAGATTTGAATCTGAGTGCAAAAGAGGTGCTAAGTACTCTTAGATACCAGAGAAAGTGAATTAAGGCAGGAAATAAAGTCATCAGAGATAAGAGGGATGCTTCAGAGAAATAAAGGTTTACAGAAACAGCAGAACAGAGATCTGCAGAGCCAGAGAAACATGATCAGATTTCTCACTTCCAGCTCAGCACTAGATCTGAGTAGACATTCTAAAAAAAGCATAAAGCAGTAGATAAGAGATACAGATAAACTGTTCAAAACCTTTCCCCCTCCATGTTCCCTGCCTGCTATACATACAAAAGTAAATAAACAACATGTTTGTTTTCAGACTGAACAGCCATTAGTCATAACTCCCAAAGAGAAATTTATTTGTAAGTGCCAAGCACAGCTGGGACTGTATTAACACAGTTGGACAACAAGGGAAACTGTGTTCCAGAGAGATCAAGGGCCAAGAGAGGTTGGGCCATGACTTTTTATCCTGAGAAATTAAGGAAACTAAACAGCGACCTAACAGCAAACTTCTAATACTTTTGATGCAGCTTTCTTCCCCTGTGCACATTGTCCATGCACCAGATATTTCAGAAACATTGCTTTCCTCTTTGGATAAAACCAGCAAGCATATGGATCTTCATTTTACACCAGTGTTACTATTAGATCACCTGATACTCACAACTCTGTTCTAGACATTCACTTTCACTCTTTCCCAGGCACCAAACTCATCCCTTCATTACAAACATGTATTCACACAAATCATCTGGTTTTCTTCATAGTCCACTTCTCATTTCTCCACTACATTCACTCACCCATTCCTCACACATATTGTGCTAGTCCTGTTTGTTCTAGACTAGTCCAACTCAAAATCAGTACAATGTCTTGAATATTTCTGGAATTTCTCTCCCAGTAAGCAAATTCAAGGCACATCCTTCTCACTCCTCACCCACAACACACATAAGACCCAATGCTACCACGAGGCATGAAACAGATTCCAAACAGGGAGCAATTAAATAATCTGTAGCTCCCGAGTTTGAAAAATGGACAAATTAAAGGGGCAAAGGGTTGTACAAAAGAGATCTATCAAACCATTCTGCAGCAGTGAATCAGATGCTCATTGTCTCATCCCATACAGGAACTACAGGGCACTAAGTGAAGCTGTAGGGGTCAGGTTAAAAAAGTAAGGATGTGACAGCTCTTACGTAGTTAATCTGTGCAACGCCTTGCCCAGCATGTTGCAATGTCAGAAGTTTGTTCTGGAGGAGACAGAAGTTCAAAGGAATAGGGGTCAACTGAGGATTCCCAAACACAGAGGACTGTATTTGGCTCATGAAATCCCCACACACAAGAGGCTGGGGCTGCACTTTTGGTCTCCATTAGATAATGCACCTCAGACCTCTGGTGTGACTGTACAGCTGGGTTCGATCCCGAGCAATACATAAGACATAAGTTTCTTACTACAAGGAAGGAACATTTTTTACAGCATGACCGACCCAAAAAGTGGATTTTTAATCTGCAAGGTATTCAGTTCATATATAAAAATTAACCCAGTAAATGTGCCAGGATAATTGAAATAATGCCTACACTGCATTTTGTATAGAATACAGTACTCATTTTCACTGGAGGTAGAAAATAGAGAATGGGAAAATATTACCTAAACATATAAATCCTCATAATTTTTTTGGAAATTGATGCAAAAACAGAGAAAAATGTTCAAAAGGTATGAGGACAAATGGTTAAAAAGCATGGTACTTCTGAAGATCTCATTTCTGGACTGCTTGGAAATTGCAATAAATTCTGTATTTAATAATTATTTCAGGAAATTTCATGTTTCTTAGTTATCTCATAGCAAATAATTTTTTCCAGATGCTTTCCATGTCTCTTTCCCACTCCCAGTTTGCTTCGTTTTCTTAGTTTCTTAGAGCAAATACTTGGCTCTAAAAAACCAAAAAAAAAAAAAAAAAAAGAAGAAAGAATTCCCAGAAAAACCTACTCCATGCAGTATGTACAGTGTTCCTGATTTCCTTGAAGAATAATAATCTTAACTGCTGAGATGCTGATATTGCCTGTTTGTATACACACCAACAACACTACAGCTGGATTGAAGATGGGTAAAAATAGCAAGTCCCCCATAAAATAAAAATCTGATTTCATCTGCCTAGGTGCATTATTTCTACAACTGCAATACTTCTGCTTGTAATTTTACTACAAAGTATGCAGATAATTGAAATGTATACAATATTAAGATAATTCTGGACTGTTTCCCTTATATAGAAATGTTAAGATTTCACTCCTTTCACAGCAAATTTATTATTTTTCTGACATTAGAATATGCAAGTACTTCTTCCCCTTTGAATACCTGAATACAAAAACTTGAATACACCATGCTACTGATGTTAAAAATAGCATTGGGTCTATTTATGACATTGTTCCATAAAATCCAAGCCAACAGGTCTCTGAGACACTTTAAACATTTGTATTGAAGGTGTTCTAGACTAGAATTACTCATGTTAATTTTCCCTACCTAAATATTATTCATCCAATGCAGTACATTTTAAACAGCATTTTAAAGAACCCCTTCTAACCCTGTTCTAAATTTACAATTATCTACAAATCTGACCATGGTAAATTTATTCATCACTGACACGTTGCTGCGACTGGGAAAAGTTTGTGGCCGTTCATTTAACAACAGCCATCAGGAAATGTGTCCATGTAAAATGTAAAGGAGACTGATTTTAATTCTATTTATCCTCTTTTTACATTATCTATGATAAAGTGGGCATCATTTGACCACTTTCACCTACCATTCTATCTTCAACCGATTTTCATACACTCTTCCTTTAGTAGCACTGTATTCGCTTCGGCAGCTGAAAATTTGTTGCCTTATTTGGAAACCTTCACTGGAAGCTTCTTCAGGGAGCTGTTCTGCTTTTTCCAGTTCACATTGCTGTTCCAGTTCTGCACTCAGGCGTTCGGCTTCCTGCGACAGCTGCGTCTCAGATTCCTGTAAACTGCATTAAATAGACTAATTTAGAACTAGTCAATGTGAAGCACAAGCTTTGTGTTTATACTTCTTTACATACCTATAATATTTAATTGAAGGTTTTCAAGATGAGATGGAATTAAGATCTGTATAATCTTGCCTAACCTGGTTGACCCTGCCTTGGGCAGGAGGCTGGACCTCCTGAATTCTGTTCAAGCCCAAATCATCCTATGATGCCATGAGAGCAGTGGAATCTGGTCTCAGGGGTTTTTCTGCATACCTACAGTTGGAGTGAGATTCATCTCATCTAATTTTAACCAGATGACAGACTGTTACTTGGTCAAATTTATTTGTCTAACACTTCCTGGACAAAAATGAAGAGACAGGGAATCCATTTTATCCTAAGAAGTGCCAAAGACTAGATCTGATCCAGTGTGGAGACCTATAATAGTGAAGTATCCACCAGGACAAGGTCCAGTCCGGACTATATGACAACTTTAGATTCTTAATAAACAGTGGGACATCTCCCCAGTGATGAATTACATCTTGCTACTGTTGTAGTGCTACCAAGACCTGAAATAACTCATGTAATGATACAAAAGCTGAAAATACATTTGTGGACATCTGTGGAAGCTTATTATAATGCCTGTAGATCAATGATCTGCTTTGTATCACCAGACTAGCTCCACAGAAACAACAAACTAACTCCTGTCAGTGTCTGGAGACTGGTATTCAAAATATCCTTAAAAATTTGTGTGGTGATAGCTGAAAAACATCCTAAAGGCTGTTAGTAAAATACATTGATTATTATGGAAAACTCTTAAAGGGAACAACAGTATGACAATTCATACACAATGCACTACACATAAATCTATGTTTTATGCTACAGAAATATTGTGTGTGCCTCTTCAATATTACTACATTATGACTTTTATATAATGGTCTACTAAAATTAGTCACAAATTATGAGGAAGAATAAAGAACTCTATCACTTTCCTTTTACTAATGAAAAATACAGGGCAATTTTTTTCTTAACAAACAAACTTAGATTTTCCCATATTGAGAAACTCTAGGCATAAATTTTGGCTCAAATTTGACATTTATGGCTTAAACAGAAAAACAAAATTACATATAATACCAAAGAATAGAGTTGAGATGGTAAAATGATGATAAAAATACAAAATATAAAACTGACAATACTGCACAAACACATTTGAAATAATATAGCAGCAAAAGTTTTGATTCATGCAACATTTCTCCCCAGATAAGCACTTCCTTTTTCTAAACTAGAAAATAAGAAAACCACAGAATTCAACAGAAAAGAGTGTGCCTTCATCATGAACAAATAATTTCATGTGTTTACACATATATGTTAAGCAAAAAATAAACAGACTTATTGACACTGGGTTCTATATGATATTTAAATCTTCTTTAAATCTAACAGAATGCATGCAGATGTGGGAAAAAATATAATTGGTTGTAGTGATACACAATTTCAAACACAATTCTTTCATAACATATACACTTTACATAAAGTTACATAAACATGTAAGTGAATTAATAAAAACAACATTTTGAGTATTTATTCTTTCAAGATAATAAAAAAAAGAAAAACAGAAGCAAGAACTGAGTGTTGAATTTAGATTTTGCTCCCTACAGATGCCATCAGTATTTTTTTCATGTGTTGATTTAAATTTAATTGAAGACAATGAAGAAATAACTGCACATCTACACAGTGTATTCATACAGAATCTCATGACTGCAAAAGTAAGTTTGTGCAGTCTGATGTGGCAGCTTTTGAATTTCTGAAATATTTAGTAATTTAGCAGAGGCTTAAGAAAATAAGATTCCCAATCTTCTAATGAATCTTCATTATTATCTGAGTATCTTTCTGTTCAGGTTACCAGAATACTCATACTAGGTTCCTAAATTGAGATAATATAAATAAAATCTACAACTAAGCCACATAACTGAGTGACTAAAAAGGTTTTCAGGGGCCAAATACAAGATCAGATACTTCAACATTTTACTACAAAGTGGATGGGTGAGACAGCACCACAATGGGATGACAGCCTATTCTCAGCAATCATAAATTCAAAACCACTTAAGACTTTGAAGAAAAGTATGAAAGATGTTATCTGCCAGGTGACAAATTTCAGCTTTTAGAAATGCCAAATTGTGCCAAACTGAAAGCAAGAAATAAATTTGCCACTAAACAGAGGACTGCACTATACACTTATAGCTCTGTGTACATTGGCAACGGCCTTGGAAACTACCTGCACACAGAGTAATTGAGTTCAAGATATTGGACAAATTTGTATTGTATATCAGAGAGATCAGTTGCAATAGTTTGATACAACTGTCACAGGGAACTGTGCTGCTTAAGATGTATAAGGCTTTCTCCCTGAGATTTTTATATGCTAATAAAGGAAAGAAAAAAACACATAGAGCTTGAAAACCTCATCCTGTGTCATTTGTCTTAGCATGGCATTGCAACAACACTAGAACAGATGGGCATTAATTAGGAAAGGGATTGAATTCACCTGTAATATGTGAAAAAATAAGTTCTTGATCCACACACACATACTGCACTTACCACCAGGACAGTCCTTACAGCTGATGGAGAAAACCAGACCATAGCAGATGTCTGAATAAGGAGGAAGTGTGTGGTCCCCATTTCTTTCTATAGAGTGTTAAGGGATCCTTGGTACCTTGTTCAGATGAGGTTGTCTACTGATGTTAAAATATGGACAATTGAATCCTAATTTTGATGCCTGAATCCCAGTTTTGATGTCCTTAAAGTATACTGGAAATGATGATAGATTTTTGGTAATTGATTTCCCTTGCTTTCTTTTAGCAGTAGGAGAAATTTATTTGTGAGAATCAGTGCTTGCTCACACATTGATGTTCTGTCGAGCCACATAACTACTTCTAATACAGAATGGGACATTATGATCTCTGATCCAATTTCTTACAAAAGCATGGCCATTTCATACTCCTGTAAGAATGATGGAAAGAATGAGAGATATAATCTACCATCTAACATTTTCATGCTTTTGGTGCATTCTTTTAAGGGTAGTATTAAGTGTGACAGGAAGGACAGCTGAGTCCTGTTTACACTCAGGCCCTATTCCATTTGCTATACACACAAAGGGATTGCCTTTACATGAATGAACGTCCCATATAAAAGAATACTGTATAAAGACATAAAACATGTAGGAATATGTTTGTATTTTTCCAATGAAAGACTGTTTTCAAGCTAACACTGGCTGAAAATCAACTAATTAGCAGCTACTGGTTTCTGATTCAGCTCAGTGAACACCAGTGTGGTAGACACTGTCTCTATCAATTAATCCAAACACCACAAAATATGTTTAGATATGAGCAGTTAGAAAAATCATCTTGTATTTTCTAGGAATCTGAACTGCTTTAGTAGTGCTGTTTTTAACTTTGCTTCTCAGAAAGATTTGCTATCTGTCTCAGTAATCTGAAATAAAGTCAGATGATGTTTCAGAGAGTCAGAACCATATCCCAACTCCCCATTTTATTAAGACAAAACCAGAAGGCTCAGCTATCCTCAAGAAAAACTGTTATTTTAGTATTTTGAGAACCCTTTTTCAAATTACTTTACATAACTTTGCACTTGTTGCTGTTCAGACTGCCAGGAGGCACAGCAAATCCCAGCACCATCCAAATAAGCAAGTATAACCCGAATTAGTTTTAGAATGCTGAAATTAGGCTTTAGTTTAATGGCAGAATTGCCATAACATTTTTCATTTGGACTGCCAGTGAAAGTGGGATAAAAAAATATTGCTAATACAGTGGATACTATGGTATGCATTACAAGAATGTGACAGGAATATAATGATGCTGATTTTACTGATAATTACAAGTATACTGTAAGTAGTATAAAATTATTATTAAGAAATACTAATGTGATATTGCAGTATTTTCAGTAGGACTGCTGTGTTCTGGGACACACTGTTCACCTGGTACAGCTGTAGTATTGTGTTCCCTTTTGTCCCTCTGTCTCCTTCCACTCACACATGCCCTGCCCAAGCCTGGTGTCAGGCTATGAGCATGACCTCTGCTCTCTCCTCCAGCAAGGACTGGTGCAGGGCAGGCTCACAACTAATACCCTTATTTCCAAATTTCATTTTACTTCAAAGCTTAGGCTTCTGATCAAAATCTATTGGCAGTCCTATCTAACGTGACTGTCAGTATTCTCAGAGGGTAAAATTCACACCTATTTAGGAGTGACAGTTTAGTTTTCCTTCTTAGAAATGAGCCTTTAGCTTCTTCAGTTGCTTTCTATGATGTCAGCTCAGTAGGTCAGTCTTTTCATGTATTACAATTCTGGCTACAGGATCTTCAAGTACATATTTATTTTAAACTTACAAATTGGCTGTTGCAGTCTGTACACCCATTCCCAATATTATTATGTTTGTATTAGAAACAAAGATGTGTTTCAAACAAGTAACTAAGTATCCCAAATTGACTTGGAAGTTCCTATTAAATAATAGTGTTTTTCAACCTTGCGTTCTGGCTTACTGTTTATGAACTATAACTGTTAGAAAGCCTTAAATGATAACCAGGCTTCAGCATGAGCAGAAAGTACTTTAAAAACATAATGCTTTGGCTACTGAAAGTCTGAAAAGGAATATTATACCTTATCACAGCCTCATGCAGCAGGGTGTACTGTTCCTTCAGCTCAGCTACTCTGGTGTCTGTGATTTTTCCAGCAGAAAATAGCTATGGAAGGCAAACAGACAGTTATGAAATCTCCTAAGCACTAATACTTTCATTCTGCTGCAACTTTTTATAACTGTAATTGGCAGCCTTTCAGTTTATACAGACTTTGGTAACATAACAAATTAAATACCACCACCAAATCAAATAAACAGACAAAAAAAAAAGCTTATTTTCATAAAAATTCAAGGCATAAATATAATAACATAAAGATGCTTCTATCACAACTACAGTGCTACCTGCACTGTACCATTTCTTCTCTGACTTTCTGTCTGTATTAATATTTCATGATAATTCTGTCTTGACTTTGAACTCAGGCTCTAAGTAACCTCTTTTCATTGCTTAACTGGTTCAGTTTTGGTATAAACCCACTGGCTCACGCAAGCAAAACTGAGGCTTAAAGTGTTTCTGCAGGCAATAGGGTTGTAAAAAATATAGGAGCTAGGCTAAAACTGGATTATCCCCAGGCAACAGAACACATTACCTGTGCAGATCTTCAGCAAACACCAAGATCAAACAGGTCTTTTAAATACCTCCAGAGATAGTGACTCAAACTCTTCCTTGAGCAGCCTGTTCCAACACTTGACAACACTTTCAGTGAAGAAATGTTTCCGAATGGAATCCAGTCTAAACTCCCCCTGGTGCAACTTGAGGCCATTGGGAGAAGACCTGATCTCATGGCTACACCTCCTTTCAGGTAGCTGTAGAGAACAGTAAGTTCTGCTCTGAGCCCCCTTTTCTTCAGGCTGAACACCCACAGCTCCCTCAGCTGTTCCTCATCAGACTTGTGCTCCAGACCCTTCCCCAGCTCTGTGGCCCTTCTCTGGACTCACTCCAGCATCTCAACATCCTTCTTGTAGTGAGGGGCTCAAAGTGAGCATGGGATTTGAGGTGTGTCCTCACCAGTGCAGAGTGCAGCAGGACAATCATTGCCCTGGTCCTGCTGGCCACACTATTCCTGGGTGATAGTGCTTTAGAAAACCTTTCTGATATTGCTTTAGAAAACCTGTCTTCCCCTCCTTTGGTCACAAATAAGGAGAACCAGTTTAAATCCAATTAAAAAATGTAAGCTGATCCACCTCTATCAAAGTCCATGGCTCGCCTTGTGGGCCAGCAAGTCAAACCTGCAATTTCTATGGGACCCTGCCAAGAAATGTGATTATGTAGATCTCCTGAAATAAGAAGTGAAATTACTACAGCACCAAGAAAATCCCAGCAGTTATAATTCAACCTTCAGAATATTCAGAGGAATCCATTTAGAACTAATAGCCAAGAAGCAGAATACAAGTCAATGTGTCAAAGGAAGCATATATTTTCTTGATAACTGTTCAAGTTTTTTTTTTTATTACGATCTGTTTCAAAATATTTCATGGTAGCAAAGACAATCTTTGCTCCCTGAGACCCCCAGAATAGAAGGTTTGCCTTTCATTTGTTTGCATGAGATTAAAGATAAACAGCTCTCAAATATTTATTTTGGCATTCTGTATGATCAAAGATACTGTTCACTTAAGTTCAAAATACTATCTAGGTCTTCTGTGAGAAAGAAAATATTTCCCTTTCTCAATCCATTTATTTCTTAGCCTCATATATAGATATAGTTGTGTGGTACCTCACTAATGCGCTTTCTCCACACTCCTCTGATCTGTACCTGTGAATTACAGGTTTTTTTTACTGCTTAGATTCTCAGTGCAGATCTACACCATGTTTGACAATGCTTCCACAGAAATAAACTTGCTTGCCTGGAGGCTGTGTTTTCTTCTTTATGTCCATAAACTTACAGATTCCACACCTAATTTCTCAGTTCAGCTCAGAGCTAAGAGCTCTATTTCAAGGAGGTGGGTCCTATGCAGTGTGAAGACTTGTACATTGAGCACTACACAGGACAGGCTGCATGGATGGCATACCAGTATGTCAAAGGCAGTGACACTTCCTGGAAAGTTTCATCACCAGGTATTTCTCATTACCACAGCGGTTTTGGGAGAGCTGTCAAAGAGACAGCACTGGGCTACCCTGGTCCCAGGATTTGTTATTAAAGTCTGGGATACTGTTTTCTCCAAGATTCTTGCAAGGGCACAAGGGAAAGAGGCAACTGTTTGAGGAGAAGAAATAGTTTGTGGAAGAAGGGAGCAAATGTAATTATACTCCAGAAAAATTGTATTAATTGTGATGATAAAACCAGACAAGAGATGATGCCCCTGATATAAAGATATATAATTCTTTCAAGATGGCCTCTCCCACATTAATGATAAAATAACGAACAGTATTTATGCACTCACAGTTCGTTTTATTGTTCAGAAGCTCTCACATTGCTGGGGTAGGTGAAATGTAGGTCTCCTCAGCATAACTATTTACATTGCTACACTGAAAAGTAAAAGAGCGAGTGAGAAGATGAAGAAGTGAGAAAAAAAGGGCTTCTAAATGACAACTGAGGAGGACTTTTTTTCAGTCCTGTGTTAACCATAATGCCCTTGTAAGAACTGCGGTAATTTTATTATACTGGTGATCTCAGATCTGGAGTCTGGAATATAGTTGGATAAATATTCTTGACTTGTTGAGTCTTCCAGTCCCATTCCATGTCAGTTGTACTTAACTGTATATTGCTTTTCTCAGATTTTCTTTCTCATTTTATAATGTACTGGGATCCCATACATTTTCAAACACACTCAACATTGATAGATCATCTGGATAAACCAGAATAATTTTTCCTTATCTAAATGCAGAATTACTGGAAAGTTGGATTAAGATTTGTCTTTTAACAAATGGTTGCCTGGCAACTTTCTGCTTTCCATTTCCCCGTACTCCCATAAATGCAATTACATGGAATTATGTGTCTTATTACTGGATTTACTTGAATCTTTTTCTTTTAATGTAAAATTTCTGTTATGTTTATTTTACCATATTAAGTTACCCTTAAATCGCCCTTGTGATTTTCTAACTTTGTTACAATTTTTTATATTGCTATTGTGATTTGAAGTCTGGCTTTTCTACCAGAAAAAGAAAACAAAACAAAATATAACAAAGCAAAACCAAACCCAAACCCAAGTTCCAAAGCAAATTTTTTTCCTTCAGTCAGTGAAAAGTCCCAAAGTGCTGGCCAATTATGTCCTATTACAAAAAATGTGGAGGAAAATTTTGCAGAAAAGGTGAAAGGGAAGTATATATCCTTAATATTTTTCTAGCAGGAAAAGGTAGATATTCTGTCTCTGAGCAGGACTCATTCAAATATAGGAGTCCATGAGAAAAACAGAACATACTTATGCTCAAATAGTTGTTCTGTACACCTGAAAAACATTTCTCTCTACAAGCCCATATTCACTTGCTACCAACAGTTCCCCATCAGACCTGTCTTCAAAATCTCCTGATGAAAATTCCAAGAAAAAGTGAGCACTATGTGATGTTATACACTATTTGAAGGACCTCTTTTATATCCTTCCAGCTTGACTTCGGGCACACAAGCCCCTGGATCTAAGACCACAGTAGTTTCTCCAAGCTTGGAAGGTGGATAGAGATGTTTGTAAGAAAGAGAATATGTCAGAATAGGAACGGGAATTAAACCCACAGAAGGGTTTAATTTACCACCTGATAAATGAGGTACTCATCCATGTGATCAAAACAAGTGAAATCAGGCCTTAACTTGATCAACACCTCCTCACTCTGCATTAAGTGCAGTGGGCATTCTCCATTTTATCAGATTACATTCAACTCTTTCTGACAGTCAGCTCAAAACAATGCAGCAAGGAACTCATCTGAAATTCCAAAACAAGTTTTCTCTAACTGGAATATGATATAAATAAGAACTCTAGGCACATTTCCCATTCCAAATTTCAAGGCTCTTAAAGTTCTTTTGGGACTCTCCAGAAATGAATAAATTCAGCCAAATATTAAACATAAATAGATGATGGAATCTGAATATTGGTCTAATTCTTCACAGGTTTTTGATAAAAGAGCACACAAAACAAGCACAGAAGATAAAGTCACCACCAGAAATTACCACTTAACATCAATTACTTACAATCATTATTAAAGTGAAGCACTTGAGTCTTCTTAGGAAATACTCAATTTCAGCAGTGCCTGCAATCTCTGCATTTTGGAGAAATGATGTAGCTAACACATGTTTCTAATTATGTTTGCAGTTACTGCAAAACAACTAAAATGTATTCTAAGCTCAAGTGGAATAACAACGCTTTCCTTTTCTTCATGCTAAGTTGTAGGTTTTGTAACTGTAACAAGATATTTTGACTACACAGTATAATTTTAACACAAAATTTCCAACATTTTTGATTCAGTTGCTATTTTAAATATCTGAAATGTTTAATCAAACAACTCTTTTGCCTCCTAATAGGAGACTAGAGAAAAATTTCAAGGGATTAATATATTTTATAGTTTGTATACACTCAGGATTTCAGTATAGTATTAGCCCCTTGGCACATGGCTCTTCTGCCCAGTCTGTTTCATCAGGTTTGGAAGTTTCCTTCTGTGCTGTTTATTTGAAGAGCTTTTCTTACTTCTTTTATATAATATTTAAAGGTTAAACATTAAGCAAAGAGAAAGGGTAAGTTCTCCTCTTTAAATAGAGAGCTCTGCCTCCTCTGTCAAAATCTTCATGAAGCTACACAGTTTGGGCACAGCACACAGCTCAGGTGTGCCTCATTTGGAGCAGAAGGCAACGTCACCTTCTCAGGGGTTGTTTCAACATCGTAGCAGGGCAACAGGTACAAGCACACTGAACCCACGCTATGACTCTGGCACTCTGTCCATATTGCTGGATACCAGTCTCCACAGAATCACAGGGCTAGGGATATGTGCAGGTGTTTGGCTTGCCTGTCTGGTATATCCACATTATCTGGGCAAAATCTTGAACCCATGATAATGCACTAAGGGAATTGAAGATTGCTACTCAAGTTCAACCCACTGCTCGGAGCAAGTTCAAAACTTCTCACTAATTCTGAAGATCACGTCCTGGCTACTTCAAGATGAAGCATCCAAATACGAAGGAAAACCAATTAAAAGGTTGTGTTTGGAACCTATGGCAATCTTAAAAAAAGCCAAACACAGTACAAGAAAATATAATCTTTACGCTTTTTATTCAGTCATCATTTGCATTTTTCAATACGTCTCAAATATTCATACACATATGGAAGACTAATACTTACAAAATTATAATTTCTCTACTCAACAACATTCAGGCTTCAGCACATATTTCAAAGTATTTTAAAACGAGGAGATAAAAGTCACTAATTTAAGACTGTAAACACTTAGTTCGCAATAAACTGTAGTTATTGGTATGCAATTCTGCATTCCATTTTGGCGATTGGGAAACACTGAAAGCACACACAGAAATAGCTATACTGCAGATATTTAGAGAATGATATGCCTTGCTTAAGTCATTATTCTAGAGAAAGGTTATGATGATAGAAAGTAAAGAAAAATGCACTGAGGGTTTTAAATAGATACTGTAAGTGGAGCTTAAAAATAAGATCTCATCACTCTCACCTGGAACTACATACATTTATTACAGGAAATAGACTTTAGAATAAGTGTGGGAAGTCCATAGAAAAGGCCTATTTATTAGCTTTTCAAGTAGAAAAATATTTGTCACTGAGTTTCCTAAACATTTAATTTAGGTGACAAGCAACAACACTTGAAGTCATGCACAGGTTATTGGTTGCACAAATGTAGTCAGGTGGAGTAATGGCACAAACACAAATCATAAATACACTTATGCACAGTAGATACACTGTACTGCCTTACACCAAACTTCTACAATTTTATTTCTTTAATTACAGATGGATGAACCAGGCATCCTTTAATGAAAAATAAACTATTGAAGAACCTCCTAAAACTAACAAATAATGACTAGGAAAAATAATATCCCAAATTCTTTCCCAAGGCATAGTTCAGAGCAGTAGTTTTGTTGCCCAGTTCATGGGAAAAAGCAATCCCTACATGGAAAATATAAACATCAGACACAATCAAGATGGTACAGTGGGTGAGACTATGCTGCTGGCCAATTGAGGCTTGCATGGCTCAGAAAAGAGGGCATAGGAGACTGATAAGACAGGCATTTCAGGAAAGGACATAGCTTTCCTGCTGTCATCAAATTTCATTTGGCTACAAAGCTTGAAATCAGGATAGTAAGTAACCAGCACAGTCTTACACTTGCTGCTTTTATTAGAGTAGGTTTGCAGGAATCAGAAAGGAATTTTTCTGAAAACACAAAGGAGGAAGGAACTTTTGTATTTGGTATATCATCACTCTGAAAGTGCACTTGGGTTTATTCTCTTTGTATATTGAACTAACTACAGCATCTTCCATGGTTACAGATACAGGAAATAGTCAGCAGTAAACTGTAGATTTTGAGCAGGCAGATCAGATGTCATGGGAGGAATAAAATTAATAATAATATAGTTTTGTGGACCTCCTTTACAAATATGGTCCTCATCTTAACAGAAGGAGTGATTTCCTTTGACCACATGAATTTTATGACATGTATTATGTTTACAGTTCTGAAATAAATATCATATCCACTGCTTACAAGCTCTGTCAGTGGTGCCTTTCTGCCTGCTGCTAGAATTTATAAATAAAGCAATGAACAATTTAAGCAGGTAGGAAAGCCATGCAGCCACTAGTTCTATGTAATCTGTATCTGAACAAGAATATTTATAATAACAAATGGAATAGGACTGCCTTTCCTTTTGTGTTCTGATGTGTTCTCACAGACACATGAGGAAGTTGAATAGGTAGTCCCACAGTCCAGTGGACAACATAAGGACTGCTTGCATGAAGAACGATTACTGAGTTAAAAAAGAAAACAATTTAGTTAATCAGAAAGAATTCTAAATCAGAATTTGTTTCTAGTATGGACTTCTGGTATATATTCCACATTGTGGAAAAACCTGAAAATTAATCTAATTACTTGTCATTCTCTTTCTCAGTCAAAATGTATCACAGAACTGCTGAAGTCTACAAAGAATGTCAGAAATATTACTGAAGCAGTTGAATCTCAACACATTCTATCTCTGCCACTAAAATGGTTTGTATGAATGAGTTCCAATGTACTTCAGGTTTGTACATCCCAATCATTTGAACTGCTTAGACAAACCTGGATATTTTGCAGCAATTCTTCTGCAGGAGATGTTGACTCCCAGAACAAAGCCAGAAATCAAACAGATGCCAAGCTGTTGTGTTTTAAATTGCCATAGTCACTAGTTGAATTAACATCTGCCTACAGTCATAACTTTGTTGTTTTCTGCTTGACCTACATTCCATTATCTGCCAGAAAAAGAAAAAAACCTTACTTTAAAAATTCATGGGAAATGGTTCATGCTGGTTTTGATAAACGTTGGATAAACAATCTCAGACAAGTCTAATAAAATGAAATATATCACTTCTTTAACCTTGCAATCACTGAGAAGTTCTGTGAACGAATTAAAATCTTCTGTAGAATTTCAGAGTATCTTGAGGTGTCAGTTATTTTCTTTATCTTAAGGAAGATGTCTGTATGATAAAGATATCTCTTCAGTACACAGGAAAAGAAAATGGATTCCTAAAAAGTAGACTAAAAGAGATTAAAAGCTAAAAGAAAATTAGCTTTAAGTAAAAAGCAAAGACCTTAGCAGAAAAGTCTCAGTTACAGTCATCAGCTGTTATTCAGTTAGATACTTTCATAGTTGAAAAAGACTGGCTTTTGGGGTTTGTGATTGCTTAACTAATTTAAAGTTTTTAGTATTATGCAGAACACTCTAGATCTAGAGAAACCCCATCTGGGAAGAAACTGTTTATAAACAAACAGCAGGTCTTAGTTTAAATTTGGTCCAATATTTCTGCCATTAAAATACTGCATCAGCATCTTACAGTTTTAAGACTACTCAGTGTCCTTCCTCTTTGCTGAAAAACTCAGATTTGAAACTTTGCTTAATTTATTCCAAGAAGGATAAGAGACATGAAACATGAAAAAGGCTATGTCATACTTTTTGGGTTCCTGAAGAAAGAAGAGATATATGACAGATTGTTGGGAATGGACACTCCCTAAAGAACAGGAAGAAAGGCCAGTACAAGAGTGCTCCATGTAGAAGCATACAGACTGGAGGAGGAATGGATCTTCCGGACTCCAGGCAGACTGGTGATAACTTAGGAGCAGAACATCAGACCAAGAATGAAATCAGGAGCATAACAGAGCAACTCAAGATTACTGAAGTCTCGTCCAAAGGAGGAAGTAAATATCACAAAAAGAAGATGTATATGGGACTAAGGAATGGATGTCTTAGAACAGAGATGCTGAAAAGCTCAGATTCCTCACCTTACTGTCTGAAGGTTTTTTTTTACATTTAGTATGGGCAAAAACTTCTGTCCTTCTAGATGTTACAAAATTCTAAAGATAGTTTGGGCTGTCAACGTAGCACAGTAATCACAAATCACAACAATATTTGTTATACATTTAAATATTTCAAGGCAAATCATAAAATGTGGTCTATCAAGGATAATTATTATTCATTTTACAGATACAGAACAGTTTTTACAGTTCAAAGTCACAAAGCAGATAGCAGAGTTAATTGTAAACTGAACAAACAAGAATGTGGGAGGAATGTGGCTTCCCAAATAACAAGGATTTAAGAATTCTGTTTTATTTCTAAAGCCCCTCCAAAGAGGCTGGTATAGCTTTTCTCCATTTGGCAGTAGCAGCGATACACAAGAAAAAGGCTTCAGAAATATCTGATTTTAGACTGATACAATGAAAAATTAGCATCCTGTTAATCAAATAAAAAATTTTAAAAATTTACCTGCAAATTAAAATCATACATTTTATCTTTTACAAACATTTCAGTTTTGATAAAACCAAAGTGATGTCAGTATCTTACACCTGAATGGCAGGGGTAGCTTTCACCTCATTGCTGGGGAACTACCATAATCTGACAGGGGGAGATACAGTTTTGTCGCATAACTAAAAGAATCATGGCAGGTTCTGGGATGTTCATTTAGAATACAAGAAAGATACATTCTTCTCATAGGAAAGTGCCTAAACTTTTGTCCTATGCAGGAATCTGAAGGAATATTTGCAGGGGTTAGACAAGTAGGGTTTTTTTACCAAGCCTCCCTCCTGTACTATCAATATAAGCATGTGGTGTGTATAACACCTGGTAACATTACAGAGATCACGAACCTGTGGATTATGTGTGTGACTAATGTCTGCTTAATGTTTAATCTGTGTTATGAGTAATTTCAAATTGGGTTTAGGGAAAGAAATGGTTCAGATTGGACTAATTAAACAAGAACTGGTGTAAATACCCTTTACTTACGCAAGTTGACTCTTGACTGAGCTGTGAATGCACAAAGACATACCCATGTAGCCTTGTTTTGAGGTACAAGGAAAATTACATAGATCATTAAAACTGTACAGGTATCACATGAGAATGGCAAAGGTGACTGTAGAATGAAAATGGCAGTTGTCACCTGGAGAAGTATTTCATTTGGAGTGATCAGTCATGTAAAGTATATGATTAACTCTGAAAGTTGATATCATGCACAATAAAAAGAAGAGCAAAACCTCAAACAGAAGAGAGTTCCTCCCTAGGTCTCTGCCTCACTGTAGATTTAGAACTTGGGACAATAATCAGAACATCAGGATTTTCTTTGGGTTTCCTGTACAATTAGTCTAACAAGTAGGATCTGATGCATCAAAGGGGAAACTATCTTAAATTCACTTCCCTTTATTTAAAAAGGCTCAATAAGAAGTACCCCAAATCAAATAATAGTGAATTTTAACTGTGATATGCCATAGAGATTATGAATATTCCAAATAACTATTTTAAGTTGGGCTAGGTGAAAGAGTAAGAAGAAAGTGCTGTTCATCCTCCTGAAATTGTGACTGTATACTGAAAAATGTTTGGAACCAAAATTGTACATGTGTTTCAACATGTTTGGGGTTTTAAATAATTTATATTAATATATCTATTTAAGTTAAAAAATAGGGAAAAGGGGACTGACTGTCAGTAAAGCTATTGCTGTGATAAACCTGAAACTGGGAAAAAGGCTGGTTTTCACTTTCTCTACCTGCTTTTTTTTCCAAAAAAAGAAAATCCATGTACAACAAGGAATTAAATTAAATGGCATAATTTACCAGCACACATGCATTTCATCATCTGGCTTACATACACTAGCTCTGAGTCAGAAATACTCACTGAAATGTGCTACTCTTGCAAGCACTACCTAACTTTGCTCTGCTATTAATCACTCGTGATGCAAGCACTCCCACCCATTTCTGAGAACAGTGTAGGCTGTCTGATAACTCACAGGCTTCAAGCTGCCCTTATAAAGTTGCTCCACTTCTGCATACTTCCTCATACTGCCAGTTTCTCGGTGAAGATGAAGCTCCTCATTTACATAGTCTTGCTGAAGTCAACTCTCCTTGCTTTGACAAATGTTTTTGCAGTTATTTTAGAAGAGGAAGAGAATGCTAAAGAAGCAAAACTTACTGAGACTTGTTCCATAAAGCTCAAAACTAATCGGAAATGTGATGAAGGAGAGGATTGTCCTTATCAGATAAATTTGCCTCCGATGACCATCCAGATACCCAAAGAATTCAAACTGCTTGAGAAGACTCTCAAAGAAGTGCAGACCCTTAAAGAATCAGTAAACAAGCTGAAAAAATGCTGCCAAGATTGCAAGCTGCAAGCAGATGACAACCAGGAAAGAGAGAGAAGTAATGAATTCCTGCTACCCAACGCTGCAGAAAACAGCGAAAGCCAAGATAACAGAGTACAGGAACTGCAAAGCAAAGTTAACAGAATGGCAACCAGCTTAAAAAATGCAAAGAGCCAGATTCAGACACTGCAGGGTCGTTTAGAGAAGCTGAGCCTCATAAACATGAACAATGTGGAACATTATGTTGACAGCAAAGTTGCAAATTTGACATTTGCTGTGAACAACCTGGATAACAAATGTTCTTCTAAGTGCCCAGCAATGCAAGCAAAACCTGGTATGTAATCTGTTAATTCTTACTGCCTGTATAAGCTTTCAGTGCATTTCACTAGTATTAGGTAAACAATTTAAAATATATTTTACACAAATAGCTGTGTTATTACATTCACAAGTATCTGCTCTTTTCGTGTTTATTTATACTCCTGTAAAACATTTCAGCAGCCACTAGAGGGTTACTGAGAGCTGCAGGTGTTCAGTCCCTCCTAGGACTGGACTTCATTTAGGGATTTGAAACATTAATTTTTAAAGGACAATTTTTTGCAATTTAATAAATAAACATGAAAAATTAACTTTATTTTGCACCATAATACCCTTCTTTAGAGACATGAAACATCAGTGACCTACACATATTTTCTCCTTGGATGAAAAGGGTTAAATTTTCTCTAGGTGTGCCTTAGAAAACTGCCTTTTTAATTTTTCTCACTGCAAAACTGCAGATGCTCTGAAAAATGGGTGCAAGACATCATCAATCATCAAGTGAATCTAGCAAAACACTTAATTTTTAATGGATAATAAAATAATTTTCTTATAATCACAGCAAACATCTGAATGGCTCAGCTAAAAAAAGCTTACTAACAGCACTTCTCGACCGGGTAACATATGTATCATCATTTTAACACTAAACCCTTTGCATTAATTTAATATACAAGCACTATAAAACAGAAAACAGGTGTTATCACTTGAAAATACCACTTTTATTTTTTTTCATTTAATTCTTATAATAAAGGAATAGAACCAATGCTCTCTTTCTAATGTTTGTTGTTATTAAGTCAAGATTGAGGGGTTTTCTTAAAGTAATAATGTTTTTATATTACGTATAGGAACCCTTGAAAACAAGAACTGTTCCCTAGATTGTCAGTGTATTCTACCACTTAGATATCAAACATAAGAAGATAATGCTCTCGAGAGACAAAAGAGAGAAAGAGCAGGCTGCCTTACAATCTTTAAGACTCTTGCTTTGCATCCAAGATTAAAAAAAAAAATTGCCCTTCCATCTACACATATTGAAAACAGAAGGATCTGCAAGTGTACAGTGCATGTACAGCTGAAATTCTTGAAAGTGTTCTTCTTTGAAAAGAGCAAATAAGTAACATAAAGGTAATGCTCTTACAATATCAATAATCAAATCAGGTAAAAATCACTACAAATAAATTATGTCCATTCAGATAGAAAACATCCACAAAAAGAATGAGTAATTTTTTGTTATATTAATAATGAGCAATAAATCACATTCAAGTACTTCAAAACAGACTAAATAACAGACTAAATAAATTTTTGATATTCCTCATATTTACTGAAATGCTGGGTAGTGTTCAGGGCACATGATCATGTATATATTCCTTATATTTTACAGCAACATGCTAAAGGCATTTGTAGCAGCAATGAAAGCTAGCAAGGAAAACAGCTACAACTTTTCCTATTCAGGAGCCATTCCTGCATCCACTGAAAGTAACAGTAAAACTTTACTTAAATAGGAGTTGAATTGGATTATAGAAGCATTTTCTCTGAAATGTATATTCTCTGTTAATAACTGCTCTGAACTTTAGTCCACCAAAGATTTTACACAAAGTCCACTGAAATAAATGAGAGTTTAGTGTGAATTTAGATTTGGCTTTAAAGCCTTTGACTCCTGTACTTTGTGGTTTCATAAATGTCCAGTTTTCTGGCAAACAAGAAGTCCTGAGTCTTACTCCCTGCTGCAGCCTGAGATTACTCCTCCCTTTCAATAAGTAGTTTATTTAAATTTTCTAGGAAAAATTACAACAGAATCTGAAAATGAAAATGCCTATACATTCAAATCTGCAATAGGAATGAAGATTGGGATTTTGACTCTTAACTGAGAACTTCTGCGAGCTCTCCATATCTCTTAAGAATATGGAATTCTAATACCATGCTGTTGAACAGAATGAAATTACTGGATGGCACTGTGGATCAAAAATGGATTTTCACTCTGAGGAAAAAACCTGGGGGTATTTTTCTTGTGAATAAAACACATCACCCATTGGTGGGAAGAAGGTACTCTTAACAGTAGATGCTAACATTCTTCCTTTCTGTAAAGCCAGAAATGCCACGTACACAGGAAAGCAACATCACCTTCATCTTTCTAGGACTCACCCAATTACAACAACAGATGTGACAATTTTATTACTTTTTTCCTGCTTCCTAAAGTACAGTCAACATTAACACACAAAGCATTCCTAATGATGTTATGTTCTCTATCAAATTATGTTTATTTAACAATAGCCAGGTTAACATCATTCCCACATGGACAAAGCTCTTTCTCTGACATACTGCCAGATGGAGCTGTAAATTTTAGGCAGGTTGTGAAGCTATACATTTAAATACAAAAAGCAGCAAGTGTGTAAATACAAAGCATTAGAAATATGGACTGAAGAAATCCGGTTGAATTTACACGAGATAATGAAAGGATAGAGTAGAGAAAAGGACAAAAAGGAAAGCAAATAATCAAAATGCCCTTATATTAGGCATTTTGATTAAAAAATGTAGTTCAGATGGGTTTTTTTAAACAGGTATCTGATGCAGAGATCCTACATGACATCTGTTATAAAGTAAATCTGATGGAAAAGGTGTTTTTCTGATTTAAAAGGTGTTTTACAACTGAAATTATTTCAACACTATTTGCAATGTAAAAGTCTCTCCAATGCAAGTTCTATATGCCATATCAGTCTGGGTAAAAACGTGTTACATTTTTTAATTGAAATTAAGTTTATTCTAACACTACTTGTTCTTTCACCAGTTATACAAATAATGCAGAGAGACTGTGCTGACCATTACACAGCAGGGAGAAGGAGTAATGGAATCTACAGGATTAGCCCTGATCCCAGAAATGAGAGCTTTGAAGTCTACTGTGACATGCAAACACAAGGAGGCGGCTGGACAGTGCTGCAACGGCGTCAGGATGGCAGCACTAACTTCAACAGAACCTGGAATGACTACAAACACGGCTTTGGAAACCTCAGCAGGGAGTTCTGGCTAGGCAATGACAAAATTCACCTCCTGACAAAGAGCCAGGAAATGCAACTGAGAATTGATCTCGAAGATTTCAATGGGATCAGAGAATATGCCAAATACGACCATTTCTACGTGGCCAACGAGTACCTCAAGTACCGTCTCAGCGTCCACGGCTACAGCGGCACAGCAGGAGATGCCCTGCACTACAGCAGGCACTACAACCATGACCAAAAGTTCTTCACAACCCCGGACAGGGACAATGACAGGTATCCCTCGGGAAACTGTGGTGCCTACTACAGCTCTGGCTGGTGGTTTGATGCCTGCTTGTCAGCCAATCTCAACGGCAAGTACTACCACAAGAAATACAAAGGCGTTCGCGATGGCATTTTCTGGGGTACGTGGCATGGTATTTCTGATGGTATTCCCACTGGATATAGGCAACCCTTTAAATCAGTAAAGATCATGATCAGACCCAAAAGTTTTGTGCAGTAATTCTACACACGTCTGTTAACTAGTTTGCATTGGATTGCACTCAAAATTGTACTTATTCAGTATTATGCTCAGAAATCAAGTATTCAGTTATGTTTGGCAAAAGATTGTTCTAGACAAAACAACATACTTCCACATAATATTTTTAGAGATGGTTTAACCCATATAATGTATTAAAACCAGCATTAAAATACCTGAATAGTTATTGCTAAAACTTAACACCAGTTAGGTCTTAGTTTTGTATGTAAATATTCTAAACATTGCTTTTGGTGCTTTTACTGACTGTGATATACCACGTTTTATGATTTAAAATTTTTATATTGTCTTCCACAAGTTGTGTCTGAATGAATACCTACATTTTAACCTAAAAATAATTCAGAGGTGTAACTAATATAAATTTGTCAATGCTTTGAAAAAAACCTAGTTTCTCTAAAACACTCTTTTTACATCATCTATTCTTCATAACTTCAAAGGTATACCACAGCCACATCAATATAAATTAGGAAAAGTATTAAAAATTATTTTTTAAGAACTAGAAAACAGAGGGCCACATGGTTTGCCCGAAGAGACAAAAAAAGGCTTTGAAGAAAAAAGAAAATGAAGATGATTCCTCAAATTTCATCCCTTTATCAAAGATTTTGCAAAGTTCGTAGAAGAATTGAATAAAAAGCAAAGGAAATAATTATAAAATCATAGAATCATTTAGTTCATTGAGTCATTTAGATCATTGAGTCCAACTGTTAACACAGAACTGCCAAGTCCACACTAAGCCATGTCCCTTGGTGTCACATCTACACATGGAGAGAGCATGTATTGAACAACAACATTTTTGCTCTTTTTTGGTTCCTCCATTCAAGCTCAAGGTCCTATTTGTCATTTGTATGAGAAAGGAGCCATTATGTAGCTTACTGCACATTTATGCAGGCAGGTAGACAGGTAGGAGGAAGACACATCAATAAGAATCCCCCATATTCTCTGCATTAATGCCTCTAAATACATAAAAAGGGTTTCCAGTGCCATTTTGCTTTCTTCTGAATCCTTTAGGTAAGTTCAAATGTTACAAGATGCTCTTGTAGAGACTCAAGCTCTCATTCAAATATTTCTCAATCTAGATATCATTACACCCTACAACTAAAAAAGAAATTACAAATGTTTTGTAACATAAGACTGTTCTCCCCATTTTTAGACTACATGTTTTGTAGCCATAGAAACATAACATACTGTCAGTTCTAAGCTAAAAAGAGAATATATGATCAAAGATCTTTTCTAAAATACAAAAATAAAAAAAAATCAAATTGTCAAATAGTGCAGGAATTGCAAATTAGAGATACAGTTATTAAATCTTGCATTGTAGATAGTGAGCACAAATTTGACTGCACATATTTAGACCATGTCTCTATAAAGATAGTGACCAACATTGAGTGGAGATGCAACTTATCTTAGCAAGAGGCTATTCTACTAGCTTGCTTACACCAATCCTGAGATACAGAAAAACTACACTAAGACTCTATTTCTTTATCAATTAAGTGTGGTCATTGTTGGCATAGCTTTTTTGATTAAAAGAGACATTAAAAAAAAAAAAAAGAATACAAGTATACATTTGACCTAATACCTTACAAATATGATTGCTACTGTTTTTTTTAAGATTACAACAAAACCATTATGGTTATAAGTAATGCAAATGAAGAACACTGGGATAGCTAAATTGTAAAATATTAATATATAGTTTAAAGAAGTAAATACTTTGAAGGATAGTTCAAATGTAATTTGGTTTATTATATTTCAATTTTAAAGAGCAATAAAAAGTTTTAACTGCAAGATGTATCATCTTTGCTTGAGAATATGTTTTGAAGCTATAGAATATTTATTTTGGGATAAAAAATAATTGCCTAAACAAAACAAAAAAAAGCAACTGATGAAGTATTGGTTAGAAGAGTAAATATCTAACTGCATATGATTATATTTAATAATTTTGCATGAGATGCACAATTTGCTCCTATTCATTATATGATAACTAGCTAAGTGTGACTTATGGTATCTACAAGATTCCACTTGAAAATGTCTCTTTAATACTGAGTTGGAAGGAGAGAAACTGTCCTTTTTAAATCTTGTTTAAAGGAAACTTTGTAAAACACAGAAATGTTAACAGAATAAGCAAATGTGACTAAAATCACCTGCAAAAGCTTTGTCTCATGTCTTTAAAAACAAAAAGCAAAAAAAGAAAAAGAAAGTGTAATGCTGTTACAGAAATCTGATTATTACCTGCCTGGAACTGTTGTAGCTGAATCTCTGTTATTGTGCACTAGTTTTACAAAGTGTAACTCCACCTACTTGTTGTAAACATTATTTGTTTTTTCTTCGTGTAATAAAATAAGAATGTCCCACTGGTAAAGCTGTACTGCTGTCATAGATGCACATAAGGACTATTAAAAATTGTCATAAATACTTTTATTGATTTTCTGTAAAAATTGAAGCAGTAAGAAAACACTGGTAGCCAACACAGATGACTGTGTGACATGCCAAGAGAGTAATTGCCAGTTATGACAGTTCCTTAGAGATCTCATTTATGAACCTTCAGCTGCCAAATAATACCAAGGGCTGAAATCTCAGATATTTTTTGTAATTATTCATATTTTGGAATAGGAAAAAGTAATTGCCCAATGAAGAGTTTACACAACCTCTATTTTTAACATGAAATAGGAGAAGCAAACCAATGTTTTGACCTTTCAGATCACATACAAGAGTCATCAAAGCATGTGAATACAAATACATACCCCAAATTAAATCATACGATTTTTTCTACAAAGAAAAAGCCCTTGATCTCTGCCTAAGGCTTAATAATTCAAAACATGTCTTTCAGTCTATGGAAAACATCTATGTAACACTGATTAGCATATGAAGACACTTGTGGTTTTAATCCTGATAATATTTAAATGGTGAATTTTAGTGGAAAACATTACTAACAGTGGGTTTGCTAGCGAAATTCCTATGGCTTGTTTCCAAAAGATAAAGGCACAAGCCCATCCGTTCAATGCGATCAGCCAAGCAAACTGTAATGTCTTGGCTTTCTACACATTGCTTAAACAAAACCAAACCAAAACAAAAAAAAAAACCAAAAACCCAAACAAACTAGAGAAGAAATTCAAAGAAGGTTTGAAAGCACTGATGCTTTTTCCTTCCCTTTTAAATGCAAATACCTGTTTCCTTAACTGTTTATTGAGAAAGACTGCAGTGAAACTTGGAGTGAGTTAAGAACAATATATAGCTTGACAAATTGGTGGGGGAAAAAAATTACTTCTATGTGTTTACTTGGAAAATAACTTCAGATAGTTGCCAATCCCCACCCAGACCCCTGTTGACAAATTCAACCAAAATCAAACAAAAGTGCCAAATTTACCTAGCTTCTGTGATTTACATGTCATGGAAAAACCAAAGCAGGAAGGATGCAACTTGAATATTCACAGAGAAAAAAAAAAAAAAGAGAATATAATTAAATACTGGTCTACAAGGAAAGGAGATTTAAATATATTAAAATATTTTTAGATTTTGTGTTCTTTTTCTTTCAGGAAAAAAAATTAAATGGTACTCATAGGCCTGAAGATGTTCACATAAGTTTTAAAGAAAAATAGTTGAGCAATACCATCAATAGGCCCTGCTAGATGCAAACATTTCCCATACTAAACCAATCTCTTTCATTCACTGCTTTAATTAAACTTTTATGGAATTAATAGTTCTTTTGCCAGAAGTTAATTTGGCTGTCACACTCAATGGTAACCAGAAACAGAGAACAATGTCTTAAGATGGTATGTCAAGTCCAACCTTCACACAAGTCATGAGAAATGGAAATTATGAAAGCAATGTTATTTTTTAAGTCCTCATTCATCAGCTTTTTCTGATCTCAGTAAAAGAGTAATCCATTTGGAAAATAATAATGGGAAAAAAGAACCCAAATTACCTGATTATGTTCATATAATCAAGACAAACTGGAAGTTTAAATCAGACTACATTTCAGCCATCATTTAAAATTACACTGTACAAAATAATAGTTGGCTTTACACACTTTTAAGCAATAACATGGAGTGAATGATTTTTATGGAAAAGCAGGATGCACTTTGAGAAAGAGAAATTCTCATGCCTTTTTTCAGACAGAGTACAAAAGCCTCTCCACTTCACTCTGCAGTTTAACCTCCATATGCTAAATCCAAATACAGGGATCCTTTCTCATGCAGACATTTAAGGCTCTGTTCATTCAGGATTATTTGGACACAGGTGCTTTGAATAAGTAAACCAGGAATCCCCTTTTTAACATTTAAAGTAACCTCATGTGTGTAACAGATGATTCTCCACCACTGATGTTTTTATTCAATATATGATTGGTTCACATTGCTCTGGCTTCCTCATCACATGGTTGTGCTGACATACAATCCCAGGTAGACCCAATTTTTAGTACTAATTTGCCTTGTCTCAAATACACATTTTAGGTGAGAAAACAGGAAGAGATGGCTTTGGAAAACAATATAGCAATATACTTGTCAAGTCTCATGAGTATCAGAAACAGCTGGGAAAAGGCCAAAATGCAAGAAGATGTTACAGTTAAAGGTTATTCCTTTTCCTGGTCTCACAGTTGAGAGCTCTAGTTCCTCTGTATGGTATGAAATTTGCACACTTGACTTTATAACAGCATCACAAATACTTTCAAACAGGTTGTTCAGAAATGAACAGAAATACCACCTGCTTTGTGATAGCTCAAACACACCCAATCACTTCCTGGCCTTGTTTCCTCACAATGTCACCTGCGAGTGGTAAAAAGAACCTCTCTGTAGAACAAGCATGTTTCACCAGCTCTGCTCTCATTCCTGCTGTTTGAAGGCACCTGTAAATTCACCCAATTCCTCTACAGCTTTTTTTAGGAACAATCAACTTTCCTGTTGCAACAACGATTTTCTTTAACATTCACAAAACAAACTATTTCCTACTTGCTGGAAGCTGTTGCAAAAAACCATACTCTAGCTTACAGAAACATTATCAGCCATAGCTGACTTCCCAAGTGACCATTTCAACAAAGTCAAAAAGGTTTATTTAATTAGCAGTCAGATTCCTGTGCATGGAGGTGGAGACAACATCTGTCTCTGCTGTCTGTGCCAACATATTTATACGCTTTTTTGTTGGGCCAGGAGCCTTTGAAGCTTGTCGTGTGGAGTGTGCCAGGATCAGCTTAAGTTTAAAAATGTTGTTTGCTTTCAACATACTAAGCTGTGTCAAGATTTTTATATCTTTGATAGAGCACATACGTATGTGGTGAGTACTAAAACAAATTATGCACTGCTATAGTTACCATGCAAAAATATAGCAATGATCATACTTTATAATGGCAGAAAGCACATTACAGAATGTGTATGGGGACAGAAATTAAAATGGTGATTATGTAAAAAAAGAAAAAATTCTATTTTAATCTATCAAGGTAGCTTTTCTAGGAAACTTTTCATTTAAAGATAAATAAACTTTTTTTTCTAAAGGAAACTTGTTTACACCCACCATTTAACCTAAGTTAGGAGAGAATTAAAAACCAGTTTGTTACCAAAAGAAATTAAAACAACTCTAATTTCTAGAAGGGCCTTGTTAGATGTGTCTATGTCACTGAAGAATGATATGAAATATTGATTCTTAGTATTTATATTTGAAAGTTGTAGCCAACCTTTATGTGACTTTCTCTTCTTTCCTGCAGCACAGATGAGAAAAAGGAGAAAAATGAGAAGTACCATTCTCCCCTCAAACAACACTCAAACACATGCATCATTCTTTGATGTTAAAGCTCTTACAGCTAGCAGATAGACATGAATCAGCATCAGATAATCAGAAACAAAATTTGCTTGAGAATTCATTGTCATACAGTTGATTTCTTGGTAAACATCGAGATTTTGCTCAGAACTAGAACTGAGATTTTGGTTAGCATCTTTATTAGCAGTTCAACCACTTTTGGCAGTCAATTCACTAATCTCAGACTGAGCTTCAAAATAGTAACGAAAAATCTTCATGAAAGGTTCTTTCTGCTTCTTGGTAGCAATAGGACACTTGGACGTCAGAGATGAAGAAATGTAGCATGATAGTGACAATTTCCACCAAAAAAAGCAGCACAAATGAAAGATTTGCTGCTGGTATCAGATAGGGGACACTGATCATTTTATAGGATACAGAGGGGCAACAGTTTACAATAGACCAGTCAGGAAAATCTCCCAAAGGAATTTCTTCTTCTGCTTTTTTAGATTTAGCAAATAAACAGATGATGTCTATTAGCAGGAAGAGATTATTGTGGTACCTTCCAAACAAGGTACCCACTCACTGGATCTGGAGAACAGCAAAGCACTTTTCATTCACAAGTGCACTATTCTGCAGAACTATTTCTGCTGCTTCTGAGTGTCCACTGCAAAGGCATGCAAGATAAACGTTACAGAATCATTTTTCTGGTATGGTTTTTAAAATGGACATATATACTTGACTGAACTAGTTTTTTAGCCTAAGAACATACCAAAAAAAGAAAAAGAAAGACAAAGCACAAGACATTACCTTGAGTAAAAACACCCCAAACTGGGAGAAGATACCCACCATTTGATTTCTGTTTGGAGGTTTTTGTTTGATTCCCTATCAGATTGGGAAGATGTACAGAGTAGGTGTCTTTTTTGTGTCTGGAATTGTGATTTGGGCAACAAAATAAAACTTAAGCAACAGAAGAGGATTTCAAAATGGTAACAGATCACAAACTAAACATCATCAACATCATTATGACAAATGATGTTTTATTTATTTATGTTTCCATTAAAACTGGATCAGGTGAAGGAAAGTAAAACACAACTTGAGTGGCCAGAGGGGAAAAACTGTTACTGTGCAATATGGTGAAGCACAAAAATTATGGGGTTCAAAATGAAGAGAAGGGGCAGAAGGCAACTGGATAACTGGTCTTTTTTAATTTTCATTCTGCATAATCTTGTCTTTTTGAGAATTCAGTCCATTTTCATGTCATGTTTGATGGCTTTTTCTATTCAAATGACAGTTTCAGTTTGTCCTCTGCTGCTTTAGCAGTAACAGCATTGTAGTAGCAAGGATGATATAAGGATAAAGGGAGTGTTTAAATGTATTATATTACTGTCTGTTGCAAAAAAAATTATAAATTTGCAGGCAAAGGGCGAATACAATTTTAGATCATTTTGTTGAAACTAACTACTACTAAATATCTATTAAATAAAATTAATGGCTGTTTAAATTTAAACAATGTACTGGTATGAAAAAATTTGATACATTTTTTGCTGCCTTTTAAGAATCAGATTATACATACATGGCCTATAATGCCCTAAAATCAAAATAAAATGAGCAATGTATTGCATTTTAATGTAGCATTTATTCAAGTAATATATTTATTTCATCACACAGGTACTAGACTATGTAGTTTTCAATGAAAATTATTAACGGATGCAGACTGATTTATTTCTAATACTAGAAGAAAACAAGATATGAGGAAAGAGTCACAATTCAAGAAATTCAATTAGAAGTGTTAGAGCAAAGACCTTTATTTCAAGGACATAACATCAAGGGCTAAAAGAAGTGGAAAGTTAATTTTATAAATGTATGGCAGTACCCTAACCAAGAGAACAGGAGATGTCAGCTTGGTAATAAATAAAAACACTTGGTGAAAAGAAGTCATGATGAATTGGATGGCTTTTGTTTGAACTGTCAAGTTTTTAATATTTCTACCTAACCCACAAAGCTAAACAATGTTACTACCAACGTTTTATTAAAAATAAAGGAGAGGTAGTGTACATGTTTTAATTCTTGCTCTTTGTATGTTTGAGTATCTGCTGCTTACATGAGAAAAACAAGACTGGCTTGACGGGAAGAGGGCATATATCTATTTTTAAAGAAATCTTATAATAGCAAAAGGTGTCCCTTCTGATAAATACATGTTGTGCAGGCATAAATGACCAGTCAGTGAAACCGAGATACTATGAAACAATTCTGCTTCTGTGGAAAAATTCTGAAAGCTATTCCGACTAGTTGAAGCCAGCATCAATGCAAGAAACCTCTATGGTGACCAAAGCCATATATTTATCCCTGAATTACGTACAAAGTTCAACAAAAAAAAAACAAATACGTCAGTGGAAGAGAAATGTGAATAAGTGATGAAAAGCCAAACTCACCAGTAAAGTACAAGTGCAAACTGTTAAAAATTATGATAAAATAAATGATTCATAGTTCTCTTCTAGAAATCGACAAAATGACCAGAAGACCTCATTTATGAAATATTATGCTAATTTCTTACTTTGGTTTTCCACAGCATGTTTTTTCCTGAGTTGGGAACAACCCTAAATACTAAGTTTTCCCTGTATTTGCCATTAATGGTTTACAATGTTATCAGTGTTAAACAAGTTAGCTTTAAATTTGATATGCAGAACAACCTCTTTGGAAAGTTTTTTTGAGAAAAAAAATCAGGCAAATTTTCTAGATTAAGTCTAGAAAAATTAGTTTTCACCATGATTAAAAATAAGGAAAACAAAGCAAAAATGCAGAATACAGTTTAGAAGGGGCATGGGGGCACTTTTGCTGCTGCCTTGGACTGAGAATAAAGGGGATTTGTGCTGCAACAATACTGGAAACTGTGGGCTTCCATACACTGGCACTTGAAGCAGCAGCTTCAAACTATGTTCAGTATGATCTAATACTAGGATAGGAAAGATCAAGTCCTATTTTCCCCTTCACTACAAATTCTTGCCATGTCCTTTCTCCTGACCTTAGATCGTAGGCAGAGAGTGAGAGCCAGGGAAGCAAACTGATCTGACAGACCTAAGATGGGAAGAGTCCAAGGTAAAGCAACTTGAGGTAAGAACTTCCACAAAAACATGAAGTATGAACAAAGCCTGATAAGGATACAAGAGAGAGATGTACATTTTTATTATAAAGAGGGCAGAAATTGGCTGGTCTCCCTTTTTAATGTGGGAAAGACAAGAAGCTTCACTATTCACTACAAAGGAAACTTAAACTGGGATATAGGGAAAACTTTTTATAAACCCTGGCTATGATAACATGCTGGAAAAGGATATCCAAAGAGCTATCTCCACCAATTAAAGATTTAAGAACAAATTAGACAAATATCTGCAGAGAATCTATTTCAGTGGCAAATTTGGATTAGATTATCTCTTAATGACTCTTCTGGCCTTACATTTTTAAGAATTTCATTTGATACATATTTGATATTTAAAATTTTAAAATACTTCTAGTATTTTGAAAGACTCCTTAACACAAAAACAATGCAAAAGAAACTGAGCTCCAAAAGGTTTCTTCTATCACCATAATCAATTAATAATGCCTTGGGAATCACTTACCTGCGATTTCTCCTGCAGCTACAGAGCTTTTTAAAAAATCATGACACAATTACCTCTACAGATAGAATACTGTAAGACAAAAACCAAGACCTCTGTATTCTCATTCCCCTTAAGGCCATGATCACTGTAAAAAATAACATGTTTCTCTATCAAGCACAGCATCCCCAGCAAGAATAGGACATTGCTTCACAAAATTTTCTTACCACTTAGGAAAAAAAATCAAATAAATGGGGATGATATAGATAGTCTATGTGGATTATCAACAACCTTCTCTTATTAACAGCAAAAGATACACTTCAGAATAATTATTTTGTACGGTTACAGACAGAGAAATCTGGGGCATGTGATACCTCATCTAAACACTGAAACGCAGGACTTGCTGTTAGGTCAGTGGGTCCCTCCTCCTGGCTAGGATCTGCTACAATCAGTGCAGAGGTAGGTGACTCATTCTCAGTTGCCAGCTCTGTGTCAGTGGCACTTCCTTCATCAGCCTGACTCATTGTTTAAAGCTCTAGAAAGTAACAAAAACACCAACACAGTTCATTAGATTCAGGGATATATCTGATTGTGAAAGACAAAAAATGAAAGATGTTGATGTAGTGTAAAAACCACTACATCAACATGTCAGACCCAAATTCAAATCATAGAAGTCACAATGTGCACAAATTAGGTAACTCTATAGTTACAATTTCATGAAAGACTTCATGCAAGAGGCTGCACTATCACTCTGTCATATTCTTGAGTATTTTTAAAATATCCTGAAGAAAGCTCTTATTCCATTAGGTAACATACTCTTTTAATAAATGCACAGACAAAGAAATAAAAGAAGGTTGGAACAAGCAGGGTTGTTGGAAAACATAATTTTGCTATATTTATATTATAAAAACCCATATTAATATCTGTCATATAGGAATAGAAATCTCTAAGATACTTCCATTAGAAACAGTTAGATAAGGAATTCAGTACTTACTTCTCAGCAAAATGGGACTTAATGCCATAAAGTTTATGTAATTTCACTTTGTGTTTACACTTTTGGTCCAGCACTTGAGAATTATCTTCCCAAGCTTCAATCATCAGAGCTCTTTCAGATGTGTGAAAATGCCAGGGTGGGTGAGGGAAATGGGAGGTGGAATACAAGGGGATACAATGCTCCTGGTACCCTGATAAGACAGCAATGTCCATCAGGTAGGTCTTCATCATTACATCAAATGTGAATTAATATCCGAAAAACCCATATTCTGGCATAACAGCATGTTTTGTATATGCAAAGAGTTTTAAATTACCAACCTTTTACACAAAGAAGCATGAAAGGTGACAAAAACATCTCGGGAGAAAGATATAAGAGACATGGGGTGATCCAACAGAGGCAATAAGCATCTTACAGAGGGAAGAGAGGGGAAGAGGGACTTGTGAGGCACACAGAAATCTTGCCATGACATAGTGAGATAGGGGAGGCATTGAGCATTTGTAGAGCAAAGCACAGTTCAAAGTGGAGCTGGAGTGTAGATGGAGGAGTTCAAGAATTCCTTCACAAGTTCACTGAAGTTGTTTGCAAATGACAGGGATGGACAGATCAGTATCACAGAATTTTAGTGCAAAATTTTGGAAGAAAGATCACTAACCTTTGCAAATGTTCACCTGACACCAGAAGGTCTTTCTACATTAGTTATTATGCAGAGCACATTGTATTCTGCTATGGGACCACATCACGATAAAACCCATATCAGCTGCCAAAGATGCAGAATCCTCTTCAAATTAGGCAGTCTTGACATTATTTAGCCTTTCACATAATAAATGGGAGACCTTTCTCTTTTTTAAAAAAGAGCATCTCACCATAGATCAAGGACAACCAAAATTAAAACTGTAATAAAATTAAGAAGAAATGTTGAGACTATTTCTATAACATATACCAGATCTTTTCAATGAAACAGACAGTGCAATTTGGCATTCTACAGCCAGAAAGCTGACAGTTAAGAAAAATATAATTTCTTTTTATAATTATGGTGAGAAAATGGATACAAAAATGTTGTGTCATTTGTATTCACCTTTTGAAAAGTCACTTGTCTGTAAAGGTAGTGCAAGTTAAACTGGCAAGTTTATTACTTTCTTCAGTACTGTTTGGAATTCCTTCAGGAACATTTTGACTTTTAGAGAGCTTTCAGTGTCTGTATTTGCTTATGGAAAAAAAAAAAAAAAGGTAATTTTATGATCCCTCCTGGAGGAGTCAGTGTCTGTATTTGCTTATGGAAAAAAAAAAAAAAGCAATTTTATGATCCCTCCTGGAGGAATCAAAACATTGTGAAATAACTGTAAACATCATAGAGGCCAAGAAATAAACTCTGAGTTACTGTACATAAACAGGTATACACATTTAAAAATAGCGAGTGATTTTTTTGTCTGTAAAGAACTGCTGAATATTTTAGCATATGCATTTTGTGTTTGTGGCTACTGTTACTTTATTTTTTTCCTCTCAACTTAGAATTTAGACATAGGGAAAAGCACTGTGGCAGAAACTCTTAGTAGAACAATGCCAAAATGTGAGAGTTTCATGGGTCTAGGCATATTCATCAGTACTTGTATGTGAAACATATAGCTGACATCAGTCAAAAAAATACCTCCTCCCAGTACAGTAGTACAAAAGAGTCCTCACCAAGACTCCAGTTTGCTGGGCAGGGAGAGAACAAAAAAAAAATCTGCTGAATCTGAAAAGCTTATAGTTTTATGTTAAGAAACAGCTATAGAAATCTGAGACAGAGAAATCCATTAGACAGCCTCAGCTAGTGTGACAAGCCCTTGTCTCCACGTGGTTTTAAGAGGGGGCAGACATAAACAAAACATATGTGGGTTTATGAGACATTAAGTTTAGCATTCTTCCTTTAACTACTACATTACTAAATATATAATTCAGCTTATATAAAATTGGATCTATAAACTTAAAAGCAAAGTGGAAAATTTGTGTCTTTGCAATATCTGCTAAATAAACTGTCTAACTGAAATAGAACTGCAAGTTGTCATAATATCTAACTACACAGAATAGCCCACAAGTAAGAATGTTTTCAAACTGTAGAACTGCAAACGATATCACAGCCTTGATCCAAGACACAGAATTGCAGAGGACAGGAATTACAAGGTTGTTTTGGAACCTGGGTCAAATCAGGCTGAGAATTGTCTCGTGAAACAGCTTCAGGGCAGCAATAATAATAGAAGTCTGAACTCAGATTCCCCAAACTGATTTCAGCATCTTTACTTCTGTCTCTCTCTAGCAAACAGCAATGTTCATGCACAAATCAGTGCAGAATTCACGTAGGTGACATTTAGCTGCATTCGTTATTTTCAGTGGCAGATGCAAAAAGTAGTAAAACTTTATTCTGAGCATACAGAGATGCAGGTCAAGTATGAGGGTGAATCAGCTAGCTGCACACTTCCAGCCCACAGCTGGATGCCTGGGGAGGGAGAGAAGTACCCACCAGTCATGGTGTGGTGATGCTTCTATGAACCCACCCCCTTTCTCCTTGAACTCACTCAAAACTTTCAGTATTGGTAAAATCCAGGGGAATGGAGATTTTCATTTTACCTCAGCATGACATGAGTAACCAGATCTTCTTGTTGCTTTTGAATCTGGCTCTTGATGTGACCTAGTTTTTTTACTGGATGAATCATTGAATAATCACAACTTTTCTATGCCACTAGGTTTATTCCTAATGTTGAATCATCATTTGACAATCCTCTTTCTAGGCTGAAGCAGACAATCCACCTGCTGAATCATGAAGGGCATGGAACCCCTTCTCTGCCTTCCACTGTCCTTATATTTCTCCAAAACTTTTTCAGTTCTACCATGTCCTCCTCAAAGAGAAGGGATGAGACCTACAGATAATATTAATAACAGGAGCACCATAGATTTATTCTATCACACAGTGATCCTCTTTCCACCCCCTAATTTTTTTTTTAATGCTTTTTCCCTAAAGTTAAAATCATGAAGGGCATGGAAGCCCTTCTCTGCCTTCCACTGTCCTTATATTTCTCCAAAACTTTTTCAGTTCTACCATGTCCTCCTCAAAGAGAAAGGATGAGACCTACAGATAATATTAATAACAGGAGCACCATAGATTTATTCTATCACACAGTGATCCTCTTTCCACCCCCTAATTTTTTTTTTTTTATGCTTTTTCCCTAAAGTTAAGACCCCCTTCTGTTAACTGGGCGGAGCCCGTGCTTCAGTATGAATAGATACGTCTTTAAAGAACAAAACCACACCAACATTAAACAATACTTGAATCTAAAACTACATCATGCACAGTAGGACATTATCAAAGGCATGTGAATCAGAATGGATTGTTTGATTAGACTGTACAACCTCAACACTTTGGGGAAATGAGAGCACAACATAAACTGCTAACAATTTCTACCTAAACTGCTCAGCAATTTCTGTCATGAGTTCTGCTGTTTTCCCCTGTTTTCAAGTCTCTGCTATTTGGGAAAGAACCACCCTGAGCCACACACAGACTTTGTCTGCTGGAGTTCAAATTAGATATGCCTAAGACAAGGAGAATTTGAATGATAAGATTTGTCATTTCTCATTTCACATGGTTTCCATGAGGAACTTTCCTCAGAAAATTTCTGGTAAAGACAAACAAGAAAATCCCTGAAATCCAAACCATTTCGTGCTTGGCAATGCTAAAGTACAGAGGAGGAAACAAACAAAACCTAATTTGCCTACCTACTGAACCCTAGACCTTAAGAACTAAGAAGATTCAAGGAAGCAGTTCAGAAATGCACCACTAAAAAAAAACAGAATAAAAATAAAGGTGGCCCTATTTCCCCAAGTGAAGTCACATTATTTCTTCATTACAATTTTAGCAAATGGGTAAAATTAATCCTGCCCAGGCAGACTAAGTTTATACCCTGGGGGTATGTGCAGCAGTTTGTGATTATTCTGTGATGAATTCCAAATACAAAAGTTAGAAAAATGTATTCCTTCCACAGCCTCTCCTGTAAATACTTTGTATTTAATTCCTCTTTCCTTGAAATCTCTCTCTCCCCTTAGCCTAAAAGTGCATCTGATAATGCTTTGGCTTAAAATCTATTTTAAATCACTTTATAGAACTTCTATGAATTCTAGGGTTTTTTTTTATCTTTTGCATGAAATACTGAATATTCTTTGGCATACAACACCAATATCTAGTAAAATGGCAAATAAGGATTGCAATTCACTAAGAAATCATGCAGCTATCAAAAGCGGAGTTCTAATTATATCTTCAATTATAAATTTGATATAGCTTTCTTTTCCTGCAAATAACAAATCAAAAATGAAAGAGGGAAACAAGTAACTAAGTAAGTAAGTAAATAAATAAATATTCTTTCACTGTTGGAGTCTGCTACATGCTACAACAGCTGATCCAAACAAAAGCATGAAAATGAAACAGAATCAATATAGGAAAAAATATACATGACATAAGTAAAACATTAAACACGTGAGGTTTCATATGTATGGAGAAAGAACTTCCTCCTAGCAATTACTTTTTCTCTGTTTTGTTCAGCATTTTTAACCATGCATGCTTAGACTGTATGCAATGAGAAAACCCAAGATCAACAATGAAATAACTGAGGCTTAAACATCTTGGAATGGTTTCTTGAACTAACTTCTCAACTATGCAAAGCCTGACAACACTAAAGGTGATGCAGAGCACAGTTTACAGCGGATTGTGGGTACTGACAAACCTCTGCCTACGTGAGGAGCAGCAAATACCAAGTTCCTGGAGGAAAAGGGGGCTGTGGGAAAGCAGCGCTGTCGCTTCAGGGGAGGTGGGAGTGAAGGATCAGGAACAGCAGCACTGACCCAGGGAGAAAGGGAGGCAGCAGTGACCCCACCTCACCAGGACCCCGATTCCCTCGGAACAGTCGGAGCACAGAGCTGTTTGCTGAACTGGCTGTCATCTAGTGGAGTCCCAGCACATTGCAACACACTTGTTGCACATCTGTAACTTTCCTTTGACAAACAATCTGACATCCAAATTTGGTATTGGTCTCAAGGGTGAGAATTTTGTAGATTTTTTTCCCAAAATCCACTATTTCTGAAGACAAACTTCCAGCCTCCATCATGTCCCAAGACATTTTTTACACTTTTTTGACTTTCTAGAATTCAATTTTTGTATACTAGACTATCATAAAACAGGCTACCCCTTTTTTGTGTTTAGCCTAATGATCTTTTGAGACTGAGTAATGTAAACCAATGCAATAATTTAACTTGATGGGCTTTATTGGTGAATATGAATCTTCCTAAATCTTTCCACAGTGAAAATTACTGACAGAACAAAAAAATAGGGCAATTTTCTTTCCTCTTGGACACTGAGATGTCATTTCAGATTCATAAATAATTAAAGCCAGACAGTGACAGAAATGGAAATAGGGCTAATGAGATGAAAAGTATTTGATGACTAAGTATCATGCTTGCATGGTTATTTATGAAAAAGAAACACATGGAATGCAAAAGGGAGACAGGAATTAGGTAACAGGCCCAGATTTCATTATTGCTTGTGTTGCAATCTTGCTAAGACAATGCAGCTTTCTGTGCATTTTTCTCTCTCATTATTGGCAGTAAACAACAACCATTACTAGAATTCAACCCCTGACTGTACATCATCTATTGCCCACATGCCCCACCTCACTTTTTAAAATTGTTTTACGATGATAACATGGGCTGTAAAGTCCAGAAGAGTCTTTTAAACAGAATTAAATGGTTCCCTACGTGTGTGTAAACCCTGTAAGAACAATTGTCTCATGGTGTATTTGTGCAGAACTCAGGAAAAATATTTATTTGCTTGGCTTCAGAACTGTGAAAAAGCAGTACAACACCGAACCTATTGACCAAAACTTACTGACAGAGAGCGATTCTGGCGCTTTGTGCTATCACTTCAAAAAACCAACAACAAACAGCTGGTTTTGCAGCTCATCTGCCAGACTGCTTCTACACCGGCGGAGCGAGGCCATTGCAGCCCGCGCGGGCTGGCTGGCGCTGCAGTGCCCCGAGGGGCAGCCAGGCCGCCGCGGGCCCTCGGCTCCTCACGCGCCACACGGCCCCGCCCGGGGGTTGCACCCCCGGCCCTCAGGGACTCCTCAAACAACGCTGTGGCGGCGCCGCTTCACTTACTTCCCGCCTCGACGTCGGAGCCGCGGTTTTGGCTCTCTTGGCCCCGGCCCCCGCCCCGGCCCCGGTTCCCCGGACTCCCTCCCGGCCGCCGCAGAGCCCGGCCCAGCCGAGCGGCGTCCCCGTCGCTATGGCGACCCGCGCACCGCCTCCCGCCGCCCTCAGCGGCCCGCGCTCCTGATTGGCTCCAGCTTCCAGGACCACCGCCCAATAGCAGCAGACTCTCGGCAGTGCCCCGCCCTCCCCGCTCTCCGATAGGCCCGTGGGCACGGCTGTAGTTCCTTCCGCGCGCTGTAGGACTACGGATCCCAGGAGGCTCCGCGGCGGAGCCAGCGCCTGTTTACCGGCCGTGCCGGTGCCGCTCCCCGCGTGCAGCCACGCCACGTGACCGGCCGGGGGTCACGGCCGCCCGCCAGGAGCGGCCTCGTCCCGTCCCGGGCGCTCCTGACGCGGCTCCCGGGCGCTCCTGACGCGGCTCCCGGGCGCTCTCGCTTTGCCAGCGGCAATGAGGGCGCTGCCCCCGCGCTGGGCGGCCCTGGCTGTGCGAGCGGCGGGCGGGCCGGTGCGGGTGGAGCACGACGAGGCGCTGGGGCAGGTGGCCATCGTGGCGGACGGCGTGGACAGCAAGACCGCCGTGGAAGTCCGGACGCCGGTGAAGTTCGGTGAGTGCGGGCGGGGCGCACGGATCGCGGGGCTGGGCTGGGCCGGGAGCCGGTGCTGGGAATCGGCGTCGCGCCCTCGCTAGTTCGGAACGCCCCGTTGTGTTTGCTGTGCTCCTGCACTTCCCGCGTGTTTGGATGCGAGATTTGTTGCTGCCCCTTTTCCCAGCAGTGCTAGAACTCGAGCTGGTGAGTGTCCCTTGGAGCGCTCGCTGTCGTTTGTGCCTGGCAGCTCTGCTCGGGGACTCGGCTCCCGGGCAGCATCCCCGCTGGGCTGGGCTGGGATGGGCTGGGCTCCTGCAGCAGCCCCGGCAGGGCTCGCTGTGCTGGGCTCCCCGAAGCATCGGAGCCTGGAAAGTAGCGGTGCGGATGGAACACCGAGAAGGGCTCCCTTGTCCAGTACAAACGTTATCTTTTTTGCACAGCTTATAGCTGAAAGACAATATGGAACTAAGGGTATTGTTATAGACAGGGCTATAGTCTGTGCAGGGTTTCTTGTATGGAACACTGTTTGGGAGAGCAGCTGCAGTGGCTGAAGCCAATAAGCATCTCTGCAGAACTGACAGTGAAGTTCTGACAGTGGCCCTGAGTTTAGGGAGTACAAACACAGAGATCTATGTTCAGTCACTAATGTGCCTTTTTTTTTTTTTTTATGGATTTGGGCAGTTTCCTATACAGTGCAGAATATTTCATCATACTGGGAAAACTTTTTGATCTACAATGCACCTGGTCTGTTGTTTTTTTAAAGTTATTGTAGACCGCTGCATTATTTTATTTAATGCCTTGCTGCAGTCGTGATACGAGAAGTTATGAATAAACCCACCCTACTTACTCTTCATACATGTAATCTATGACTTTTGTAGAATATGATGTTACATACAATGAAGACATTCTGCATCTTTTATCTTACTTTACTTTTTTCCCACTGTGTGTCTTAGGGAAAATTCTGCAATGTGTTTTGATTTTTTCTTGTTTTTGTTTTTTTTTTTTTTAGAAGGACCTGAACTGTATATAATTCAAAATAGAGAAGTTCTATGGGTTTGACATAACATCATTCTCATATTTTCCAGTCTTACTCATCCCTATAATTTAATTTTTTTTAGACACTGCTTATAACTGAAAGGGTGTTTCTTAAATATGTTTATCACAACTTAGGGTTTGTTTTGTTTCCTAGCAACTAATATATGCACAAGTATTCTGTAACTAGATACAGAATATTTGTGCATATAATCTCGCCCTTCCTGCCCTCCGTGTGCTTTGCTCTGTCAGAATGGCTGTACTGATTCCTGCCGTGACTCCAGCAGCCACTGCACTGTCTCTGGTCATAAACAGATGCTCAGGGAAGAGTAAGAACAGAAGAAATGGAAATGATATTTCATCTAAGTATTGTCATAGCTGTCAACTGTTTTCATGACGGGATTTTCAGAGCCTGATACAGCTCTACCCCTCGGTGGGTCTCTCTGCTGAGTGTCCCTTTACACATGGAAACAGTTTCAGGATGAGAGCTTCCTGGTAAACTCTTGGTGGAGTCCCACAATTTAATTTCCTGCTATTTCATCATTTGAGTATGTGGTATTCCAAGGTCTTCCTGAAATTTTTCAGTAAGCTTTTAACTAGTCTGAATAATGTGGTGTCATTGTTTAAAGTTTTCAACCTTGCTATTTGTGCTGATTTCCAGCTTCTTGTACTGCTGAAGGCGGTGCACAGCTTATAGCTGAAAGACAATATGGAACTAAGGGTATTGTTAAAGACATTTGAAAATCCAAGTTGGTTCTCTTAAACAGATCAGCTGTTACCTCTCTATTTATTGGCTCTGTCATTGAACTGTAGCTGGGCTGTCTTGTCCAAGTCTTGTAGTCTTGACTCTTACCTGAGAATTTTCAGTTGCTATCTTACAGCTCTTCTTTTTATTTTTTTCCCCTCCCTTGCTTGGCAAGCACAAAGATTACCTTGGCTTGTCTGTAGCACATTGTCGGAGTGCATCCCATAATTGCTGAGACTCAAACAAACAGAGTGTCTCATTTATTACCCTTCAGTTCTCAGGTGTGTCTGGTTACTGTCGTCCTTTACTCTTTCAGTTTCCCAGGATCTCTGAGTGACTATTACAAGTCACTCCAGAGCTGGTCATTCTCAAGGTGCAGAAGTCATTGTGTTAAGATGTGAGGAATTTCAGCCTTCATAAAGGGTTTCAATGTGAGGAATCTTTCTGATAGTCTTGATAATGAATCCTGATTGATGGAAAGGAATCATTTCACTGTTGTCCTGTCTTGGAGATTCTTACTGTATTCTGAATGTCATCCAGCACTGCAGACACTATTAGGGGCTTTCTTCTTGAGACAGGTTTGTTTTTTTTTTTTTTGTAGGTTTCTAAACTGTTCCTCTTGGGTTTGTGGTAAGATCATACAAGTCAAGTTCCCTGGACAATCTGTGGATTGTAATGTCCTTCCACAAGTGGCTCTTTGTCACCCCATGATTAGCATGGTGTTAGTATTGTTTGTGCTGTCATCTGGGTGCATCTAGAGATATATTTGCAAAAATGTAAGGTTGTGGGGTTTGGGTGTTTTAAGTTTTTACTCAGTGAAGTAGAATTTTTGCTTGCACTGAGTTCTACTTTTAAGTGTCCTTTCAGCTCTAGTTTGTTGGGGTTTTTTTGATTTTCTGAGTATTTGTGCTTGAGTTGCTCAGTTTATTTATTTAGAAAAGAATTATCCATTAAATATCATTACATAAACAAAAGATCTTATCCCTTGTAAAAGCACATCTCAAACCAGAAAGGAGCTGTTGTTGCTCTGCAAACACTTTGGCTTTTCTCTGCCTTTCCTTGGATGCTCTGTTCTGCTCAGGTGGTTCTGCCTGAGCTCTATCAGTCTCTTAGCTGCAGGAAGGTGAGAGGCTGATGTGCATCTCTTTTCAGTGTTCTTGTTTTCTTCACTGTGGAAGTTAAGGCATTTCATAACAGCTTTCGCAATTTGGGTTGGAGCTTATCCAGGAAGCTGCAAGTTGTCTAAAGCTCCTCAGAGCCTGAATGAAGAGCATGTGTGGAAGATGCTGAGCTTAAATATGCCTTTTAAACCAAAGGCAACCTCTAAGCAGCTTAGCAGGGCAAGTACCAAAAGACCGTCTGTTTGTCTTAGTGTCTGGTTTTGAGCTCTGTATAGGATTTCAATACCATACATGATCTCATAGTCTTCTCTGATACATCTATCCTTCATCAATGGCAGATGTCAAGGAATTTCTGTTTAATCAAGCTTATTTATTTTTCCATGTGTTAATTAAACCTGAAACCAGCCCTTTGATTTCTGATTACTGTACATTGACTGTGTGAGTATGCAGAAGTAAACTGTACTGAGGGCTTGCATAACCATAATTTGAGATAATTCTAGTAGTCTAGGGCTGCTGAGTCATCTGGAAGGAAATAATTATCCAGTCTATTTCAAGTATTATATCTTAAGGCATTTTAATAACGGAGGTGCTTAAATACCCTGGGATAATCCTGCCTGCATTCTGATACCAAAGTGTTTCTGTTTTCCTAAATACCTTAATTTCTGATACAAGTGTTTTACACCACAAAGATCTTCATGCATTCTTTGTGGTTTATGTGGCTAAAGTTGGCTTCAGCCCTTGTCTTTGCTAGGGAGGAATCAAACTGGCTATTTTTGGAGTTTTGGCACCAAAACAGATTGTATCTTGTTCCTCCTTGTTAAAATTTCCTTGGCAATATCATCCAGCTTTCAGTCTGCGTCTTTATGGAGCTGTTTATTGTTGGTTCGGGAACTCAGAAGGAAAGAGACAGAGGGGCTGAATTTCTTGTCCACTAATTTTTGTTATGTCAAGGCTGGCAAAGTGGTGTGACCCTGCAGAGGATCATGGCACAAAGTGTATTTCCAGAAGTCCCTGGTGTTTCTTAATGACTTGTTTATGAATTTCCAGACTTCTGGGTCCTCTTTTAGCACCCATCTTTGATAGCTAGGATTACACTACTAACCCACCTTTTCAAATGATGGCAATAATATGCTCTACAGGATCAGAAGGTTTTTTATTAACCTTATTCTTGTAAAAGTCTTAGTGAATTTGTATCTTGACTAAACCGAGCACTCTCAAACCTTTGCCTTGTCCCTTGTAAGAGCAGGAGGGTTTCAAGCTGATTGAATTCAAAGATTTGCACAAGAAAACTGGCTTTTAGGACTCTCTTCTCAGAAAGCAGAATAGCAGAAGTCTTGGTTGCAGACCTTCCCAAGCACCATGCAGTTGTTCAGTGGATGAATTGAGCAGTCTGGGCAAGACAGCTTGTTCAAAAACATCATTGCTTTCCAGTTTATCTCTTATAGCCTTTTCTCTTAAGGAGTTGTTAACCTTTGAATGTGGTCTATATCCTTCACTAAATTTAACCTCTTGACTTACTGCAGCCCTAAGGAGCAAGCTTGCTGCGAAGATGTTGTGTTTTAGCTCTGTCTCTTGGATTCTCCTAGTTTGCCAGGTGACAAAACTTCTACTTGTTGTTAATTGGAGCTCTCAGTCTCGTCTTCATGGTCTGAAGCTTGCTGTTGTCATGGTTCCAGGAGGCAGGGCAGGAGGACACTGCTGTCCTGGGCAGCAGTGTGACAGTATTGATCTTCAGGCTCTGCTGGGTCACAGGTCTCACTTGGGAATCTCCTCAGGGCAAAGCTTGTTTTGCACATTCTGATTATTCTTTCCATCTTTCAGATAACCTTAGCAGGCAGTGGCAGTGAAGGAAAGACTTCCACATTTGCTTAAAGGAAGGTTTCTTTACCAAATAATCTCCTTTCCTTTAGGCAATAACGGGGCTCTGTATCTGATCCTGTCAGACCTTGGTTCTTCCCTTGTGTCTTGCAGCAAACACTTCTGATTGCTGTTCAATTTTTGTTTTTCTTCTTTATTATCTTTTATCCTTAGAAGAACAAAACCACTTTTTCCCTTTACCTTTTGCCAGCCACTAGGATGGTTGTTTATACAATATAGAAATGATTATTGCTATAGACAGAATCCTCAGACTGTATGTTCTCAAACTACTTCCCATTCCTTGAACCCAAGGGTGAGACAAGCAGCAGAAAAATGTTTTGCTGCCCCTGCATCTTCTCTACAGGACGTGGTGATTTTTCTTTGTGGGAGTCTATGAACAGTAGCAAGGTGAGGTGACTCAGGCTAGAGGCAAACATGCTTCTTCATGCCAGGAGAATGCCAGGCTTTGCAAAGGCTGGGGAGAATGACGCACACCAACGCTTGTGTGCCCGGTTCGGGGCTGTGCTGCTGGCTGGGGGAGCAGCAAGGCCTGTGTGAACCTTGTTTGTGCTCTTGAACCTTATCACTCTACACGTGGCCTCAGACACCTGCCAACCTTCTACCCCAGCCTGTGTGTCAGGGTGCCCAAGGGTGCAAGGAGAATTTCTAATGGAATTGGTGCCTAGGGTAGATAGGAGATGGAGGTGGAGTCAGAAAAGAAAAAAGATGAGACTTCGCTTAAAGGTTCACACCCTGCTGATTCCTTGCCACAGGTTACAGTAAATTCTTCTTCCTTATGTTCTCTCTTGGAGTTGGATGGCTCAAACACTGGCTTACCAAACTTTCGGTGTCCATAGCTGACAGTGACTACTCCCGCTGTTCACAGTGCGTGCCCAGACACAGCAAGCAGGTTTTTAGTAACAAAGAAGCTGCTCTTTTTCCTTACTATGTATGATTACTGTGTAACATGATCAAATACTATGTTAAAGATATCTGACTTTTTTTTTCTGTTGCTAATAAAACTCTTTTAATTCTAGATTTGGATATCAAAACGTCAGGGACTGGCTGCGTGAAGATTCAGAAAATAGAATGTGATAACTGCAAAATAGAAACAGAGAAGGGGACTAGTGTCTTGCAGTCAATAAAGGTACAAAGAACCCTCCTCCACTGTTTGAAAAGGTATTGTGTAGTGGGATGTAGTGTCAAAACTTAAATACCAGCTCTGGAGGTGAGAAGTACTCTGGTTTTCTCATTGCAACACTCATATTGCTGTGTGTACAGCACCTCACCTTTAATGGTTGCATACAATTGCAGCACAGAGTCAAAACCAGTAAATAACAAGGAGTCAGAGGTCCATGTGCCTGTGATAGCCAAAGCCAGCAGAAACAGTGACAGCAGTAAGCCTGATCTGTCTTCCCTACCCCTCAAAGAAAAAAACAAATAGACTGGGATTTCCTGTCCAGTAGGTTAATGCCTGCTCAATCAAGACTTTGCAGCTTGCTGCTGAATTTTTTTTTGTATGTGTGTGGTTTTTTGTTTTTTAATAATTGGTATATCAGAGCTATTGACAATCCCTGTAAGTTAATTTTCAATCAGAAGTTACATGTCCAAAATACCTGACTGAAATATATCTGGTATATACTGCATGTATCATAGGCATGAGGTTGTTTTTTCAGTCTTAATGCTTCAAGTTTGCTGACATAAGCTGTTGTAAAATTAATCACAGTTTATCTGACTTAGGTGCTATTTGGAATCAAATTCCCTTGATTGTTTGGGATTGAACCTGCAGGAATTGGTATAAGTTTAAAAGAAGGGCCAAATTTTTTGAGATATGGAAATTTTTTCAACATTTTTCTCTATTGTGGTAAGTCATAGGGAAAACTGAGCTTATAGAGGGGTGTAATATACAATAGAGCTAGATGTGCTCTACAGGTGGGGAACTATAGACAGCTTGAACCTTCCAGATTTTTTGTAATTGACCATTTTACAATAATAGAGGTAACTGAAATCCAGCAAGTTAATAGTACTATGTGATGCCCATCTAAACTTTTCATTAAAAATTATTATGCTATGTAATAACAGCAACAACAATGCATGAGAAACTGCATAGTAGGAGAAAACAAAGTGGTTTTGGCCAGTAATAATAACAGTAATCGTGGCGTGACAGCACATCAAGAATTTTTTGTGGTGTCATGGAAAAAGATGGTTTTGAGGAAAGACTGCTACCTTCCCTTCTGGGAATCTGGGTCTCAAATACAATCCAAGATGTGAAATATCTTGAATTTTAAAAATTAAGAGCTGGATTTTAGTCTAATCTTGTTTTTAAGTACTGTAGTTCTAGTAAGGTGACTGAACTCATTTTTTTCTAATAAAGCTTCAGGAATTATACTCTGTATTATTAGAGAAACAGAATTATTTGGGAGAAAAAGAAGGATTAGACTTCAGAGTTTTTTCAAAACAGCTAAAAATGTGAACCAGATGCTGTAGTGAAGCATAAGAGCTGATTCCCTTTCTGGGAATTTGCTTTACTGAGCAAACTGAAGTGATGGTGCCCTCCCCTGGATGGATTCAAGCTGTTTTAATGTTGGTTCGCTGTTGTTAACAAACCTCACTAACTAACAAAGCAGGAGAGCCTTTCTTTCCAGGAGAGAGAAGATTGTTGATAAATGACTTTAAATGAAAAAAATCTGGTCGTGTAGGGATTATTCAAGAGCACCAGCAAACAACTTCACAAGTGCTAATTTTCATAACTTTCAAGAAGTTATTAATATAAATTGTAATTTTAAAAAAAAAGCTTTTTTTAATATATGCAATCTATAGTGTCTTTACAATGTGTAAAGTGTGTCTTTAGGGATTTGACCTCTACTTTGCTTAATCATGCATACTAGTAATTGAACAGAAAGGAGGAGTCTCTATGAGGCTTATGAATGGATTTTGTTGGGCAGTTTTGCTGTGATAGACATTACCCAGCCAGTGAGATTTGTTGAGGGTGGTTTTATTGGATATTTTCTTGTTTTGTTTTATTTAGGTGTGGTTGTTTTTTAATTGGCTGAAGTCCAGTCCTTCCAAGTCTCTAGGTCAACTAATAGCAACAGTAATTCCGAAACACAGTTTTGGCGTTTTGGTCTTCTTCAGAGTATGAATTATTCACAAATTCTTGATTGAGAAAGCAGTTTGTTTTTTGGGGTTTTTTTTGTGTGTTTCTTATGATGACAGTGCCACCAGGGAGACCCTTTAATTATGGTTCCATGTTCCTCAGTTACTCCTGGCTCCTTGACTGTGCTGGTGATAACAAGAATTTCCAGGCGTCTTGCTCACACGGGCAGAAGACCTGCTCTGCTTCCTCAGCACACACCATGTCTGAGCCTCATTCATCCTGCACCAGTGTCCTTCTCTTCTTCTGAATAAATTTTTCTGGTTTTCCTCTGACATCTGTGAAGGTCTTGACAGCCTTATGCCTCTTCCTTAAGCCCTATGGAAAATTAGTTCTTTTTTCTTTCAGCTGGTGGAATATTTCCTCTTAGTGAAAAAGCTGCTTGACCATTGCAACTGGGTTCTTCTCTCAGCAAATCCTGCTGTCTGTTAGGGGTCTCTAGAGATATCTACCTCTGAAAGCCTGGTTGGTTTTTTTTAGGAAGATGTTCTAATGATTTGGGATGGGGGGAATTAGTGTCTATGTTGTTTTGGTTTTTTTATTTTTACTGAACTATAAGTGGCCATACTGGTGAGCATTTCCTATACACTAGTTTTTCCAATCTTGCAAGTTCCCATATTCTCCTCAAGTTACATATTTGGAGGATCTGCTGTTTAACCATTATTCTGATAACAAGCATAGCGTACCTGCCTCAAAGGAACTGTGATGGCAGATTGAAACATTTAATTCATCATGTTACTGTATAAGGAGAGAACAATCTATTTATTTAAATATGATTTTTTAAAGTTTTTTTTCTCTTTTACAGATGGCTATGTTCTCAAGACCTGGTGGGTTTTTTTTAGTTTTTTGAGATTGGTTTATGTGTGTTTCTGTACTTTTTTTTTTCTCTTGTTGGTTGTATGCAGCAACAGCTGGAAGGTGTAAGTGCTATAGAGCAGGTGTTACTTGAAACCTGGCTGATTTGTTAAAAACTGGAGATTTGCCTTATGCAAAACAATTTTAATTAGAATTTGTGTGCAGTGAAACACTGTAGAATCTGGTTCTGCTTGCAGGACTGAGGCTTCCAGTGATTGATGTGGTACAACTTGAAAAACAAGATAACCATAACTAGAAAACCAGTTATCCTAACTGTGTGATTTTTGAACTTTTTTCAGAGCCATAAAATAGATATACGGACAAATGGTGGCAAAGTAATTGGTCTTGGAACACTTCATGGCAATACAGATATTTGTGCAACAGAAAAGGGGGTAAGTAGGAAATAAAACTTTCCCTTCAATGGCTTATTCTTCTCATTTGTTGTAAAAGACAAAATTCAAAGAATGTGCTGAAGAATATGTAAATAAACCTCATTGTAATTTCGCTGTTTCTTAAGTTTGTCTGTTAAATTATATTGTCCTGTGCTTGATTTGGATTGATAAACAGGCTCCACAGAAAGCAGGAATGAGTGTGTGATCATTCCATCAGTACAGAGGTTGTTCCTACTTTAATTCTATAGACCCCTCACAACGTTCTTAAGCTTTCTCCTTGGCTAATATGCTGGCATTTGGACTCTGCAGGAGGCTCAGGAGTTTTAGTGGGTAGTGGCTTGATATTTGTAAATGCTTTACACTTCTAGTGTTACGTAAGAATGGAAGAGTAGGAGGTTTTACAGACTTCTTTGCAGCTGAGGAAATACAATCACAGGTAATCTTGCTATGAGATGCAGTGGGAAGAATCACAGAGGAACAGATTTGTAGAGAACTAGCTTGGTTTTTTTCAGTAGATGGCAGTATGAGACTAACCACAAACTACTGTACTCTGGTTTTGTTTCTTGACTTAAGTGGGCAATTCTCCTTTATTTAAAGTAATGTAGAGCTAAACTCCCTGCAGTTCTCAGACCCAGTCTTGGTTTTAGGTATTGTAATGTCCGTGCAGGTGGTTGCAGTAGGATTCATTGCATCTGAGGTATTGTGTGGAGCCAGGCTGAGGCTGGGAGTAGCTTGGATGTGTGCTCTGTCAGAATCCATAGGCACCCTTTAAACCAGCAGCCCTGGGAAGAATCAGAGTGGGGGTAACTCTCCCTTGCCATGGATAGATCTGAGACCAAACTAGTAAATTCCAGGCATCCAAAGTCACCTCTGTGAAGTGCTGTTTGGCACTGCTGTACACGTTGTGGGTTGGGTTCCCAGATCAGCTCACTTACCTAGAGCCAGCTGTTCTTAATGTCCTGCTGTAAACTAAGCAACTTCCCACTGGATTTTCCAAAAACTGTCAGCATTAATTTATCTGTGTTTCTTTGGAAGTGGGTGTTAGACTTCTATGTCATAAATGTAATGTGATAATTGTATCTGTATGGGAAAATAGAGCTCAGAAAATTGTTTTACTTTGAGCCTTTAAATGCTTTTTAAAAAATTAGCTCTTTTCAGAAAGTTCATCGTTCTGAAACAATAGCTGTGTGAGCATGTGGAGCCAGGCTGAGGCTGGGAGTAGCTTGGATGTGTGCTCTGTCAGAATCCATAGGCACCCTTTAAACCAGCAGCCCTGGGAAGAATCAGAGTGGGGGTAACTCTCCCTTGCCATGGATAGATCTGAGACCAAACTAGTAAATTCCAGGCATCCAAAGTCACCTCTGTGAAGTGTCGTTTGGCACTGCTGTACGTATTGTGGGTTGGGTTCCCAGATCAGCTCACTTACCTAGAGCCAGCTGTTCTTAATGTCCTGCTGTAAACTAAGCAACTTCCCACTGGATTTTCCAAAAACTGTCAGCATTAATTTATCTGTGTTTCTTTGGAAGTGGGTGTTAGACTTTTATGTAATAAATGTAATGTAATAATTGTATCTGTATGGGAAAATATAGCTCAGAAAACTGTTTTACTTTGAGCCTTTAAATACTTTTTAAAAAATTAGCTCTTTTCAGAAAGTTCATCGTTCTGAAACAATAAAACAAATGTCATATAGATTAAGTTGAAGTGCTTCTTTGTGATCATAAATATTTGTATGTAGTATGTAATATTACAAGAAGTCAATCTTAGAGTTGTAAAGCTGTAGTAACTTGAGTGAAGTGAGTCATTTTAGCACGAATTCACATCTACAGAACAATATTTTGGCTTATGCTACTGGACTTCTCACTAACAAACTTAGTAGTGTGGTTAGGAAGGACAGATTTCTTTTCTCAACTGGCCACCTCTGTTAATAATCAGTCAGCCTTATGCCTCCTCTGTGTGTATGAGATGTTTCTTCCATCAGTTGCAGTCATTATTATGTAATTATGGCTCTGTCAGCATTTCCAGCCCCATCCTGGAGGTGGGGAGGGAGAGGATGTGGTAAAAGGCACTAAGCACTTGAGAAATGAAGAATATTTTTTAAGGAGGGAAGTGGGAGAAGACACCAGTAAAGCATTTGAACAATGACAGCACAAAAAGGAAGGCCAAGAGCAGGAATATGTGGAGAAGAAAATGTATATGTCTTATTTAAACATGGCAAGATGTTAGTTTTTATCTTGAAAATGTGTTCAGGTGTAAAACCTTCTCAGTCTGACTTATGCAGATGAAGCCAGTGGAAATTGAGTATGTGGTCAGTTTCAGGAACTGCAACCCCCAAGGCTCTATGCCCAAAGGAAGGAATTTTTTCCAGAAGATCTGGTGGTTCAATGGACAAAAATAATGAAATTTGTTTGGCTGGGGAGTTATTAGCTAATCTGTGCCATGGAGACTTTTCTATAACACTTACTTTGTTGAGCCAGACATCTATGTTTTGCCAAAAATGCACAAGAATTAAAGAATTTGGGATTGAAAACATTTATTTTCATTGAAAAGCAATCCCATTTCTCCATGCTTTCCCCATCTAAAATACTTTTTTATTCTTATACTTGAGCAGTCTGACTTCCCCTTCCTCCATGCCCCTACCCTGATTTGAGTTGTTCTGAAACAAATGTTCTTTATATTGATAGTTTTTCTTTTATTGTTTATAGTAACTTCTTTTGATCTGGAGCTGAGACAACTCTTTATTACTGTGCAGTTTTAAGAAGGGTAGTTGAGGCTGGTAAATGGATTTGTAGATGAGATTATTTAGATATATTACTTTATTTAAAAATTAAGTGCTTTATTGTAAACAGAGTTAAAACTTGCATTCTATAGGAAGAGATGTAGCCTTTTGAACTTCCCTTTTCCTGGTTAGGAATGCCACAAGGCAGCCAGTTTGTATCCAAATTATGCAGACATTTTTATTTTATTCCTCCCCTTTCAAGTGTGCTTTGCACTATTTTCCTTGTGCTGATATCAGTGATGGCCCTGCTCAGATGGGGAATGTTCTTTGCAAGTCATTGAACTCTTAGAGCAGCTCAGATCATGGAGAGATGATCTAAAATGAGAGAGAGTGCCTTTCCCTGTGCCTGCTGCTGTGGCCACGTGTCACAGCAGGTTTGCTCTTGGCCATGCAGGGTGGGCAGGCACTTTGGGGGAGGCATCCCTAGGACAGATGCAATGTAAATTAGTGTTTAAGATCTCTGGTTATTAGGGTTTTGTGGCAAGCAGTAGAAGATTAAAACCTTCTGTTCAGTAGTGACAATCTGTGCCTTTGTTTCTAGATTTTGTTTCCATCTGTAGCACGGTTCTAAGCAGCAGCACCTGCAGTGATTGTAGGCATGGGCTGTCACATATTTCCAGTTCTACCGTAGGTTATGCATAGCATTTTGATTTTCTTAAAGTTTAATGTATCTTGCTAAATTCTTGGAGATCTAGTCAGTATTGTAGCATCATGGGAAAAGTCTTAAGCCAGTAGTCCTTTCTGTAATCTTGTAATTTAGTAGTTCAGTATGAATGGATGGCTAAGGCCACAGTATAGTTTGGCTGCCACATAGTCCATACTAAAGCAGCCTCTTCAGCTCACTTTTTGGGATACAATGCAGCACTGAGTTTGTGCAACACTAGTAGTTATTTGTCAGAATATCTTTTGCTTCATCCTTAGCTTATTCTTTATATAATATTAGACTGGAAGGGTTGACAGACTTATTTTTTGACTTGATATATCAACTTTTTTTGCACAAGATGGCAATGCTAAAATGACTAGGAGGATTTAAAAATAATTTGAGACAGGCACGCTTTGATCCAGAAAGCCATGTATTGTTTCATGTAATGAATAAGGATTGTGTGCAATTCACTGAAAGTCTGCATAAGCAAAATAAAAACAAATTGAGTGGGGGTTCAGGTATGAACTATTGCATTCTTCCATCATAAACTAAATTTAACTGAACAGAACAGAATTCAGTTTCATATGGTTGTTGCACAAGCATGTGAATTGTTCTATTGTGTTCAAATACATTGACATTATATCATGTGGCTCATCACTTTTACATACATAATCTCATCTGTCACCTTTTATTTCCCAAATCCATAGTACAACTTTTCATATGCTATCCTTTCTGTTTCTATGGAAAAGAAGTAGAAATGGAGATCTTATCCCTGGTTTTTCATGGCTTTGTATATCTTGAGGCTTAAGTCCAAGAATAGAAATCTGAGTAACCAAGGTAATAGGAAAATTATGCTGAGAAAAAGAGCAGCTGGGTGGGGCTTTTTTGCAAACCTTCACCAAAGATATATCTACAAATTAAGCCAGTTAAAAATCTTCATAAATAGCTGTATGTAACAGAGGATGTTTCAATTTGTGGTGGCAGAAAATTGATCACCAATGCTCCAAGTGTCATAATGCTGTATGAAGATTCAGTCTTCATAATTAAAGTTAATCCTTCATTTTGCTTTTCAAAATGAAGTGCTTAATTTTTGAATATTTAATTAAGCTTTCTTTCATCTGTTTGTCTACTTGGGTTCTTCACGAACTGTGGATGTAGTAACTCATAGGAATGTTGTGAGGAATCATTAGCTCTTAAGTCAGAGCTCTTGGATGAAAAGGTTTTTTGTTTTGTCTTGTGTAGCTTTTAACTAAGAACTGATTCCATTTGTCCTGCACAACAATTGCTTTCCATTTGTTTTGTGTGTTAACAGTGTTACTTCCCACTGCTTTTTCAAGCTGTGTTGACAAATTTTTGATTATGTTTATTTCTCCTAGAGTGTAAATATAGAGAAGCTGCAGGGGACAACCATCAATATATCTACTGAAGATGGGCTGCTGAAAACTAAATATCTCTATGCAGAATCAGCATCTCTCTCTTCAGAATCTGGTGATATTATGCTGGGAAGTGTTCATGGTAAGAAGGAAATTTCACAAATTAAGCTGTTTTGAAGCTGTTCAGTAATGTTCACAGTAACAAATGGACTAATGCAGTAGACCATCACTAAATCATCTGTGCACAGTGTGCAAGCAAAACAGTTCTGTGTCTTTTAGAGACTTCATTGATTTTTGGCCACCTAGCAGACTGTATTTTTGAAAAGAGTTTCATAAGCACACTTATTAAGAGCAAAAAGCATATATTATATGAAAGAAATGTCACACATACTAAGAACATCAAAATATTTTGAAATTCAGCAATGAAAATGATACTAAAAGTTGTCAGCAGGCTTCTTTTCCCCTCTCCCCATCCTTTATTTTCTTCATAGGAGAAGCAGCTCTTAGACAGAGCATCTACTAAGAACTGTTGTAGGAGAGGGTCATAATTAGAAGTTTTTATTAGAAATAGCCTGTGTGTTTGCTGGCACTTAATATTAAGAGTGGTGACAGTTTCTGTTTTTAGAAGAAGTTCTTAGAACTTCTTAGCAGTCTCTAAACCATCCACCCTTTGGTGTCCTTCCCCTAGATCTAAAACTAATAAACTACAGAGTATTTTATTTAAGCAGCAGCTGAGGTTCAAATCTGGTGTGGTTTTGTAATTTAACAAAACTCCCCCTGAATTCAGACTGTGCTATAATGCATTTGTGGTGATTTAGCATCGAGTAAAACAAACTGGAAGATGTACAAAGAAAATTACTCAGCTCTGTCAGAGTTCCAGATTTTCAGCTATATCCTTTAAAAAGAATTTGCTACAATTGCTAAGAAATTCTGCTGTCATCTTGCTTGAGAAATTACTTTTCCTCCTTTTCCTCTTTTGTCCATTTATATTAAATTTGAGAATGGTTTCTAAACCTGCTAGGTAAAGTTAATTTTAGCATGCACTGACAGAAATAAGCTGCTTTTTCTCCTGTTATTGTATTTTTCTAACATGTAGGCTTGTATTATTTCTGGAACTTCTGTCTGATAAGCTGCGCTGGTTTGGCTTTTTCTAACTCTGTACAGTATAATGATATTGTGGAGTGATCAAATTGTGAGCAGGTTCACATCTTTATGCACATCCAAGAGTTAATTTTTATTTTCTTGTTACAAAAATGGAATCATAACTGCTGTAGTTAATAACTTACTTTCTTCAGTAATGCCTGTTGCCATTAAGTTGAAGAACAATGTGAAAACAAATAGAATTGCATCCAAATTATGCAGACATTTCTTACGTTACTTCAGGATTATTTTTACGACCTCTCTACTAAATGGGCTTGAAACACCTAATGTTATTTTAGCTGTATGTTTTTAAAAATTTCCTTGGTAACTTTACCCTATTTTTTGAGAGAAAATATTTTCTGTAAAATATCATGTTCCCCAATCATGTTTTAATAGTAAGAGCCAAGGATTTTAAAGTACACATGCAAACACATTTTAGCAGACAAGATAAGATAACCCCTACTATAAATTTCTGCTAGAAAAAAATGGTTACTTTCACTTCTGATTTTTGAGGTAGCTCAGTTGCAATAGTTTTGTCTGTAAACACCTGGACAGATTGTTTCTTGGACAAGTAAAGTCACCATTTCCCTACAGCTGACACTATAGATGGCATCAAATCAGCACATCGTGCATAAAACTAAGCTAGATTTCATTGCTTTTGCACTGGGAAAATTGAAGTTAGCTTTGTAAAATCTGTGCTGCCCTATCTGAGACACATTTTGTGGTTGAAACTCAGGCTGTAATATCATGACACTGGTAGAGCTGGAACTTTCACAGCTGCTCATTTGCATGCTTCATTCTCCTCTGGCAAACGAGTAATGCATTGTTTTAAAAGGAGTTTGTTTTGGGTCATTTTCATCAGCTTCTGTAACAGGCATTAGAGATGTCAGGTGCTATTAAGCTTTTGAGTTGACACCTGAAAAAGAATTTTGATCCTGAGGAATTTCTTCTTTATCCAAGAGCCAATAACATTACAGTGAACCTTCTCTACCAAGGGGCTCATGGGAGGAGCAGGAAACCGCTCTTTGCAGCAGCCCCAAAGTCTTGGGTTGAGTTGCATTAACTATTAATTTATTTTCTAAATCTAGTTTAAATTTGGATTAGATATCAGATTCCTTCCCAACTAGTGTTTAAAGTAGGCTCAGTTAGACCAAGCTTGCTCAAGGCTTTGTCTAGGTGAGCTTTGAGTATTTTCAAGTCCAGAGTTTGTATGACCTTTCTGGACATCTTGGTCCACTCCTGAATTATTTTTCTGGTAGGGAAAAAACCTTTTTTAATCATAATTTCCATTATTATTTGTATCCATTATTGCTACTTCTTGCTTCTTGTTGCATTATCATGAGAAGAATGTTTTTTTTCTCTATACCCTCCCATTAGGTAGTTGAAGGCCACAAGAAGACTTCTCCTCAGCCTTCTCCTTTTAAAGCAAAACAAACGTGCTCTCAGAGCATCTCTAGCTTCTTCTGGGTCCCTGATCTTCTCTGGCCTTAGTTAAGTACACCAGTGTCATTCTTGACTTGAAAGCACAAAACTGGACACAATATTCCAAGTGCAGCCTCACAGAATGTGCTGTCATTGTGCAGCATTGGTGATTCTGCCATATCAGTATGTATCTAAATGGAGTTTGATTCTACACCGTGAATATTTTTCAAGGATCTGCTTACCAGAACAGGAAGGAAAACCCCCAGAAAAACAAAGAACAGACCCAGGGGCTATATGTTGACAGAATATGATCTACCTTCAGCTGCTCCATGGGACTGCTGGCTGACAAAACCCCAGGTCTCTTTGTAGGTTGTACCAAACCAAGTGCCAGTCATGATAAAATGAGGAAAAGGATGGGATAATTATAGCATGCCTTTAAAAACAACAAAGAGTAAAGCCAAGCATCTTTCAAGGTCATTGAAAAATGCTTTTGTTTCTGTTTGAGTTTCAGAACTCCAAAGTATTTTGTACAGTATGTACTTGAAAAGATGAATTTAAGACTGTTGATGATAGGCTGCTTTTCTAGCTTTCAGCCCATGAACCACTAAGAAAAATACAGGTCATATGCAGTGGAATGCTCTCTGCCCTAATGGTTGTTTGCTACTGTGTAATTACACAAGATAGGGTAGAGCTTAATCCATCTGCAATTTTTAAAATCTCTCCTGAAAGAGCTGGAAATTATGGCTACTGTGTATTACTAAACTGCACTCAGTTTTTGTGTTCAGCCTTAGTCTTCATTCTTTCTCTTGGGAGGATGAGAGAATGGCAGGGATGACATGGTGTGGTTTAGTTTTTAATTTACAGCATTTTCTGTGACACATTGATGCATGGAAGTGTAGAAGTTTCTGCAATTTAGTTAGACTGTTAGTAGTATAGATGTCTCTTCTGTTACAAAGTACATCTGTCCTTCCAGATGCTCTTGATGTTGTAGGTGAAAGGGCAGAATAAGTATTTTGAAATTTTAAGGCTGGAACACCTGTGCCTGTTTAAAGTGATACAAGTTCAGTAGAAGGCCATTCTACATTTTGTGCTTTTCACACTTTGTTTGATGTTCTCCACTTTGTCCAACATACTCCAACTGAAGTCAATGGAAATGTTGACAAGGGTTTTTCATACACAAGAATAAGTTGGGAGGGAGTAGGAAGTGTTCAGGAAGTTGCCTTTGCAAATAGCACGAGATTCACTCCAGCAGAGATGGGGTATCGGTATATAAAAGAGGAAAATAGAAGCTGTTTGCATGTTAATAAATAATAAAATAATTAATAATAAATTGCATGTTATTCATGCAATTGAACTTAAATAATTTGAAGTGCTGTTGCAGGCATCAGAGCAATTCACAAAAAAATGCCCAAAGTAAACTAAGACAATATTGTGCATTAGCCTTGCACATGCCTCTCTACATTTTTTTCTCCCTCAGATCCAGGTGGTGTCTTTGAATTTACTCAATGTTTTTCCTATCTGGAATCACTTATTGTTACCCACATGTGTTGAGACTTCTGTTTGTAAAGCAACAATATTAATAATGAATAAATAATGTGTTTCAATAATATGTTTTTAACATTTTTCCCCTTTTCATTATAGGTAATACCAACCTTCAGACCAAAAGAGGGAGTATCACAGTAGGTAGGTTCTGCCTTCTCTTTCTCTCTTGCTCTTCCATTCTCTCTAAAGGCTAAATATTCACAGGGGAAGTAAAAAGGAGGTGATTTCACACAGATGTTTTTGCCTCCTTTTCAGGAGTAGCACTGATAAGTGTGGCTGAATAAGACCCTTTCCAAACTCAGCCTTTTGTGGTTGGGCAAGGCACATGATCTCACTGGACTTTGCACAAGTGAGACTGAGTCTAGCTGTCATCTTCTAGATATAGATGGGGTAAAAGGACTGAGAAAATTCTTAAGTCTACATCAAATGCAGCTGTGCCCTTACTGTAGATCTCTTATTGCTATCAGTGATTAGCTATGTTTAATTTTCATATCAGGAGGCTAATCATTGATGTATTACCTGTTTGGGGAGGTGATGGGAAGGCTTGTGATAATTTCAGTGTTTTCAAACTATTATGCCAATAGTTTTCCCTTCAGAAACGAAAACAGCTCATAAACCTTTTACTGAGAACCTGGGAATTTATATGACAGGACAACTCAGAGCTATCAGTTATGGTATACCTTATATCGGAGCATTTTATAGCACACAAACACCAAAGTGAGAAACTCAAGTTCTAAATATTGTTATGTTAGAAAATTGAAGGCTCAATGTGTCTTGTGAATGTAGAAAGGTTTCCTCAGGTCCAGACCTTGAAGACTTCTGCTGATGCTGTGTAGTCACTCACTAAGCATGTTTCAGGGACCATCTCTAAGATGTGTTCAGGGACTGTTAACAACTCTTCTTATGTTTCTAAGAGCTCTATATTAACATTCCTGGAAAATGAATGCAAGACACATTCTTATGAGTTAGTCATTAAACCACAGAATTAAATTCAACTGTTTTTCCTTCTCTTAAATAAACTCATAGGGTATGAAGACTGTTTAAATAAAGGTTTCTTAATATAGGAGGTAGCTTTTTCCATCAACAGATGATGATTATTTTCCTTAACTAACCAGGTTCAGCTTCAGCATTGAGACATTCTTACTGTTGGAGAAACATTATTTTTCAGATTTCAGTTCTGACAGATTTCAATTCTATCAGTCTATCCAATACTGGATAGACTTCATCTTTTCCTAAAGAGCACTAAACGTCCCTGGTATTTTTATGGATTTTTCTAAAGGTAAAAGACTTTGAAGATCCAGACTTGCAACTCTGAAAATGTGAGAACACCTCCTACTCGACCAGTTTGCTGAAGGCCTTATCCCTTATTTCAGGTGGAAGGAATCATCCAGTCCAACAGCCTGGCCAAGAGTTGGAGTGTGTTGTTTAGGGGCTCTTAAACACTAACAGGCTTGGGGCACAAGCCTCTCTGGGAACCCTGCTCCAGTGTTTGACCACTCTCTCTGTAAAAAAATTCTTCCTAAAAAAGAAGCATTCCCATGCAAGGTTTGACTGGACACCAGGGAGAAAAGCTCAGCACCTCCTTGTGCCCTTCCCCTCCCCAGGAAGCTGCAGAGAGCAGTGAGGTCACCCCCAGCTTCCTTTTCTCCAAACCAGGCAAGCCAGGTGGATTGGTTGTTTGGGCTTTTTGGAGCAGAGTAATTTATTATAAAGAGACTATGGCCTTTACAACTAATGGATATAATTTGAAATTGGGATAGAAAATAGATCATTAATAGGTAAAGGGATAGTCTGGATAATTTAGTTAGGAAAGGAATTGTTTTCTTGAGAGATTTCTTTGCTTTGTATGTTACATCATTCGTTCTGCCAGGTCCCATTGTGAGTATGGTCAGGACTGCTAAGGATTTTTCAGTAATATGTGCAATTTAGTGAATTCTAAGTAACAAATAATAGTGAAGTCTATTTAGTGAATAAATTTCAGTTTCTTCTAGTACTTTTCAGATGACAGTTTTAGAACAATCAACTAAACCAAGAATATTTGCCCATTTTCTATCAATAAAAAATAGTAGATAGCTAGCCAAGCAGAAATTCGATCTTCATCACACTTTACATACCTTGGAATTTCCTGCCTCCTCCAATCTGTAATAAAATCATAATAAATATTTTGTGTTTCTATACAGATTGATTTTTGTCACTGATTTTACCATGAGCTAGATCAGTCTTTAGGTGCTATTAGGAAAAGCATGTTTTGCTTAGATCTAAGTAAAGATCACTTGTGTTGAGTCCTTTTCTTAGTGCTTGGCTGATACAGTGAAGGGAGAAGTGATGCTAAATGTTACCCTTGTAGGCCTTTCACTTTTTTGTGCAGTATTTCTCAAGTTATGTGACTTAGGTTTTATTCTTCAAGCTCTATTTATTTCCATAAAACTTAATAAAGACTTTTGTCCTTCCAAGGACACCTTGCTTCACTGTGCCCTTTTTTTTTTCATCTTTTTTCTCTAGTACCAGTAAATTCTTAAATAGCTAAAGCTGCACAAGACTGACCATCTGTTCCATTTCTAGTAAAAGGATTTGTCCTTGTTCTCCCCCTTGAAAAACCTGGAGAAAACCTTTTCCCTGTTAGAATTCAAACTACACATTTTTTCCTTATTTTTACCTTCAATTATTCACATTCAGCACTGGGTATATATTTGAAAATAAATTGCCTTAGGTTTGATATGTCATAACCATAAAATATGTATTGTCTCCATTACTATTTGTTATGTATTTTATGCTATCAGCCTGTGCTTCTTAGTATGGAGTCATTTTTCATTGTTGAAATATTTATTTCGATTTGGGAACTCTTTTGTGCCTCATTTTAGTTTTATTTTGGTTTCTTTAATCCATCTTCCTTTTATTCCCCTTTATTTGTTAAGAGTTAGAGACACAAACTTAAAACAGCATCTTGATGGACTTGGCAGAAGTGATGAACAATTCCATGTTTCTTGGTATTCTTAATTGTGCCTACACTTTAGTATCACATCTGTAACATCCATTACATAAATCATATTCATTTTTTCCCATAAAATATATTTCATGTTACTTCCATAGGTTGTTTACTGTACAGTTTTGTAGTGTCAGGTTTAGTGTTTGGTTCGTGCTGCCAAGCTCCTTGGTGGTTTTGAAACTCTGCTGAAGTTTCTTCAGCCATAGGAAACTTTGTATTAGTGAGGTACTCTGGGAGTCAAAATCTGGCAAGTCATCCTCCCAAAACAGCGTTCCTCAATGGAAAAGTGTTCCATTTCCCTCAGGGTTGGTTTTGGCTTGCCTGGTAAATCTGTGCCCTGGTGAGCCTGTCCCTCCTGCCCTCCTCCTGCATCCTTTATTCGTGTTGATGCCTTCTGCCAACACAATCCAGTCTCTCACAAAACAAGAATTCTTTTTATTTTAATATTTATTAACTGAAGGCCTAGGAAAGAACACTTGGTTCAGTCTTGCAGATTCACAAAAGTTATCTTGCCACTGGGAAGAATCTCACAGGAGCTGCTTTTGCATTTGAGAAGTGGGAAGAGAGAGGCTTCAGTGGATGAATGGTGTCCCTCTGAAGCACCATCAGCTGGTGGTGTGTGCACTCTTTGTGGCTGTCCCTGGAGAGAGCTGCTGTCCTGTCACAGGAGACTCTTCTTCCTTCCCAGAATAGATCAAGGAACTTATTATAGCTTCTGCTTGAAGCAGAGGAGTCAAAGGCTGGATGTTTCCTGTATCTGTTGCCAGCAAAATCTCTGTCAAGGTTATGTGGAGTCAGTAATTGGCTGTTACTAAATTTGATGGGGAATATCCATTTCCAGTGATCACTGCTTAAAAAGTGCATTAAAATGGTTGATGCATGTCAAATTTTCCAGTTCTAATGACTTTAACTTTTCAACTATTATGAAAAACCTTCTAAAAAATCATCAGTTAAAATCAATATTTCATTTTCACTTAGACAAGCAAAACTCTTCATTATTAATGAAGAGTTAATTTTCTTTTTTCAGATTTCAAACAGACCTTCTTTAGTACAGTCTTGAAATGGCAGAAGCATTCACATCCAGTTCTAGTTATTAATGTTTTCTTTTCAGCCAAAGCCCTTCTCAGTTTCTCAGCTGACTAAGTATGGATTAGCTGAGGTTTTTTTTGATTACTTTCCCCTCCAAAGAAATCAACTTTGAGATAAAGATTTTTTCTGTGTTTTTGCTGTTGTAAGCAATGCACTGATTTTTGGCATCTGTGCTTGAAATCTGGGATCAGAAAAGCTCCAGATGAGTTTACTTAGAGCTAAAACTGTATGGCAAGCATAAAACATTAATATGAGACATCCTTGTTAATTAATCAAATTCATTCTTTCATTAATGCTTTTACTTTTTAAAATGGGAAGTTTCATTCAAGTTTGTTTTTTTTAGCTGCTTCTAAAAGTTTGACTGGTGGGTTTTTTCTATGCATATTCAGAAACCAGTCTCTATCAGTATCTTGGGATTTCTTGCCAATATTTTAATTTCTAGCATTGTCTCTAAAAATACCTCTCAGTAACTGCCTTTTGTTCATGTACCAAGGTAATTTTTTTATGCTCCTCTAGGTTTTTTAATAATTGCTTTGCAATTTTTATGAGGTATAAGCTTGTTCAGTAGTTTGAAAGTAAACTCTTTGGGATTTCACTTAATATTGTGGAAGTCCATGTATTTAAAATTGGAATACGTTGAAATAGAGACTACTCAAGTGTACACTTAAAGCTTCTTAAAGACTTTGTTTGTAAAAATGCTTTGCAAAGTTTTATGATCAAAAATTTCTGCTAATAAGGTATAAAAGAAAATTTAGGCCTCTATTCCAGGACACAGAAGAAATGCTGTTTTCCTGCACATATTAAACAGATTGATAAACATATTAAACAGTTGATAAATCAGATGTAGTGAATCAGCCTTTACAAAGGCTGTGTTCAGTTGTTCTGTGTAACAAGAGTTGCAGTGAGCAGCTGCTTGGTTCCTGCATGGGGCAGCTTGCCTGGGTCAAGTTCTCCCTGCACAGGGTCTGAGCAAATGAACTCTTTTGGGAACTAAAAGAGATCTTAGTATTCAAGTTTCATGCTTGATTTTCACACAGAGATAAAGACATTCCTGTAGAAAGATGTGCTCTGCATTTGGGCCCTTGTAGAACAACTGCAGAGCAGCAGCCTGAGGAGCAGAGTGTGCCCCAGTTCTGGAGTGGGGAGATGGAATAACAGCTTTCTGAAAAAGTCCTAAGTGAGGGCTGACAGTTTGTAAATATTACTCAAACACAGAAGAATTGATAAAAATCAATTTGAGGTATGAAGAAAGATTCTAGCAAATGTTTACTTAAAAAGAGTGAATGATACACAAGTTCTTTTCTTTTGTTTTTTTAGATTCGTCAGATGGAAGTCTAAAAGCTTCTACATATCATGGGACAATAGATGTTTATGTCAGTCAATTAAGGAAAGTGGATCTGAAATCCCAGAAAGGTTAGCAAACTAAATAAAATATTTTTTCTGGTGGGTTTTGGTGTAAAAGAAAAGGAGATAAGGGTTTGTTTTGGGGCTTTTTTATCTGTCTGTAAAAAATAGTTGGTGATTATTGGTTATTTATTTTTTTTTTGTATCATTATTGGAAGATGTCTATAAATACTTAAAATACAATAAGCTCTGTAAGGGACAAGAATACTTAAGATGGATTAAATATGTTTGTGTTTTTCAATGTTTTTATTTTTTTTTCTGGAAATATGCCCAGCAGAATTCTGCAGAATTGACTGGGGTTACAGTGTTCCTTTGCCTTGAGCACAGTTTTCTCCATGATGCTGTATGTGCAGTGATAACTGACACACATACATTTGTTTTTCTTGCCTTCTGACTGAACTGTCCTATTATGAACATTTGAAGGCAGAAAAACAAAGATGGGAGAGCCTTACATTACCATTTTCCTTTCATTTTCTCTCCTGCTTACTCACTAACATTTCTCTTCTTAAAAGCTCACACCTAAAGTTGAATTCATAGTTTTGCCATTCTAAAGATAATGATGCTGTAAATTACAGAGCCCTGAATACATCTTGTTAATCCTAGTTTGGGGAAAAAAAACACCAAAAAACCTAAAATGCAAACAAAAAAAAAATCCAAAACAAGCCAAAACAACACTGCAGCATTTCTATTCTTGATTTTAATGTCATGTCAGACACTTCAGCTGGTTAATTCAAGTGTGGTATTTGGTCCACTTCTGTCTCCTGTGAAGCAAAGCCTGTGCCCTGTTAAAACCTAATGGTTACTCAAAATGGGACTCGTGGTGTCAATGATTTGAAGCAATTTGTGCATCCTTCTGTACAATCTATTTTGGCTTCATTAGTGCAAAGAAGTTTATGTTATTTCTTGGTTACCTTTAGTGTCACTTATTTTGCTAAGTTAATGTCTCTCTCTGAGCTAGAAGAAAAGAGGAATGTATTTAATAAAAGCTAATTAATGTTATTTTCAAAATATTTTCTAACATCTCTTCTGGCAGCACAGTTTAGTAAAGGCAAAGTTGAAGTTCTGTTTCTGTTTACCCTGTAAATTCAGAATAACTGCTGACAGCTGCAGTGTAGAAAATGTCCCACTTGTGATAAATGAGCTGCATGTGTGTCGGTTTTTATGAGTCATCACTGAGCAACTCTCCAAAGAGGACCCAAAGATGAAGACCTTTTCCCTTGCTTATTCTAAGGCTTTTGTGTATCCAGCAAAAAGCAGGCCTAAATTATACTGGAAGTTATTTGTTCATCAGAACTGTCACAGGCAAGTGGTTCTGCTGTGTTTAAATTGCTTAGCCAGGGTTGCTTTCTGGTGCTTCTTAGCTGTTATTCTTACCATGTTCTGCTGAAGCTTCTGGGATGTATGTCAAGAAACTGTTTTATGTTTTTCTAAATGTTGAAATTGAGCAAAAACTAAGGAGCACATAAAAAGGAAGCGTATTCTGAATTTTTCAGGTTTTTGATCTAATGTGTAGGAGAGAGCTTCCAGCCTTTGTGACTGAGTTATTCCAAAGATGACTAATGTGGGCAGGTTGGGGGCCCAGTGTCTGCCTTTGGTCTGATGCATAGATGCACATATTTAGGGGAAGCAGCAGTCAGAATTTCTGGGTTTAATCTCAAAGTAGAATTATTCAGGCCACCAAAGCTGCAATTTTGCTACTAGTTTACATTTTAGTGATGCATAGTCTAAACTGGTAAATGAGTTTTGAGACTGCATCTGTTGGAGGATGTGAACAGCTGCCCTAAGCAGTAAAGCAAAGACAATTGCCAGTGTTCACAGTAAGTGAGCAGCAGCTCATCCTTCCAGAGGAGCAATTCTTCCATCGTGTGCCACGCAGTGACTGGGTTATTTGTCAAGTCTGATGCCCTGTCCTTGCTCTGGAATGTCAATATAAAACTCGAAGATGACTTAAAGTCATGATAAGATGACTTAAAGTCATAATGTGAGATCTATTATATTTGCTTCCCTTGATCATTCCTGTAATAAGATCCTCTACCAAGGCATTGCTAGAAGTGTATGTCACTATTTATTTTCATGTATATGAAGGAAATTCTGTAATATCATTTTCTATATGTGACATACTGTGTTTATGATAAATGAAGATACTTTCATTTATCCTTTCAGTGACCAAAAAAAAAGAGGTTACTGTTTCTGAAGACTTTTTAAAAAACCCAACCAAGTACAACCAAGTGATGATTTGATTCAAGTTAGTGAAATAATGGACTATTTCATGCTTTGATCTCAGGGTTAAACTAACTAGCTTTCACTTAAATTTCTACCAGGTTCAATTACAGTCAAGGTACCTGCATCTCTCAAAGCCTATTTAGAGCTGTCTGGAAGAAAAGTGGATGTGAGCTCAGAGATCCAGTTAAAAGAAACACAGAGTGCCTCCAAAGATGATCACGTAACTCTAAGTGGTAAGGCTTACTAATCTTGGCTTCCAATAAATGTCTGTCTGGCCTAAGTCAAAGGCATCTACATTTCTTTATTAGTTTATTGCCCTTGGCAGCTGCTTGTTTAATCTGCTTCACATTCAGATGTTTGCTTGTGCTGTTGTACTCCCCATGTTACTGGATGGCTTCAAAATTTTATTTTTACATTCACATGACTTGTGAATATAATCAACTTCTTCTAACAAAAGGCTTAGAGCCAAACTTCTCCTTAGTGTTAGTCCAGGGGATCTGTGGGAGATAATCCAGAGCTGAATTTGACCCATTGCTTTGTTGGCTTAGAAAGTCACATAGACTTTCCTAGGCAATCTATTATATTAAAAATGCAATAATAAAAAATAAATCTGTCTGTTTCTGAGACAAAGTGGGGAATAAAAGGGGTATATGGCATATTTATAAATGTACAGTAGTGCAGGATAGGCTGAGAAATGTTGGATGGGAGATGAGAAGAGCAGAAGAAGCGGGAGCTGGAGGAATAGAGAGAGAGAGAGTACATGGAAAGGTACTTGCTGTTACTGCAGGTATTCTTGTAAGGCATTTAAAACAGAACTTAGAATCCCAGGTCTTCCTGTTTCCTGCTTTAGAAAACAGTTGTACAATTCCCTGTCAGGGGCTGTATTTCTCTCCCCCACTCCAGATGTGGCTATCTAGAAGTTAAGGCTGTTGCTTTCACCAATTACAGTTTGCTCTAGAGAAAACATTAACTTGGTGTGTCTGAGGGCTCCAGCTCTATGTTTGAATGTGTTATGTCAGTGTGACCTGCTCGGATAGCAGATGGGGTAAGGCTTTGAGTTTTAAGCCTAAGAAAATATGTACAAAAACTCTTTTCCTCCCCCATGTAAGATGGGAACTCAGAGTCAGGAAAACCTTGGAAGTGTAATTGTATAATTTTAGTATGTAGCCTGCTTATATATCTCTTCCTGCCTAGGAACAGTAACTAGCACTTAAATTTAGTAGTGGTTATTAAATACAGTTTCTACAAAAACCATAATTAGAGGTTGTCAGGCTAGAAATCTGTGGAAGGATCCCCAGATTCTAACGAGACTCAGTGTAATGAATCACCTCAGCAGTAAAACAACAATTCACTTCTTCCCAGTGAACGAGGACCACCAGCCAATCAATCATCTTACTGCTTTGGCAACACTAAAGATAAGAGTGGTGTTTCAAATATACACAGCTGAATGACTTCTCTGGTTTCACAACCCAGTCAGTGTTTGTGTGGGACACTCATCACTGAAGCAGATGCAATTTTTCAACCCACTGTTCTGTATGGAAATGATCTTGGCACTTGAGGCCAAAAGCAGGAACTCTGATTAGTTAACTCTCAAATATACACGTCCCAAAGGCACAGAAATCATCAAGAATTGTGCAAAGGCAACAGCATTAGGCTGATGATTATCAGTTGTTTAAAGAAGTTACAGCATTATATAAAAAGGGAAATGCTTCCTCCTTCTATTTCTCTTTTCCTTATGGTGTATTCTTCCTGCACTTGCCCCCTTACTATCAACAATTGCTTCTTCCTAAAGGTGATATTTGGTAATTTTCTTGTATAACTAGATTTCAAATAATTGAAAATCATTTAATACAATTTCTGTATCCTGGGAGCATTATTCACTCTTGAAGTATCAGGTGCAAGGTCCATGGCTGTCCTGCTGTTGTGACTGAAGAAATGTAAAATAGAGAGTGAAGAGGGGCTTTGCCAAGTGGTTAAAAACTGAATCACAAGAGCCTGGCAGTTTAGGAGTTTCATGCTTATGAGTTCAAAGATTAGTTTAAAAACAGATGATTTTTCAGAAAATCCAGTTCTCATGTGAATAACACAGGCACTGTAACCTTTTAGGAAGCTTTACTTGCCTCTGGGAATATTTGAATGTATTAGGGAGAAGGCTGTCCAGTGGGAAGACAGGGCAGAGTTCTGTGACTTGGGTAAACATGCACTTATTCCTGCACTTCCCTGCTCTAGGAAAGCCTTCCCTCCTGCTTCAGAGCAGTTCTCATGTACACCATGAGGGGGTCAGCACAGCACAGCCCCACAAGCACTCACCTCCAGGGTTTTGCCAGCCAGCCAAGGAATAGAGTGGGATTTAGTGAAAGCAAGGTGATGGAAGTCTGGAGTGAATGCTCTAGAGACAGAGGGATGAGAGTGTGGAAATGGGTTTGTTCTTTTAGGAAACGGGGACTTTGCTGCAAAATTGCTGAGAAAGGGAGGGAACTAGGGAGCAGTGACAGGGAGTTTTTATTCTTTGAAGTAACTTGCAAGGGGCAAGGCCTCTGTTTCCATTGGCATCAGTAGGTAGTCTTGAAAGCAGTATGTATGGTATAATGAAATGTTACAAAAAGAGTTCATGCTAAGCACTGGTCCAGCTTCCATCAGTGGAACTGTTTGGCTGCCTTTAGAGTGCTTGAGTAGTTCTAGCAATTTCTGATTGTAATCATGTCAAGTTGTTCTTTCTTTTCCCTGGCAAGAAGAGAAGCCCTTCCTGCTCAATGTCTGCCTTCTCCCTGTCTCCAGGTGTGCCTGTGTTCTTAAATCTTATGCCTGTGGAGGTAATTAGCTGTAGGTACTACATGTAGTAAGAGAAAGAGTGGCAGGGTAAAAGTGTTAAATATTTAAACAGAAAATTAACTTAGAAGACTCATGTCAAAGGAGTTGTAAACATGTTGAAGGTCAAGGTTAAAGTTCATATCGTTTTGATTTACTTGCTTTTTAGGCCATTTTCTAGTAAGTTAAGTTCTAAGTACAAAGGTAGGAACAATTACCTGTGTAATCCCAAGAGGAGCAATATTTAAATAATATCATGAAACAGTAGTGTTACACCATGGAAAACAAACAGCATATTAACATGATTGTTCTGTAAAACTCAAAATAATCCTTTGGCTTTACATGGCATTAGTAATACATTGCTGGAATGTGTCCAGTTTTGAGTACTGTGCTTCCAAACTGTAGAGTCTCTAAAGGAGAACATGTGATCGGAGTCCTGAAATCATGATTAACAAGAGAAGACTGCAAAGCTCTGGTTTTGTCTCAAAAGAGAAGACAAAGGGAAAAGAAGGTGCATTTTTCTAGTACATAAGAAGCTGCTACAGAGAAATAAGGAAAGAAATTGTCTGTCAACTGGCAATAGGACTAAAAATTATAACTTATGGTAAAGGAAACTTAGCTGAATAGCAAGGTAAACTTCCTTGTAGCGCTTGTCTGGGGGGCAGTAGGACTGTCAGTACTGCAGGTTTTGAGACCAGGTGATGTGAGCATCTCAGACCAAATTCAGTGCTGCCCCAGGAGAGGCTTTCAGCCCTGTTTTCCCTTGTCTCAGCTTGATGTGACCATCTGCTCCCACTCCCTCCACAGTAACAAAGGAAGGTTACCAGGCATGTGGGTGGATGGGGACTGAATGAAATGCAGACACTGGACACACTTCAGCCACTTTGGCTGCCAACTTCTGTGTTGACCACAGTGAACTTGCTGGAAAAAGTCTTGCAGTCATTCAGGGACTTATTTGAATCCTTGTAGAAAACGGTGTCAATTTCCAAACCTAATTGTCTGGAAAATAAACCATGTAAATCTCATCTCTGAGTGATGCCAGGGACTCACCTGATTTTGGATGTTTCTCCATCCCTGCCCCAGTTCTAGTGCCAAGGTCATATCCAGTGGCAACCTTTCACCTGATGCCATCTGCTTGGTGCTGAGGAATCTTTTAACTTCACAGGCACTTTATCTGGTTTGCAGCAGCGGTGTGAGTTTTACCATGGTAAAAGTTCCACTGTGTCTCAGGTGCTCCTCAGAGGCTGTGGATGTTTGTTGTTGTTACTCTGTGTCCCTCGTTTTACCTTCTCAGCTGGCAAACCTTCTTACACGAGGAGCATATGCTTTGGGAGTTATGGTTTTCTCCCAAGTTGAGACATACTTGCTCCCAGTAGTTGTCAGCATGACAACAATTGCAGCAGTTAACAGGACTTTTAGGTTTTGGTACTAATCCTATCCTGGCCACAGCACAAGAGCTTTGCTAAGCCACCTGAGAGCAGTGTTGCTCTGAGCCACGGCTCTGGTGACCATGCAGGTAATAGGACTCTCCCATGTTAATTCATGCTTCCCTTAGAGGTGAATACGGGACATGCAGAGGAGATCCCCCACTGACTTCTCTAATTCCTTTTCCCCTGTGAAAATTTTCACATTGCCTCTACCTTCTGGGTTGATCAAGTATCCAATTATTCTTTTAATACTGCAGAACTTCTTAGCTGGCCTTCTTCCTGTGCCTCTGGAGAGTCAGTCTGTCTGTAATTACCAGATTCCTTTGAAAAGATGGGCATTGTCACTTCTGTCCTAGCTCTGACTTTACAGGTTTCTCTTACTGACATGCTTCAGGTCTTCTCATCCTGCCTGGTTCTCCCCATAGATTGTGGTGAGAGGTACCTTTCTCCTTACAACAATCATTCACTCAGGCATACACTGAAATATTACAACTTTCACATCTGCCTGATGTTCCCTGCTGGAGCAAAGGGGATGTAGACAGATGTTTCCTGCCATCAGGAATAATTACTTCTCACTGTTCACTCAGTGGTCCCTCATACAGTAGTGCTGGCAGAGCAGCCTATGGAATGCTGTGGCCTTCCCTTTAGGAATGCTTTAAGGCCATTGTGTCAGAGGGGGCTGACTGCATGACTCTTGTACTATGCACAAAGCTTTATGTGTTTAAGAGTCTTCATTATGAGAAATTCTATATTGTTTACTCCAAGGTAATGTCTGTGTTTAGCTGCCTGGAGTTCAAGGGTTGAATACAAACGCAGCTGAAGGGACAGTGAATAACATGAGACCAGCAACTTGCCTTTAAAAGGGAAATAACTGAAAGAGCTTGTATTGTCAGTCTGCTGAAACTTCAGATTTTATCTGAAGCTTACCAGCTGCACAAGTGCTCCCACTGTCCAGCTGTCTGGGGTTTGGTGCAGTCAGCATTGCGGTTCTGATCCCAGGAGTAACACTATCTGCTGTCATGCCCCCCCTGTTTAGTCTGTTCTCAAGGCATTCAGAACTTTCCTTCTTTCTTAGAAGCAGTTTTTATTGACTCTTGGCCACTAGAATTGAGTGGGAAGAGCTTTGTTTTATAATGTCCCTCTACACACTGCCCTCTGTGAAGCCTTGATCCTTAAGCAATATCTTGAAAAAAAATAAACAAAGACCCAGGTTGTATCTGGAAAAGATTACATTCTTGTGAGTCAAAGAGAAAGTTCATCCAACTTTTATTAAACACATTAGATGAGATGCTATCCTACAGATTTTTATTGGTTTCAGCTTGCATTCAACTCAAGCTGTTCACAACCTTTTGATGTATACCACAGTCCTAACGCTACCAATGAACAACACTTAAAATATGATCCTCTTCTTGTGTTTTGTGGTATGAAAATAGAGCTCTCAACTTCTCCAGTCTCCAGGAAGACAAGTAAATAAACAGTCAGTACTTGACTGTAACGTTTTGCAAAGGTGTTACCTTCCTTTAAACACCACATTGGGGTGGAGATAAATACACAACCTTTTTCCAGGGCTTTAAATTGAAAGGTGTACGCAGCCAAATAGTGTATCTGTCTTCTCCTGAACTCGTGCTGCTGTCTTGACTGGTAGATTTTGAAATTAATTCTTGCCCCCCACCCCACCCCATTCTCAGTCCAGGAGGCTGTTTGCTTTTGTGATTTAATCAAGCTAGTAAAGACTTCCTCAAAATCCACGTAGGTTCTCCTGGTATTCAGAGTACAGGCAGTGAGTACAGTTAAGACCCAAGTGGTCATCAAAAGGTCTCCAACTGAACTTTGTTGCTTGCTTAGTGCCTCATACACAAAGCTACTGAAATATAGGAAATAACTTTGAACCTCCTACTAGTGATGGGCTTAATAACCTTAATATTTGCCTCACAGGCAAATTTCCAGAAGTATAAGGAAAAAAACTTTTTTCTACGTTCACATAGCAAAAACAAAATGAGAAACAGAGCTCGGACAGAAACTCAACTTTAAAATGGCACTTGTAAATTTATTCCTGTGTTCCCTAAACTCTTCTTTAACTTTTTTTGCCAAGGTGTAAGCAGTGCATGAAACCATTTACAACACTGGTTCTGTGCTCCAGTGTTTGTTTCTTGTACAGAAGTACAAGCCATAGTCACAAAAGCAGGAGGGAGAGGAACTGGGAAAAAGCACTCCAATATACTCTTTCTGGAAATATATCTCTGCCCTGCATTTATTGTATCCTCTCTCCCTAGGAGAATAAATGGTATTTTTAGTGCTCTATAGCTCTGGTAAAGGATCAGCTGAAATTTTCCTTTATACTACTTTGTTTGCTCAATTTCTTGTCACCTGGAGGCTGTTTCCTGTTTAAAAAGCAGACTGATGAAATGCTTTAAGTGCTATCTGTGCTTAAAAGACAGATTCTGCTTTAGTTTTTGTTCTATACTCTCTGATACAATATTATTGAAAATCAGTGATTCAGGAAAGCTTTGAGGAACTGAACTTTCAAATTTTAATGGATTCCATATACAACACATTAGTCCAAGTTGGTGATTCATCACAGATTTAAGTCTGCAATCAGATGATGAGTAGAGGTCTGTGGATTCTGCTTTACTGTAGGCAGAATGTCATGATACTGACACTGAGTGTGGTTGAGACTGCTGCTGTCTGGAGCAATGAGGAGTGCAGAAATTGTACTAAGACATCCCCTGGAGACACCTGAAGGCACATTGTAGTCTGATAAGGGACACTGAAGTGACTCTGACATTGTTGGACTCCTCTGAGAGCTCTGTACTTCCAAACCATACTCAGCCTGTTGTGAATTGCTGTGGGCTTGTCCCATAAACTTAAATGAGTCCCACTTAGAGCTGCTAAAGCACTGAAACACTATTGAAAGGTTCTGGCACATAGGCCTGAGTTGTGGAAACCAACGCAGTGATGTCAGTTGGAGTTTTGCCACTGTTTCTGCTGTGGCCAAAATTTAATTTCAGCTGTGTTACAGGTCAGAGCAGAGCAGAGCATGTTTGCAAAATTGGTTCAGAATCTGCTTCCCTGCCATCCCTCTTGCTATTCCAGGCTCAAATTATTCTAATCTTAGAATTCACACAGATAAATGAACACCAAAGCAATAATAAATTATACTTTGCAAAGATAAACCAAAGTGAAGGTTGATCTTGTGATAAGGACACTGATTTGGGACTTTAAAGATCCCAGTTTAATTCCCAATATGGACACAAATCTTTTGTATAAATTTGGAAGGTCACTTATTCTCTTTTGGCCTCAGTTTCTTAGTTATAAAATGAGACTGAGTTGAACTCTCTTCTTTGTCATACAGTGAGCTTTTCAGAGCATGACTGTGAATATGAAGTTTATGTGAAACCTGTAAGAAGACAGATACCTCAGGGCTGTGGGGGTTTTTTTAGGCCATTATCATAAGGAAACGGTAATAGTAGCAAAATGTCCAGGCATCTGGATAATCAGGTCTTACCATGTCTGTTAAAATCTTTGAAATTTTTTATGCAGATTAGTATCTCATGTAGAGTCATGGTTTAACCAGGACTGGCTATTGAGCACCAGGTCACCACTCACTCCCCATGGGGGAGACAAGCAGAAAAGTGAGAAAAGTCATGGTTGGGATAAACAGACTTTGAGATTAAGACAGTTTGGGTAAAAGCAAAAGCTGTGCACACAAGCCAAGCAAAAGAAGGGATTCTTTCACTACTTCCCAGGGCAGGCAGGTGTTCAGCCATCCCCAGGAAAGCAGGACTGTATCTCATGTAACAGGTACTGGGTCAGACAAATGCGGTCACTCTGAATGTCCCCTGCTCCTCCTTCTGCCAGCTCTGATACAGAACATGGCACCATACAATTCAGAACATCCCTTTGGTCATTTGGGGTCAGCTGTCCTGGCTCTGTCCCCTCCCAGCTTATTGTGCACCCCCAGCCTCCTCACTGGCAGGGCAATAGAATAAGAAAAGGTCTTGATGCTCTGAAAGGGCCACTCAGAAATAACAAAGTTTGTTATTATTGTCAACACTGTTTTCATCAGTGTTGGTCCATCCTAGCTACTATTAAAAAATTAACCCTATCCCAGAGAAAACCAGTACATGTAGGGTTTGTGTGACAAGGTTGCTGGGAGGGGCTCTAGGGGTGGCTTCTGTGAGAAGCTGCCAGAAGCTTCCCCTTTGTCCTGCAGAGCCAGCAGCAACCTGCTCCAAGGTAGACCCACCACTGGACACCAGCACACCAGCAGCTGGAGAGAGGAGTGACAATATGTGAGAGAAACAGCCCTGCTGGTGTGGAGGCCAGTGCAGAAGCAGGGGCAGGAGGTGCTCCAGAGGCCAGAGCAGAGATTCCCCTGGAGGTCTGCAGGGTGGCAGAGACTGACCTGCAGCTTGTGCAGGGCTCCACGTCAGAGCAGGGGAAGAGCATCAGGAGCTCTCCTTCTGCAGAGGAAGGAGTGGCAGAGATAATGTGTGAACTGACCAAACCCCCATTCTCCATCCCCCTGTGCCTCTGGTGGGGAGGAAGTAGAGAAATCAGCAGTGTAATGAAGCCTGGAGCAAAGGGAGGGGTGAGTGGGATATGTTTTCAAGATTTGGCTTTATTTTTTATTATCCTTCTGTGAGTTGATTTGGAATAAATGAAATTAATTTTTTCCCCAAGTCAAACCTGTTTTCCCTGTGACAGTAACTGCTGACTGACCTCTCCCTGTCCTTATCTTAATCCATGAGCTTCTTGTTATATTTTCTCTGGCCTATTTATTGCAGGAGGAGAGTGGTAGAGTGTCTTTGGTAGGTACCTGACAGCCAGCCAGGGTCAGCCCACCATAACACATTTCTTAGCTTAGAATAAAAAATGTAATACTATATAATAAAAACCACTACTCTATTGTAAAGATGAATTATGGGAAAGTATATTAATATAAAAAAACTGTATCAAGAAGGAAATGTCTCTGCTAAAAGTACACAAATGCTACCAAATAAAAGTGCTATAAGTGCTTCCAGGGAGCTTGGAAAAAATGGCAATGTGAAGATGATATGTTTGCTGTGTGTCAAATTAAACTAAGACAACTCTCTTTTCCAGGTCACATGAATCAAAGGGATGAAACAGACAAATGGATTAAGGCTGACACACAAAATGGCAAAGTGTGTCTTAAAAGCCAAAGCTGGATCCAGTCTGTCAAGCTGAAGAGTTCTTAAAAGTGAAATAGGCCAAAGAGATTAAATCAAGAAGCTACAAAGGAACATTTCTGTAAAATTATGAAAAGTTTTGGATGAGTATTCTTAATATAAAAGAGAAACTATTAAAAATGAGAGCATTTTAACCCAAGATTTGCCTGTGACAGTGCTGGTGCTAAACAGTCTGGTTTTCTTTTAGTGCCTTTTAGGAACAAAATGATCTTACATATCCAGAATTCATATAACTTGACCCACTTACCATATCAGTTTTAAAGCTGATAGCTTTCAAACAAAAGCTTGGAATTGTCATTTAAAAATTTTAAAAAGCATTTTCAACACTTCCAAGATGGCATGCTTTGCAAGCTCTGTTTAATACTTTTAAATTAAATGTCTCAATACTGTGGGAATTCTGCTGGTTTATGCAAAACACAGAGAATTTTCTTCAACCAAATTGTATCATGGATAGGAAAAAATCACTTTCAGTGTGGTTCTTATGTGGTCTTTTCATTTGGTGTTTGAACCCTGAGCAGTTTCTGCCTGGGTGATTGGTACTTTCTGTATAAAAATACTTCTGTGAAATGGCAGAACTTGCTCTGTGTCATCCTGTACCTCTGGTTTGTGGCTAGAAAGAACTCCAGCTCTGTCTACCACTGCTCATCTGCAAAGAAAAGCTTTTAAAATAAATACAAGTACCATGGATCTGGCTGATTTCAAGGAGGAGCATCCTCCAACTGGACTTCAGGGGAGTCCACCTGAGCATTCCCCTGAAGGAGAAGCTGCCACAGAATGGAAGTGTTGCCCTTGTGGCTGAGAGCTGGAATCTCTGTGTTTGCTCCATCTGCAGTGACTGAGAGCCCTGTCCTGCAAAGCTGCAGGCAGCCCTGGGAGGCAGGAGAGCTGAGGGGAGCAGGTAGGTCTGCACAAGGGCAGCTCTGATTTTTCTGGAGGGTTCTGTGTTGCTGTAAAATGAGCACACAGTAAAATAAGTGGAGCTTTTAAAAGCCTTTCCATGCATCTCTATGGCACCTTGTAAAAGGAGTAGTGAAATTTGTGTTTTAAGCTGAAATGTCAGAATTCCTGCCAGCTGAGGGGATGGTGAGGAGCAGGAGAGAATTCAGACTGTCAGCTCAGACTTTAAGTTTTGTATATATGTGTGTGTTCTTTAGCTCATAATGGTACATTATGAAATTAACTTCTTTGCCACAGGATTCGCCAGGAGATATAATTGCCCCTGGCTAATGGACTTCAAGAGTCAAGGGCAGCATATCTGCTATAATTCAGGGTGGTTAAAAATTCCACCTCCTGTTTATTGTTGTGTGTACTGCTTGTTGGGATGAGGTGGGCACTGATGCATATGACAAATTATATGTATTTTTAATATAAACACTAATATATAAACCATTTATAATAGTATTACTAAAGGTATTACAATATTATTCGATATGAGTTATTATACTTTTAAAAGTTACAAAATTAATAAATTATAATGGTTTTGTATATCCAGAAAAATATTTGAAACTAATGATTTCTATGCCCTGCTGCAGCCACAGTGAAAAAAGCACCTCAAAATTCACACCACATGAAAACAGTCTAGTAGGTATTTCACAAGATTGAATCCATTTAATGATCCCACTATTCACCTGAAGTACAAAGCCTGTCAGCCTCTGAGATTAAGTTTGTGTTTTTTAAGACTGCTGCATCAGCAAAAATTTAAGGGAGAACATAGTAAGGAAACATGTTATTTGTTCCATATTCAAAAGAAAGGAAACTCAGACTTTGAATTCATCCATTTTCTAAATCTAGCAGGAACTAAACATCAAACTTGTTAGTTACTTGCTTAAAGAAGTTTAAATCAGCCAGCAGAAAAATTGTGCTACCACTAAAGCTACTGATTATATTCATTCCAAGCTAAAACATGTTGAGATCAGCTAGGATGTTAATATAAAGGTCAAGAATGAGTTGAAGAAGGGCAAACCCTTCCTTATGAGTTTCCCCAAAGGCATTGAACAATGTCTTGTTCTGCTCTAATGAGGTGAAACTGTATTTTTCTCTAGACAAGGGAAGATAAGTAGGTTATCAGCAATTAGAATTTGAATGGCAAATCCCTTGTGTGCGCATATATCTTTTTTTGTCCATTTGATGAGAAGGCATTCTTGTAACTGGAACAGATTTATACTCTTAACACTTTTTTCATCTGTGCTCCCTTTAATTTGGTTCTGCTCTCTCAGCTGCCAGCCAGCCCCCAGTCCAGACCTGCAGACACGAACATCAGCTTGTTTAGAGAGGTGGACTCAGCCCAAGAGGCTTTTATGAGAATGTGGGCTCTGGGTGCACAAGTGACTGTTGGGAAGTGGAGAACTGTGCTTAAATGTATGGGTGTAGTTGTGTATTAAAGAATCTGTAGGCACTGCCTACTCACTGCTCTCAACACCTCAAGACGACTGTACTTGATGAGTACCAGCCACATCAAGTGTGAAATTCTCTGGGGAGTCAGTGTTTATGTCCTGGAGTGGACCTTCATGACAAACAAATCTTTCAACACATGCAGATTTATTCAGTGCTTACTCTGCACGGGACTACAAAAACTTTCATTATTGAAAGATGAAGACAGCTTGAATCAACATCTGAGAGTTAGCAGTGCTGTCTGAGGGCAGCTGTCTTGCTTGAAGGCATTCATACTCCTGTGAGAAAGATTTGCTATGCTTCCTTGCTAATGCAACAAATAGCCTTTTATTAAAGTGATTAGTTTTAAGAAAAAATAACACAGTGGTCTTTTCATGCTCTGGAGAAAAACCCTTGAACTGTAGAGATGCTGCACAATTTCTTCATTTTTCATTTTGAAGAGTTTGTTTTTTCAGGCTCTGATCTGTGTTTTTTGGTGAAGGTGATTATGTTGCCATCCCAGCCATATCCAAGCCAGGAAGGCTGGTCAGCATCGTTATGTTCCTGTTTCTCCAGTTCAGCTGTGTATTTCAAGACAGCTTGTCTGCAACGAGAGTTTAAAAATAATAGTGACAAAATTTTTCAGAGGTTGTTTTTTACAAGGAACACTAAAAAGTTCCTTGTTGTAACTAAAGCTATCAATATTATAAGGGTGTTGAGGAAAGTAAACCAGAAGATAATTGGTTAGGTTATAGAGACACAGAATTAATTGTGTTGGAAGAGGTCTCTGGAGAGTGTTTCAACCTGATGTTGCTTTAAATGTATCCAACTATTCCAGGTGAGTCATGGCTTTGCCAGATGAGTTCTGAATATCTTTAGGGATGAAGGTTGCACAGTGTCTGGGATCTTCTTCAAGAGTTTGGCCAGCTTTCTGGTTAAAAAATTAAAGTTTCCTTGTAATCAGAATTTTATATGTGCCACTTGTCCTATCAGTACCCCTTTGACAATGGTCTGGCTCTGTCTTGTCTTCTGTATGCTCTGATCAGAGTTAGAGACAGCAGTAAGGTCTCCTCCATCTCGAATCTTCTCTTGGGACTTAGCAAAGCAATTCTCTCAAGGCTCTTCACACATCACATGCTCCAGCACTTTAATGGTCTTGGTGGGCTTCATCCACACTTGCTCTAGTGTGCCAGCATCTGCCTGAACACACATCTGAGAGGGTGATGCCACTGAAATAATAACACTCTCTTTGGAAGAAAACATAAAACCAAACAAGATAAATAAACCAACTACATCCAAAGGTATTACAGCATCTCCAGGGTGTTTTCTCATTGCTCTGTAGGAGGGCTATACTAACTGTGCATTTCCCTCTGTTTTTCTATTTGAACCAGTGTCTGTGGCACCTCCAAGTATTTTTACCCTTTCCTCATTCACCTGCTTGCTTTTTGGCCAGCCTCTCTACTGCAGGTATCTTTTGTCACCCACTTCTTTTAACATGTATTATTTCAGAAATTGAATTGACTACACAATGGACAGTGCCACAGGAGCCTTATGGTTACCTGAATTTACTGGCACTGGTCCTCGACCTGCAGCAAGGCTGTTCTGCAGTTTCTGTGAGAGCTGAACCAGAAGGAAGTTGTCTGTGATGCCCAAACCTACCCATGACCCCTCAGATCCCCCTCAACATTTTGTGGCCACTGCCCTTTTGCAGAATTAGAACACCAAACTAATAAACTAGATCAAAATTGGAGAAAATCAGGCCTCCTGAGTGAAACACTCTAAAATAAGAAGTGCAACTCTCCCTTCTTTTTCAGCAGCGTCAATCCAGCAATTTTCATTACCTTCCCAAGCTGAGGAAATGGAACCCACCACTTGCAGTCCTGTGAATGTCTCTTTCTTTCCATGCCTTGTGTGACCTGGCTGCCAGCCCAGTCCCACTGAGCAGAGCACCCTCCTGCCAGCTCTGCTCTCCAGAAACCCCCCTGTGCTGAGCAGGCTCCAGGGCTCCTGGGGAAGAGCCAACTCTGCAGCTGCCATCCTCTCTAGGAGATTCAACCTGATCTGGTGTGTCACAGCTGCAGCAAGGCAGGCTTTCTCCCTACTGGCCAACTCCTAAGCTCTGGAAAAATATGATATACAGCATCCAGACAATACTGGAAAAAAATCCAAATTGAAGTGCTCTGTTATCTGCCAATAATGCTGCTACAGTGTTTTTTGTGTTTGTTTCCCAAAGTGGAAATGCTGGAGATGGTTACAAGGGGCAGATGTGCCCAGCTGTAATGCTTGCACCACTAGAGCAGGAAAGGGGAAGTGGGCAGGAGTGGAAAAGGGACAGAATTAGTGAAGCAAGAAGGGCTTGTTTTCAACCACTGCAGGATATTTTTTTTATAAAATGTCCAACACTGACACACTCTATGAACCACAGGAACACAAGGCTGCATCTGTTTTTATATTAGGGAGGCCTGTGCCATTGAGGAATGTGTGCACAATTTATATGAGCTATAAGTTCTGACCTATAAAAAATCAACTCATCCAAGTCCAAATTCCTGTTTTTCATGGAAACTGCAATGTATAGCGGCTGTCTGAAACATGTATGAGGGGAGCTGTTACTACTTTTTTGGAAACTTATGGTGTCCCATGCCTGGAGCTACAGTTGTGTGGTTGGCCAGAAACAGCCATTCATTAATCATCAACACATGGTAAAAATATTGTTTATTTAAGATATACTGTACTATGATAGAGCCTGATTATTTTATTTATTTATTTATTTACTGTCTTAAATGAGCCAATTGATGAATAAAAGTATTTCAGCCAATAATTACAGTTATCTTTGGCAAACCAACTATCTCTTGGTATAAGTCAGACAAAAGTACTGGCCCAAACACAGGGCTTGAGCAGCACTGGAATACCTAATTGAATCCTTACCCAAAGTTTGAATCCATTTTACTGAGAGGGGGTAACTGGGAAATACAGTTCTGGAACATGGTCTGAATCCTGAGCCATTCCAAAATTCAACAGTTCTTCTGAATCACAGAATGTGCAGAATTGGAAGGAACCCACCAGGATCATCAAGTCCAACTCACAGCACCATTCCCAAGAGTCACACCATTTGCCCAAGAGCATTATCCAAACGCTTCTTGAACTGTCAGGCTGGTGCTGTGACCACTGCCCTGGGGAGCCTGTTCCTGTTTGACCTGGTCCATCATAATAAAAAGCAGAGATTTTGAAAAAAAACTTATTGAGCTGAGGGTACAGAAACCAATCAACAGTAAAAAGCAATGGAAAATAAAAACTCAAACATGGGAGAAATGTTTATAGTGCAAATACAGGAGAAATTAAGCAAGTAGAGGCAGGGAGCTAATGGGAAAGGCAGGAAGCATTCTGCAGGCATGCTCCAGGTTACAAAATGTGGTAAGTCTACATAGGATCTGAAGTATTCTGAGGTCCATGTCAGCTGCAGTAGTTTTATAATTTTATGGCATCCAGTTCATCTGCACTCAGTGGCTGAAACATGGCACTCCAGGAGCCTCTGTGTCACTTCCAAAAAGAATTAGAGTCAGTGAGAAGAGAGTACTGTATTTTTGTTGCTTGTTAAACAGAAGACTTAGGGGTAATTGTTGTTCGTCTTTTACCAAATCATGTGCAGGGGGCCTTCGTTTCCAATTTCATGTTTGTTGGATTTTTCCTGCCCTGAGACCTGAATATTTGGATAACATCTAAGAAATTTTGGTTTTTTAGGAAAAAAGAGTTCTTTCAATCTCCTTTCTAACCAACAGCAGCCATTAGAAAGCACAACAACAAAAAAACCAAACAAAAAGTCTTCTCCAAATGTAAAATGTATTGTAACTATTAAGACCTAATGTAATTTTTGTTTAAAAGACAAAAATTGTAAGAGGATTTGTTGATGAGTTTCTTGTTAATAGCATAGTCATGAGTTTAGCAGAAATGTAACCAGTTTAATGTTAGTGCAGACAAGAAAGGAGGAAGCATCTAATTTTGAATCATTTAAGAAGATATTTTCGGGGAACTAGACTGTTACAGATGAGATGTAGTTTGGGGAAATTACAAGACTAGCTGGCTTCTCTGTCAATGGCATGTTTCCTTTCTCATTTTGCATGTAGAAATATTAACACAGAATGTTTTACAGGGAAGAGAAGCATTTCTCTAAAGATGCCAGTGTGTTATTTCCTGTAGGAGTAGTCTTAAGGAAATCAAACTGACACAACCTTTTCCTACATTTTAGAAAGCAGTGAGTTAGGCTGTTTTTTCTCTAGCAGAAGAAATCAATTGTACCAGCACTATATACTTCCATGTTAGATTATCCATGATTCTTTCTGCCATTTAAAAACTGGATTAACTGAAAGGTCATTAGCCTCTGGATACAGAAATATGCAGCAGGATACCAAGCCACAGACCTTTTTTTCTTCCTAACATTTATTAAACCTGGAAGCAGGGCAGAATGTTGGCAAATATAATCTCAAAATCTACTTGATACTGGAAAGAATGAACAATTGAAAGCCTATAACTGTTTCCTATGAAGCTGCATTGGACTGAAACTTGAAGAACTTTGTGGCTCCACATGTTTTCTATTTTAATCTATCAAAACAGTAAAAATTTAAAAAAAAATCAAAAATAATGTGCACAATACAAGAGATATGACTCAATACTTGCAAGGTTTAGTATATTAAGAAATGTCTGCTAGGACTGGTTAGTATTTAACAATAAATAATGGGGAATTCCTTTGGAACAATGAAGTAATATTTTATGCCACAGATATTTTAAGGCAACTTTAAACTAAAAACATATTGCTTCTATTGCTTATTTAGAACCTAAGCCACTAGCATATTTAATTTTGCAGATGAATGTGATTTTTACCTAGATTGCCTCTTCCATCTCCTTAAACAGGGAATGAAATTTCTCTACAATGTAGGTTTCACACCCTCAGAACATAAATTACTCCTGAAACCCGCCTTTACCTTCTGTGAAAATCTAAGAACCTGAATGTGGTTTTAAGAGTTAATCTGAAAACAGAGAATTAGGGCCCATTTTTAGTTTTTCTGACAATCTTTTGCTTGTCATTCATTACTAAAAACTTACAGGTTGTGAAAGAAACACAGTTTTACAGAAATAGGTGACAGCGAAATACTGCCATTGCTTTTGATGTAGTTGAAAAGCTACTGCAGGATAACTAACTCTAGAATCATGCCATATTTTACTGTGCTTTTCATGTAGTTATTGGCAGAAGATAAAATTTTTATCATCGTTGCCTTATTGACCTTGAACTGCAATTAAAAAAAAAAAAGATTTTCCTCAACTGGGAGACATGCAGGATGCAGAATCTATCAGAATCTCACTGTGAACTCACTTTTATCTTCTAAATATCATTCCCAGTATATTCTGTGGCCTGGCAAAATCTAGGGTGAGATGTCTTTGAACCTGTTGGAAGGAGCAAACAAAAAATGTTCAAGACTGCATTATTCTGTATCAATAATCAATCCACCTAGTAGGTTTTGTCCCAGACTCAGATGGTGCAGGATGGGAGTTCCCTGTCACTGAATATGTGGTGTGAAGGGTTAGAGACTGTGGCTGGCAAGGAAAAAAAAACATCCACTGTCCAGAAAATGAGACTCAAGAAAATAAAGTTGGCAAAGTTTACCTAGTTCTAAACATCACAAAAAGGGCAAAGATAACACAGGGTGGAGACGTGTGCCTCATGGTTGCCTTTTTGTTTTGCAAAGATGTGTAACTCTCCAGGGTTATCTTTAGAGTAAAAATAACTGGTTGGGAAATTCCTTGGCTGGGTTTAGAAGAGTTTAATCAAGACCTTTGGAGAACCCATTGCACATGGGACTCTTAGGCAGAGGCAAAATCCTGGGTCATCCCAGGCCAGGATAATGCAAATGGGTTTCTGAGAAGTCATGTCAGCTCCTTGATGATGGCTCACCCAGCACAAACTGGAATTTGCACAAATTTCTGTTCCCATTACATCTCACTTCTACAGGAAGATGGATTGGCAAGCAGAATCAGACACACTGTTGCTGCTCTAAACAGATATATGAAGTCACAGAATAAACAAGTCAACAACAGTAATCTGAGGATAAAAGAAAATCCCTTGAGGCTTAATATGAGAAAAACTGTAAATCAAAAATTATGAAGAGATTAAATGAATCTGATTTTTTTCAATTACTACTGTTGTATACCAATCCTTCAAAGCACTTTCTATATCTAACAAGTGTTTAATTAGAAGTAGAGATTTTAAGGAGGAAGTTCTGAGATGACATTGAGAAAAATACATCTGAGAGAAGTGAAGAAAATAAGACCAATGATGGCAGAATTGTTTGTGGTAAGGCAGGGAAATAGTAGAGGAGGATTTGGAAAGTGTGAAGCACACGGGAAATACCTTTTGAGTTATTAAGTATGTGTACTGTGGTCTCTCAAGCAGCTATTAAACCCTGGAATGGCTTAGCAGGAAGTACAGTACTTCCAGAGGACCTGTTACAGTACAGTTAGAGCTCTCCTAGTATAGGCTGTCTCATAGGATGGTATTATATATTTCTTACTCTCATAAAGTTTTATTAATTTATATACTCAGATATATCAACCATGTCTAAACTTCAGTTCCTTTCCAATTTCAGGCCCTGTGGCATGTCTGGCTACTGTGCTGTTCTGTGTGTACAGGGCCTGATGTGTAATACTCTTAACCCCCATGGAAGGGTGGTGGGCATTGAATCCACATCTTTTGAGACTCACAGGTGAAAACTCAGTTCTCCCAGTTTTTAAGAAGGGTAAGAAGGAAGGCTGTGGCAATTACAGGCCTTCCAGTCTCACTTCAGTGCCTGGTAAAATTATAGAGAAGGTTATTCTGAGAGTAACTGAGAAATATTTGAGAGACAATGCAGTCACTGGGCACAGCCAGCATAGGTTCACGGTGGGGGGAAGTCCTGCTTAACCAACTTTATTTCCTCTAATGACAAGGTCACCTACCTAGCTGACCAGAGGAGGCCAGTAGATATGGCGGGTTTGGATTTAGCAGAGCTTTTGATACTGTCTCCAAAAGTATCCTGGATAAACTGTCCAGAACTCAGCTGGGCAAGTCCATAAGTGAGCAACTGGCTCACAGGTTGGGCTCAAAGTGTTACAGTAAATGAGGTTATATCAGGTTAGTGGCCAGACACCAGTGCTCAATTTGTAATGTTTTTATAAATTATCTGGATGCAGGAATTAAATGTAAAGTGTGCCAATGATACTAAACAAGACTCCCTGCGGGGTAGAAAGGAGCTACAGAGAGATCATGACAGACTGAAGAGCTGGGCAGTTGCCAGCTGCATGAAACTGAACAAGAGCAAATACTCAATTCTTCACCTGGGATGGGGTAAACTTGATTATACATATGCACTGGGGGATGAAAGGCTGGAAAAAAGCCCTGCAGAAAGGGATCTATGGAAAGTTGAAAATGAGCCAGCAGAGCCCTGGCAGCCAGGAGGGCCACCCGTGTCCTGGTGACATGAGGCACAGCATGGCCAGCTGGGCAAGGGAGGGGATTGTCCTGCTCTGCTCTGCTCTGCACTGGGGTGGCCTCATCTCGAGTGCTGAGGGCAGTGTTGGGCACCACAATGTAAGAAAGACATTAAACTATTAGAGACCATCCAGAAAAAGGTGACCAAGATGGTGAAATGTCTTGAGCACAAGAATTACAAGCAGCAGTTTATGTCACTTGGTTTGTTCAGCTTGGAGAAGGGAAGGCTGAGGGGGAAGGGCTGACCAATGATAAGGCACAATCTCTGTCAGGGGAAGTTCAGACTGAACTTTAAGAGAAGGTTCTTAGAGGTTGGTCAGTAAAAACCAGCCTGGGAAAGTGGTCACAGCACCATAGCTTGACTCGCTCGCTGTAACCTGCTGTGTTGTGGGCACAGGCACAAATCTACTGCCATGTACTGACACTCAGTCACTGGGAACCAGGATCCCACAGACCCTTGGAGAGAGCTCAAGTACACAGTGAGATGGCTGAGAGCATTAAGCCCAGCCTGGTTTTCCCATGTGTCCTTGAGGTAGTGTCCTTTGTCAGCAGAAACATCCCTAAGAGGACATTGTCTGCCATGAAGAGACAGAGTCTGTATCTCTGTTCACTTCTGGCTGACACTGGAATATGCAGATAACCCTGCCAGACCACAGGAGTCCCAAGGCATCAATAGGGACTCCCCCTAGATAAAGAAGTAGATGGGTCAAGCCAGATACCTAGCATGGCACCATGATGCCAGTGAAGAAAAGAACCTCATGCTTTGAGATTAACAACCTCCTCTGAAGTAAGTCTAGGAAATATTTTCTTGGTAATTTTTCTACAGTACAGTGTTGTGAGAATCTGGAGTTGCTCACAGCCTTTCAAGATATTTTGGGTATTGTCAGTAAGATGAATACAACCTGAGATGTCCAAGAAGGGGAGATAATGGCAGGCTGCAGCTGAGTATTGGATACATGTATCAATAATCTGTAAATGAAGCAACAAGTCATGCAGAATTTAAAAGATTATTGAATAGATTTAAAAAAATGCCCAGAGAACAACTTTGTATCTGATTGGTAGGAAAAATGTTTTAAAATTGAAGTAAGGTTTCTGGCACAGCAGAATTCTGAATCTCTGCAAGAGGCTCCACAGAAACTGTCACTTTCTAATATTAGATATTAGTTAACTGCGATTGCAGTCTGGTTTTAAATATTGTGGGGTTTTTTTCACCTACTGAGAATGGTTTAACTTTCTCACCCATATATGTGCATGTAGCAGATACAAGCCTTTAGTATTTGTGCTACTGCATTGCTCTCTCTGAATTATGAGGATGCACTTGTATCACATTTTAAACTCAGTTCTCTGTTACAAATGAGTGTCTCACACCAAGACTTTTTGAATGTGTGGTTGGTTTTTTTAGCTCTGCAGCACAACTCCTTAGTTTCACCTCGCAAGTCCATTTTTCAGGAGCTGATACTCATTGCCCTTAATGCTGGAAGTTGATTTGAGAAAAACATAACACACAGTCTTCAAGGTACATAAGCAGCCATGCAAGCTAATAATTGCTCCACTGACCTCAACGGGAACAGTCAAGAATACATTATGCACATACTTTAATTACTTTGTTCATTCAGGACCAAAAATCTAGAGGGAACATAGTAAAAACCTGTTGAAGACATTTGATTAAAATCACTGGAGCGAGGTGGTAGAAAGAGAGATGAGAATTTCACTTGTACTAAACAGCCAATCTCATGAGAATCTATAAGGGACAAGATAAATATAAAGCTGGGGCCTGGGGTTGTGGAACAAAAAGTTCCTATCACACTATCTCATTATAGTCCTCATGGTATATAGAGGAATGTACATGTGCTTTGCTTATTCCAGATCTATTTATATGCTCAATATTAAGATCTGCAATAGATTAATAAATAAGTAAAAATATTTTAAGTAGATTCATATTCTTCTTTTTAAAAAAGTTGCTGACTCTGAAGTCAGTCATAACTGGTATCAGATGCATTTAGAAAAATCTACATTTGTCATATGCTGGATCCTATTCCCTTTAGAGGACTAAATGACAGAATTCATTATTCATTCTATTGTATCTTCAGAACTTAGCTATTTAAAAGGCCAATTCATTTAACCAGTGATTTATTTTCAGTTCTTGCTGTATTTTTTCGTGTGTAGAATATTTCCTACAACAATTTCATTTTTTTTTCCTATGAAATAAGAATTACCCTTGAAACAGGCTCATTCCCTGAATAAGGCTGAATATTTTATACAATCAACATTTGAAAAATTACTTATACCTGCCCTAGGCATACAGAACCATGACATGGAGACTCACAGCACCTCCAATGAAGTCACTGGAGTTTGTTGAAAGACAATTGATTTGATTCAGAATATAGGATTAAAGTTATAAACTCTTCTAATTTTAGAGTAACATGCAAAGCACATTCAAAATATCCTTAGTGTACATCTATTTCTATATTAATCTAATATTTTAATATTATATGTAATATTTCTATATTAATTTTAAAATTATTTTTCTTAAAAATAAAATACCTGAAGTTGCAGGACACATTAACACATATCCTTTGGAACAGGTTCATTCCAACTTTAATTGCCTGACCATTTTTAAACAGTTTCTGAGTGGAAAATATTTCTTTACTTAGCAGCTGGATACCCTCAATTTATACTACAGGTTGCCAAAGGATTTGTAAGACCCATTAGCTTTAACATCCACAGGTGTACCCATCTCATTTTATGGAGCTGCAAGCTGGATTCAAGTCAAACAAAGACTTGTAAACTTATGGGTAGGTTTATGTGGAAGAGTCTCAATGTTCTTTTCTGAAAATAGTAGGGTATTAGCATTTAACAGATTGGCTTTATAAGTGTTTAAAAAAAGATACCATCTAGGAACAAAGTGTTGGAAGGGGATTACTGGGTCACTGAGTTGACTCATTTTTCCCATTTGCAGGAACTGCAAAATATGACCCAGTCCATTCCTTACCAAGAGCCATACTACCACCCATCTCTCAGTTGCCAGCCTAAATGTATTTACTGACATTTTATGGTGTTTGTTTTGTTTTGTTTTCCTGTGTTGGTATGTCATGTTGGGCAGACAGGACTGATGGCAGCACACATACTTCAAGTGCTTTGGGAAGACCTCTGTGCACAACTTCTATTACCACTGTCATCGTGGAAAAATAGCTCTATCTAAACCCAAAGGAAAGGTTAGGACCCATGTATATAATAATTGTGGTGTGCAGTAGGTGTCTGTAAGATATAAACCAAGGGCTAGTGTAAGACAGAGAGTGGCCTCCCAGATCTGAAACACAGCCAGTGAGCTTTGGCCTAGAGGCTGAGAAACTTATGTACGTTTGGAAGGCAAACAACTTGATCAGAGAACATCTAAATTTAGGGCTAGCTAATTAGTTGGCCAAATAATCTCAAATTAGTTGTGCACGGGCTGTGTTCAGCCACTGCAGGGAATGAGGGGATGTGTGTAGGACTGGAAGAATAGTCAGGAGTTATGGAGATGGGTGTTGGTGAGGAGGAAAGCAGGGACAAGTGATGGCTGCAGACATTGTGGAAGGAAACAGGACATGGGCATTTCAATGGGGAAAAATGAGGAAAAACTGGTTCATTAAGTGGCTTTTCCCATGAAATTTAAACAAAAAATGAAAACAGCATTTTAAAAATTGTGTTTGTATGCTTATTTTCAAAATGAAGCAAGTTTTTGGTGTTTTTTTTTTTTTCTGTTAAAAATATTAAAACTGCATAAGTAATTAAATTAACAAAAGCCAGAGCTAATAAGTCAGAATGTACAGGGAAGGGATATAGGCTTTAGTAACAACATAATTTCGAAAAGGAATCTACATTCATATGCAGCAAGAAGATAATTGAGATGCCAGGCTTTAGTAAAAAAGAAATTATACAGAAAATACAAGAAGCAAAAATGCTTTAATAGCACTTCATGGTAAAGTGGAAGTAAGTTTCACTACAGATGAATCTTAATCTAAATAATTTAATTTCAACCCTGAGTGCTTCAGCATTTAAACACCTCTTTTATTTCATAGTAGCTACAGCCTTGCCATGTAAAGACACAGGTATTAAGTTCTAATGCCCCAGTTTATGCTTTACCTGGGTTCAGAAAAAGCACTGGGAAAAAAAACCAAAACATGAAAATATAAAAACTAATTTAAACAAAGCCACAACCCTTTCAAAGCACCAGATCCTGGGAGAATATTTGCAGGACATGATATATAATGTGAAAGCTCTTCTCGCTTTACCCTTGTATAGACATCAACCACTGGAGAGAAAAACTTTTACCTGATACAGTGTGGACACCTTTATACTGTACCAGCAAAAATTAGAAGAATGCCAAATACTCCCAAGAGGCAAGTCTCAAATCTTAAAACTCACAGAAAAGCAGCTGAATGATGCCAGCAGGTCAAATTTCTGGATAAAATAGTAAGTAATTCTTTGCAATAGCAATCCCAGAACTGTCACCCTATTTCTTGTGCATACCTTTGGGCAACCTCCTCTGTTGACAGATGTCAGTGTGTGGCAGTGAAATGCCATTGTTTTCACAGCTTCATCTGTCAGCTGAGGGCAGGAAGAGATGTGGCAGTGTTCCAGGTATTCTGTGCTCTTGCAGAACTCAATTACAATGCTTGTACATCAATCCTTTGATCCACTTCAGACACTTCAGTTCTCTAGGTACCCTTCATTAGTAGTGAAGTCATTCTGCCATTGACTGGGAATGTAACTAGCAAAAGAAGAAATGCATTAAGGGGCTATTTTTAATTGTTTATATATTATACTGTGGGTTTATTAGACTAACATTTATGTAAGTTCCTATGTATATATTAAAACATGTTGAATTTGGTTTCTTTAAATTGAACAAAACCCAGAACATAAAATGTTGTGCTTAGAGAACCAGGCCCAAATAAATTCATTCTACTGCTCTCTGCAAATGCCCAGTTTTGTGCATAACACCTTTTTCCTTTTCTTTTTATTCTCTTTTAAATGAACAGAAAACTGTATCTGTATAAACGACTTTTTTTTTTTTTTTTTTAAGGGCATGGGTAAGAACCTCAGGACTGTCACTCAAGAGTTCTGGGCTCTGATTTGCTCTGTGGAGCTCAGGCCAGTTAACTGTGATACTGGTTGACTACAATTTCTATCCTAGTTTTTAGAGTGAATAAACATTTGCAAATACTACTGACTCCAATTCCAGCAGCTTTATAACACAAATACTAGCTTTTTCATATATTCTGTAAAGCAGATAGTCTTGGAAAATAGCAATGGAACTCCTGTGAGAGGTCACTTAGATTCTTAAAATATACTTTTCTCCTCTGCACTCTGAAACTTTTTTTACCTTTCAGCCTGGATCTTTTCCCAGCCTGAAAACCATCACTTCTAGGCTTACAAAGAGAATTTAGACCTTCTACTGAAACCTTCTCTGGAAACCTCTTGAAAAGAGATGCCCAAAATCACATTTCTTCACCTTCATGACATGAGGATCACAGGACAGCCTGCAGCTCCACCACAGCTTTAGCTTCAGTCAGAATCTCCCTCTTCTCTCATATCCAGCCTAAAATCCTGGTGAGATGCCCTAAATGTGTCACTGACCTAGGTTCCAGGCCTGCTAATCTTGGCCTAAGGCCAGAGTAATTTGCCATTTACTGGAATAGCAATTCTACCTCTACAGGGAAATCAAGGAAGTAGATACAGTATATTGAATAAAAACCACTGGTTGCATGAAGCTTTTCAAAGCTTTCAAGAATTAGTCCTGATGTAAAAAGGCTAAGCACCACACGGATAAATAAAATGTGTACACACACAGAGACACAAAAATGCATGTATTTATTATGCACTAATGTTATATATTTATCATTCTGAAAAAATTACCTCTGCAGCAATCAGACTATTGCCACTAACACACAGCTAATTTTTCCTTATGTTACATAGGAACTCTCACAATAACACAGAAAATAGATCACTAGCAAATATTACTTTTATTATGACAAAAGAGTATTTGTTTCTGTGTGATCTTCCTAAGTTTTACCTAAACAGATGCAAAGAAGCTTATCAGATCTGAATTTTTTTTTCATAGTCCATACTTTTAAGATTTTTGTCTGTATTTTCACTCTGGTTTCATTTTCTTTTTGTCTATTGATACAACTATATCAAGGCAGTTTTTCTCAGGTTTTGAGTCCTTGTTTTATTTTACAAAATATTAGTGTCAATGTTTGAACCTAGGATTGGTTAAAGTGGAAAAATCAGGATTTGTATTAATTGGCTTCTCTACCCTTCCTATTTCAGTCTTGGATTTATGAGCTGTTTTTCACCTGTAATACAGAAACATTCTACACCCAGCAACTAAACATTTTTCATCCATGTGCAAGAGAAACTGCACTTCTTTCAGAATTAGGCCTCAGATGTGATGACTTAATCACTACATTCTCAGCTAGGGTATGTAACACAAGCTGAATCCAAGATTTCAATGCCTGTTAGATATGTTTATCTTGTTTTTACTAGCATAGCTTGTCCACATACTTATTTAAAATATCCTTCAAAGTTAGTTCTGAATTTGCTCTTAACTTTAAGTCTACCCCTACATGCTTTTGCAAATAGCATTCGAATTACATTTGCAATCAAAAGAGATGGAGCTCTGTTTACTTGCTTCATCTCTGTATCCCTGGTTATATATCTATAGAGAAAATAACAGATGAGTTTGAGGATAAATTATGTTTGCAAGACATTTAGTCACTATAAAAGTCAAATGCCATATGAAGAATATGTAATTTTCTAACTTAATTGCACAATTTTAGTTCTGTATAAATAAGGCCTGAGGACACACACAAACATCAATGAAAAGGTCAAATACTAAATTGCTGTTCATCAAGTGAGCATCATCTGGGTTATGAATGAACAAGGACCCTGTTTTCAAAATATGGGATCTCATAAGTGTTTACATTCTGTTATAGTACCTGGGAACAGGCAGTGTGATTACAGTGGGATTACTCTCTGCAAATTTTCCATAAAATCATAAAAAAATCTGTTTTCCTACCTCTTGAGAAACAAAGAAACTGAAGAAAGGTAGTGAGATGTGAAATACTTCCACCAGCAAAACACATTTACAGATCTCCAGAATTTGGGGTGGAAGAATTTTCAATTTTTTTTTTTTTTTTTTTTTTTTTTTGGGAGGGGGAGGGAGGGAGGGGATGTGTTATTTGGTTTGTTTTATGTGGATTTTTTTGTTGAAAGAACAAAATACTACTTGCTAAGACCAAATGTCTTAAAATTACTGCCTTACCATTAAGAGCTTTTTGGCTACAGCCATAGCATAAGACAACATTTGAAATGGTGCTGTCACACTCAAAAGTGTATGAACAGCCTCCTTATTCAAGACAACAAGGACTTTCATTAGGACTGCAAAAGGATCTAAAGATGCTTTGTGATTTTTACAGCTTCTACACCAGGAAACTGGGCAATGTTCTGATCCTAAATGCTCTAATTTGAAGGAAAATTAAATGCTGATTTTGTAAAACTCATTTTGATAATCACAGCAGACTGTACTGTACTTCATATCAATAAAGTAAACTTTACTGGAAAAAAAGTTATCCCTTTATTCCATATGTTTAATAAGTTATCTACAATTAGACAGTGAACAGCACTGCCTAATTGTAGGCAGAGAGGAAGTATCATCCTGGAAAAACAAGCATGTGTAGATAGTGTCTGGCACCCAGATGTGGACACTGTAATGATAATGCTGGAAGAGTGCGGCTGGAGTTCAAATTTTGCAGATTCCTGAAATCTCACAAGCTGAATAGATACAAAAAATGGAACAATGAAAGAAGTTTCCAATCCTGGCTCCTTATGCAAACATAAAACTTTGCATTTTTCTCAGCAGAGGCTGTTGTCTGGTGAAAGGTACTTTCAACAGCTTTGTGAAAATCCACAGATTTCAAATTTTTGTTGACTAGAGTACTTCTATTCAAGACAATAAAATAGTTATGTGCTTAAACTAAAATGGGTTTATGCCAGAACTTTAATTTCTTACAGCAAAGACTGATGGTCTGATAGGTGTGATCTCAAGGACATAATTTGTTCTTGCATTTTTCTTTACTTAAAAGTGGCACCACTTTAATGTACTTGCTAATGAAATACTAAAGAATATAATAAAGATTTTTTTGCTACATGACAATTAATGCTGCTATCACTTCAAAGTTAATTTATAATAATTTTATATTACTAAAGTGATGTGAAATCTCAGAAAAACTATTTTTAGAAATGAAAATCAATACATTGCAGCATTTTGTTAGCAATTACAGATCTAAGAAAAAGAGTGAAGACTTGAAAGACAAGGAATGTCATTAGGACATTACATAAAAAACTATGAAACTTTCATGTTTCCAAAAAGCAACTCTTCAAACAATTTTTATGCAGAAAGCTTAATCTATATGAAATTTTTAACTATTGTTTTTGTATGTAATATACATACAAAGGCATCAATTAGCACTAGTTTTATTAGACTGCCTGATTTATTCCCTGGTAAATGTCAGGGATCACCATCCAGGATATTGACCTCTTTCTGGAAAATTTCATCTTCTACACTAGATCTACTCACATTTATGGAAAATATGGTTGGAGCTATCATATTGGAACTCCTGGAAACAGATGCTGGCAAAACAAATACTGTGCAACACACAGACTAGGATAACCCACTCTAGGATCACCCACTCTCCAAAAATCTATTTCTCCTTCAGCGTCCAGAAATTACTGCTGTATTATCTTGGATGCGTCTTCCATTGCTATGGAGAAAGGGAAGACTTTGTCCAGCATCTCTTCTATAGAATATTGTCATTTCCATTTTGAAAACAATTTAAAAATAAACTTCTTGATCCTCTGTAACAGCTATTTTTTTTGAGTAATTTTTACTTTTTTTTTTTTTTTTTTTTTAGTTTATGTCATAAGGCCTACAGACATTTGCAGAACATAATTTATTATTATTTCACCATGGTTTCTGTGGGTAAGAAAATGATAATGACTATACCAGTTGGTAAGGGCCTTCACTTGCTAGAGACAAAAGCCACCTGAGGCTATGACATAACAAAGAATAAGTCTTCATTATTTATATTCTTATGCTGAAAGTCTCTGCCTTTCTACTGCAGACTGCAATGAATGCATTGTCTCTCTCTAACAATAACTGTGTGCTAGGGTATTTCCAACTTCTTCTGAGATTTCTGTCCTCAAACTCTTTGCAACCTTCAAGGTCAGCATCTGTAATGTATCTTTGTTCCAGAGATATACAGATGTTTCTTCCTGTTCACACTCCAAACCAAACAGATTGGCTCCAAAGTGACTCCAGTCCTTTGACAGCTCTTAAGAGGTGTCTCCCACCATCTATGCCTGAGCCATTTACTACTAAATTACTCAATTTATCCTCTAAAATGCCCAGATTTCTGCACAGATTAGCCACAGATAGACACCAGTGTCATGGATTGAACACTAGAAGACAAAAACGCAATTCTTACCATGCAGATTCATTTTGCTATTAAACATACATGTACGTCAGGACAAAGTTCAGATTCACATAGTAAAAACCTCCTGGGAAATGGGTAAGCCAATGTAGCTGTACTGTTTTTAATACCTGAGGTAATATGATGGTGAGCCAGATCTGTTTTCAGGAACTGTAGGGACATTTTTCTTTTGCAGCATAGAAAACCCCCTGTATAATGCATGCCATAAAATTCAATTTCTATACCTAACACCATTTGTGGTTAGAGCAGGTCATGGTTTACAAACTGTGATTGCCAATGTTTCTTGAGACAGTCCAAATGACAGGAATTCCATTGTAACAAAATATCCTGTAACAATATCAAGCCTGATTTTCAACATTGCTGAGTACTTTTAATTGCAGCTGATTTGCATTGGGACTCCAGGTGCTGGCACATCTGACAATGATCACAATGACTCTGTTTTAGTATTTCCTATTTTTATGTAGCATTCAGTTTCTAAGTCTCCAGATTAAATGCTGTCTTTCTCCAGTCTCCTAAACAAGCTGGAATTTGAAGCCCACTTTAATATACTTTAACTTTTTCTTTTCCCTGCCTTGGGAATGTGTAGGCTTTGTCACTTCCTTTCCTTTGGAAATCAAATGCAACTACTTCATTTACAGTGTGTAGCTGGTTATATCTATTAGACACAATGATATATTTTTCTTAACTGTTACAAGGCTATTCCTCAGTCCTAATGGCCTAATTTTCTAACAGGCCAAAAAGCAAAGCCAGACTATGGATTCAAGTCACTGCAGATTCAGAATCGCACTACAAGTGCTAAAATACTCCTCTAGATTATTGTGAAAAGTCAAAATGCCATTTCTGTTTGGGCAGGGGTTTTTTTCCCCCTATTTAGAAACTTATTATTAAAATATTAGTAAATATTTATATTGCAGCCTGGCCTTCAGGACCAGTCAGGATCTGAAGCTCATTAACACATAAGAAATTGTAACAGAACTAAGTATTTACTCATTCATAGAACCTCTACTCTGGAGTACCCAGTGATTGCAGAGCATCCCCAACTTCAAACAGCAACTACACACACCAGCAACTCATCCAGAAGAGAGAATGGGGCCTTAGATAATTACAACAGAAATTTCATGCATGACAGTGTCACAGCATATGCCACAGCACACGCTGCAGTTGAGACAGCCACGATACACAGAGTATCACCATACAATATCAGAAGGTTTCAACCCAGATAGAGGAACACTACCCCAGAAGGCTGCAAGCATCTGCCATTCTTGTTCTTTAGCCCAGCCTTTTATCCCCCCAAGTTCATGCACTGCCCCTGTGTGCCCTCTGTTCCCTTTGGAGGTTGGTCAGTGCCCCTGGGCACTCCATGGCTCATTGCTGTCAGTGCTGCTCACCTGCTTTCCACAGCTGCACCCACTGGGGATGAGGCACAGCCTCAGCCCCACTCCCAACTACCACAAACTGTACCTACATAACAGAGGAATAGTGGAGAAGCAGTTATTACACTGCATATAACTCACCCCTAATACTAAGCTTGCCTGAGCCAATGTCAGGGCTGTTTTTGTTCTTGGATGCTTTATGTAACTCAGGAGTCAACTAAGCTTATTTTATTAGTCTTTGCTATGTTTTCCTGTCTAAATCCTGCTTGATTGAAGACATTTTCTTCAAATGTCCTAACACTTTTATACCAAATTACTTTTCTAATGTCCCAGGAATATGGGTGGTCCAGGCCATATGCATCAGCAGCTTGTGTTGGAATGAGGGAAGTGGGGCAGCTGCAGGCTCTCAGACTCACCCTTGGAGCAATGCTGCCAGAACCTTGTCATGTAGACATTGGGGAGAAATCAAGACATTTTAACAAACATATGGAGAGTGTGAGAATAAAATTTGTGACTAGAACTGTTTCTTTAACTCATGGAAGCAGCTCCAGTGAGTCTGCTTTCCTAGGACAGACAGAATTTGGTTCTAAGGGCTAATGTGGTAACCATCTCTGTAATAGAAGCTCAGATCCCTTGCTATATTGTAAATAATTTTAGAGTGTTATCTAAAGTTTTTCTAATGTTATCTCTGCATTCATGGTCATATTCACCATACTCACAATTTAAAATACTATAGTCCCTATTGCAAGGAGTTTGGAGAAGCAAAGCATGAGGCAAAACAATGACGGATGGAAGGATAGCTAGAAAAAAGAGAATCTTCACAAAGATTTTAAACTATTTTTCATTCAAAGAACTCAAAATCTTTGCTCTGTCATTGCATTGTTGCTTTATTTTTTTAAAGAAATGTCTCAAATAATTTCATTTCTAAGATTCTTTTAAGTTTTCTATAATTTTAAGAAACTAATCTTGAGTACTTCAAGAATGACAAAACCAGATGTCCTTCTACTATCAAAAAATATTATTGAGACTTTAAAAGTGTGTGTTGTTTAAAAAAAATTTGAATAAAGGAAATATTTTCTGAAATGTAAAAGAATGAATGCTAAAATTAAAAAGTGAAAAAATTTATATTTAAAATGTCATTGTGTGGGATATTAATTTAATATTATCTATTTTCTGAGAGTAAGAATAATATAGTCAAAGCCCTAATGAGAAAAGTACAGAAACTTCATTATGGCACCAGTTCCTCATATGCTTGCAGTTCACTTCCTTTTCATTGCATATTTGGTTTTGCTAACGAATGGTCTTATTTAGCAAGACACTTAAGCAACATGCAACTTAAACATGACATGAATTAATTCCCTTTTTCTAGCTAGTGCTCACAAGTTTCCCTAGGCATATTTTTTCATGCAAAATGTACAACTTTCTATGCAATATCAAAATCTGAGCATATGCAGTGATTACTTTTATTCAGTTTCCAATTTTCAGTCGAGAAGTAGGCTCAAGATAAGTATAATAAACTTCTCCAAACATCAGACTTTTAATGTCTATGTTTGAAGAAGCAACAGAAGACAAAGGCACCAACACTGAGGGAAAAATTTCCATTTTGATTAAGTCAGTCATACCTGAGACACACATATATAAGAAAACATGGATCTATTGTGTCTTTTCTCCACTATGTTTCCCTTAAGTATATGTCAATCCTTATTGCAAGAAATTCTGCTCTGCTTTGAAGGGCAGAAGGATTCTTCTGTCATTTGAAAAAACAAAGGAAAATCCTCTTATGTAGTACAAATCTAAGTTGCTCCTTCTAAGTTTTAAACACTAAACAGCAAGACAGGAAAAGCAAGAGAGATCCACAGCACAGACTGCTGGAAAGCACATGAGCTTTTGATTTTTCTCTTTATTTAACACAGCATATGGGTGCTGATTACTGTAAATGAAATACTGTACTCTCTGTTGCATTTTCAAACCAATACTTGGCCTAAGTTGACAGAGATCACAGTATGACTTCCTCTATATGCTAATAAAATGTATAATATAAAGCCAAAGCATACAAATAATAGCTTGTTACAAAGCAGACTGATAGGTATCCTTTTATCAAGTAAAATTTTAAGACTAACAAATGTATTTAATATTTAATGTATTTATTTTATATGTGCATGAATTTTACATGCTTAAATACAGCAGACAGCTAAAATCATAGGTTTTTTCCTACTATAGCTCTCAGAAATTACAAAAATTAAAATGCTCAATTTATCTGTCTTGTGGGAGAGAGAAAACTGCAAGCCTTAGCAATGCAGTGTAAGCACAAAAGCTTGGTTTGTTGCCAAGGTCATGGGTTGTGCTATGTGAAAACTAGAGTAAGAAGAAACACAGCATTTTAAAAGGCTAGCTGTGGCAAGCAAAGAGAAAGAAAACATTTTTGTTGTAATATTGTGGGACTAAATTCAAGGCAGCATACATTGCATTCAGATATAATTTTGTGATATTTTAAATGAGCACATTAAGTGAAGTCTTCTTGGATTCCCTAACCCTCTTTACTTAGCTTAAGTTTTTTATTACTTTCTGATCTCCGTAAAAGATACAGGCATTGTAATTTTTTTTTTTCACGTTCTGACTTTTTTTTTTTTTTTTTTTCCTTTTTTTTTTTTTTTTTTTTTTTTTTTTTTTTTTTTGCACAAACTTTGTGTTACAGCCAAATAATGAAGCTCTTAGTCAGAACTGTGTCTGGACAGTGACTGACTGAATAGTCTCTATGGAAAGTTTTCTTGACAGGGATTCTCTTAGATTTCTGTGTTCAGTGCAAAGTTTTGTCCCAAAAGTAAAAGTAACAGCTTTCACAAGGCAGAACCTGCTTAACATGACTCCCCTCAGTGTTTTGGGTTTTTTTGCTTTCCATAGCATTTTTGCTTTCAGTTTGACATACTGGAGACACCTTGTTAGTAATTCTTTTGTTGGCAATTGTTTTCTAGACCACAATGGAGAGCAGTGCCTCTGTTGCAGCTAACACTCAGCTCTCCTAGCTTAGCTCCTGAAGAACCTTGTACAAAGGGCCTTACACTTACACTCCATCACTGACCCTAAAAGAGAAATGTAGGCAATATTTATGATCACTACGTTTCCTAAGTACAAGTCAATATGCAATTTGCATTCAGTAGCCAACATTGAAGATAAGCAAAAAATAATGATGGTATTTTTAAACTAGACTTTTAAACCCCCAAAAGAGTCAGAATAACTAATTGCTTAATTAGAAAAATGCTGCTGAAAAACTGAGCTGTCTGGAAAAAGTCTGTTGGAGATAATGAGAATTTCCATTAGTTCCAGCACTCAGAAATGATTGCCACTCCAAATGACAGAGCTTGGGAAACAAATCTAGAAAGAATCAGAACCTGTTTAAACATTTCATTTGTACTAATGTATTTCTTTAATTTAAGGAACTGAAATAATTTTAAGAAAAAATTATCTTCTAGCACAGAAGCAGCAAAAGTCACCTGCAGCATTTGTGTGCAATAGCAGTTCTTTACCCTGCATGAAGAGTTAACCTGAGTCCTTCCTCAGAGTGTTTCACTTAATCAATTGCATATCTTGTGCATAGCTAACTTATAACATACACAGAGGTTATAAAAATGAAGTAGATAGAAAAGCTTTCAGCCAAATGCAGAGATTTGTAGACCTGACTACAGGTCTTTCAAAACTGCAAATGTTTCAATACAGTTCAGATCTCTGGTATGTTTAATATTACTGTACAATTAGCTTTTCAATGCATTCCCAGAATTTCTTTTGTGTTCCCTGATGAATAAAAACTTAATCGCAGAATTATGTAGGATAGAATCATATTTTGGCTTGTAGAGTTTGTTGCAGCACAAAGAATCACTCCAAATCCCAAAGTCCCAGCACTACTAATGAGCTGATAACCTGAACAGGGCCTCATTGTGAGACCACAAGCTACAGTAGAAGCTAGAATTCATAAAGTCACCCTGCAATAATTCAACCACTGTGACAGTTTGGGTGTTATTTCACAGTGCAGTTGGTTTTCATTCAAGAGGACAGATAAATTTAAGAAATGCAACTTCAGAATAACCAACTTTCATTAAGTCCATAAGGAATTCTGAGTCTGGCAACAAAGTCAACTGAATTTAAAAGGTTAATATTCTGTAACCACACTGAGCTTGAGAGCTGAAATGGCCACATTGTAACTTTTTAAATAACCAAGATATGAACACAGCTGATCAACAATGTGATAGCACAGGCCATACATTGCTTTATCATACATGAGGACAAGAATGCCATCATCCCTAAACTGGAATAACGTGCCAGGGAGACGAGCCACTACATTGCCTGTGTCCATTTTTAGACATATTTTTACTCACATCTCTTAATTCTAAAAGTCATGATCTATTAATTTTCTTTCTTCAGTTTTCCCATGTAGTCATTTCCAATAATTTTAGGAATTCTGATTCGGTAGATTTGAAATCCCCATTCTCCATCCCCCTGTGCCACTGAGTGTAGGAGACAGAGAATTCAAGGGTGAAGCCCAGGAAGTAGGAAGGGGTGGGGTGAAGGTGTTTTAAGATTGCTTTTATTTTTCATTACCCTACTCTGATTTGATTGGCAGTAAATTCATTTTTTCCTCCAGGTCAAGTCAGGTTTGCCTGTGACAGTAACAAGTGACTGATCTCTCCCTGTCCTTACCTTGACCCAGAAACTCTTCACTGTATTTTCTTTGTCCTGTCCACTGAAGTGGTAGAGCAGCTTTGGTGGGTACCTGGAGCCCAGGCTCAACCCACCAACGAGTTTAAATGTGTTAAAATCTGTAACTTTGCTAATGCTGAAACATTTGAAAGTGTCTGGAAAAGCAGTAAAATAAGAGTGGATTTCTACAATACCCTTACTAGTGCTTAAAAAATTTTGTTAGGATAATCCAGCCATTCTTTTGCAGTAGAAGCAGTAGACACGTGCAAGCAGACTCACAGCCCATGATTTGGCTGACAGTCTGGAAAACCCAGCCTGCTAAATACTAAACCAGAAAATGTAGGCAGCTGTCCCACCTGCCCAGCTAAACTACCAACAGGATAATGTGGTATTGTTCCAGCACTTTTCAGTGCTCCTACAGGCAATATTATCAGATTTTTATAGGCCAACAGGGACAAAAAAAGCTTTTATTACACTTTAAAGCAGAATCCCTATAAGTTCTCATGGTGTCAGAAACTTTAGGATCAACAGCAATTCCAACTTCTTTGTGTTATTGTATCGGTCTTTTAATTTTGAAATGTTTGTAAGCTTTTCCTTCCCTGTTCTCTCTCACCCTTGACTCTATCACTGTACCACAAAACAGGGATCAAGTGCAGCTTTGGAACTCCTTCCATTTGTCTTTGTTTCTACTGATACATGATGTACCATAAGAGGAAAACAAGTCTTTACAGAAAATATATTCTTCCTCTATATACATTACCAAATTTTCTTGATAATTGTAAAAAATGGTCAATTTTATTTATTTCTTAGTATTATACAGTAATAAAATATTACTTCAATATTCACAAAATTAAATAATATCTAAGTTTCAAGAGAATTGTGACAATGGAATTGTCTTTGGTTATCATATTCTTCATAGCCACATTCCAGCACTATAATATGCCATGGCTATTGAGTGACACTACATCAACAGTTAATTTTTTTTTTTTTTTTGCTTGAACTGGAGTAACAATGAATGGATTTTTGAAAACATGATACAGGAACAAAAACTATATGTATAAAATATTTTTCAAAATATTAAGATATCTGTACTTCGATTCTAAGAATTTCTTTTTAAAACTGAAAGATGTGTTAACAGGACTTATTAAAAGTAAAATTAACTTTAGTACAATCCTTTTGCAATGGTTACAGAAATCTGATGTGATCTAGTACCTTGTGCAGTCTGCCATATTCAGTACATGGATATGCTTCAATGGTGAAATCATCTTAACACCAGCCTCTGTAATCTACTGGCAATCAGCCACATGAATGTGCCTGATGTACAGACAGCGTTTACTCATCAGCTTGAAACCTAAATCAGTGTTTTGTTCATTCCTTGTTGAAATATTTATTAAAGATGCAAGTTACACATCTGACATACATTAAGAGCATGATCCAAATACCCACTGCAATCAGCTGAAAGATTTATTTCAAATTATCTGAATGAATTGTAAAAAATACATAATCCTAATAATTTTTTGATCATTGTACTAACCTTCAGTGCTGACCTTCAAAAGTCTACATTCTGCAAGGGCTTTAAAAGTTGTGTGAGAAAGTTTTGGAGAGTCAAGAAAGATAACAGACATTACCTGTTGACATTTTTCAACAACAGCCTTTGAAGAAAAAAGGTGAAATAAACCATTCATATGCTTATGTTGTCATGTAGAAAAAAAGATCAACAAATATTCTCCATGTAATACTAAAAAGTTACAATTTCAAACAAATAGTTATAATCCATGTAACAGTAGCTTCCAGAGAGTGAGGGGCACATAAACCATTGAAATTCTCCATATGGTTATTATGTTTGGGATCACAAGGAAAAGAAGCAAGTACCTGGAGACATGAAGTATGGCAGACACCAGAGACAGTGATATAGTGAACAATCACTTTTGCAGAAGCCTGGAAGCTCTTTTTTGATGGGTAAAATCAGTAGCAGAATGCTGTTCCCATATATTATAGTTGCTTTACCACTGAAAGAAATGAAATGCCCTCATTTATAAACTGGAAGCCCATAATTCAAACATACCAATGAAAAAAGAAGACAAGACAATTGAAGTTTTCTGACAATGAATGCAAGTGAGCAAGATTTATAAGATTAATTAGACAATAGTTGTAAAAAAATCTTTTACTTAGAACTTCTCCTCTTGAATTGATTCTTACTTCTTGAAGTCATTTGAGAGGATAGCTCAGTTCCAACATCATAAAGTACAGTTCCTTTTCAGTTTCTAACTTAAATACATCTGTCTGTAAGAGTTAACATTTTGCTGATTAGCAAATCTTGACTCCAGTTTCAGCCATTGGCAGTATTTTTGAAGACATCAGCTCAAATTTACACAAGAAATTAAATGTTTATGTCTTAGTGAGCCTAACAAAAACAATAGAGGAAAAGCTTGAGATCTTCTCAATGCTTTAACATTTTACCTAGGCACATAGATGCTCACTAAAACAAGAAATGCATTAATCTCACTATAAGGAAAACAGATACATATTACTCTGAAATTTGAACATAATCTAAGGGATCTGTTTAAAAAATGTGTCCTCTAACCAAGCAGGAGTCAAGTTCAACATTTTCTACAGCTGACACCATTTATGGAAGCGGCAGTGAATGTTACTGTCTCATTAGTCTACCTTTGTTTTCCCAACCTTATGATTTATGCACCCGTTAGATGTTGAAATTCAGTTTGAAGCAAGTTCTGAATGTAATAAAATATCTTTGCTATTTCTTTCCAGATCCACAGTAAAATGTGTGTTAGATTCAGAGGGAGTACAAGGAAAGGTCCTTGCAGACACAATAATATTGAGCTCTTCTACAAAATCCTTCATGCAGAACGACAACAGCAGCTCTGCCTACTCTAACAGTGCAATTCAATGAAATTACAAAGGGACTGATGGATCTGTCAATTCACTTAATTCCTTTTATCACTCCAGGGAGACAATTTAAGCAGTTCTTTAACTGTTTAAATTCAATAGATGTCCATTCACTCTTGGGCATACAAAGTGTTTCTTTTCACATATAAATGCTGTGCAAATGACAATTTCTTTTGAGCTGCCACAGAAAGCACAGGTGAAAACAATTCCTCCCCATGAAGTAGTCCCCCTGATATTTGCATGTAGACGTCTCACTGTTTTCCAGGGTTTTGAAGTTGTGTAATATAACAGTTCATGGTTGAACTGGGGGATCTTAGAGATCTTTTCCAACCTTAATGATTATATGATTCTACAGTAACCCTGTGCAGCTCAGACTACAGCCTCAGGAATTCATTTGCAAAACATCCACAGAAAAAAAGTAGTCTGGCATGTCCTCCTGGGTACCAAATAAGGCCTGTGGAGAGAAGAATCCAAAGAAGGAATCTTGTAATATAAATAGACTGGGAGAGATTTCTGCTGTGCCCCACCTCTCCAGCTGCTGCAGGAGCCTGAGGTTCTTGGCTACCTTGCCTGGGGGGAGCAGCAGTGTAAGGCACAGGCTTTGCTTAGGGTAAAAACGTTGGCTGACAGTGGACACCACTAGCAGACAGGAGATGGTCACAGAAAAGCAAGCCAGAAACTGAGCAGCAGCTGATCACCCATCACACCTCAGTATGGTTACAACTCACTAGGACATGCTCCCAGTTCTTGCACTTCTAGTCTCCAGCATTTGCAGCACATGACTGGTCCCCACTACTACTCATCAGTGGAAACTAGAATCAAGCCTGCTTTACTTCTATCTTACATTGAGTGAGGAGATTCACACCTTGGATTTCTGGCTCTTCTTTCTGAAAATTTAATGTTTGGGTTCCTTTTGCATGTGAGATGGTTTTTAATGGAGTAAATGACTTCAAGCCATAATCAAGGCAGACTGTCTTTTCTGGCATAATGCCTCATCTTTTAACTTATGCCCAGGTTGGCTTGCTCTTTATTTTCAGGCTGAAGTGGCTTTTAAAACAGATTCTTTGTCAATTGTTTTAAACGCTTTGATGTTAAATGTCTTTTCTTAGAGGACTGTGGCACTCTTTGCACATTTTCCCTTGTGCAGAGGGATGCCAGCTTCATGTCTGTTAAATACATTCTTAGACTTAAAGTGTTTGTGCAGATCTCACAGACGGACAGACAGACAGACAGACAGACAATATGGTGTGGCTCATAACACAACTTTTAGCACTGTGGATGCAAATAATCTGTTGTGTTTTGAGTTCGGCACAAGTGTAGCATATTTATTTTTCTACAGTGGGTCTGTAACAGCCTGCAAAATGACAGAATGAAAACCCTACCATCAAAATAAATGAAGGAAACATTTTAGTGGTAATGCATGGTGATATAAATCCCATCAAGTCCCATGCCTGTGACAGCTGGCTGTGTTCAAGGTGGGGTCTGACATGGTGCAGCTATGTTATCCTGGATCAGGCTTCTCCAGGAGCAGCTATACTCTAAGAAGCAGATAAAGAAGGAAAAAGAGGCTGCAGGAGAGCTGGCAGAGAGGGATTATAAAGGAAGAACCATCTCATAACCACAAGATGTTCAGAGCATGTACAGCCTGTTGGTGCACTCCAGGCTCTCATACCACATCCAGCTGAGATGTGTCTGTTGGACAAAAGGACACTGTGGCTTTGGGAATGTGGTTATGTGGGCAACACATCAGTGAGGATCTGCAGATAGTACTGCAGGCCTCACCATCAGCATGGAGAAATTGGATTTGCCCACCCCAAATGACTGCAAAACAACCAGGTGCAGTGTAGGGCTACTATGGCAAAGGCAATCAGTCCTCTTTTCTACTGATCATCAGAAGATAAATGCCAGTAGGGAAAGGTGTGTGCTAATTCTCAGGACAGAATGTGAAACTCAGTTCTAGTTTGGTATTCACTATTGGTATATGCAATGTGACATAATCCCGTCTCTTTTCCTCACCCCAAAATATTCAGTATGTATGAAAGGGAGTAGCTTAATGGTGAATATCTGAGGGATGCATTGGGAAATCTATACTTTCTGCTGGTCAAGAAAAACCAATTGCTTTAACATAGCATGACCAAGTCATTAAAGAAAGAGTTTATCTAACTCTGCAACAGGCTTCTTTCTTGTTGGCTCTCAAGCAGCACAACAACAGAAAAATATGAATCCTGGGATCTCTGTATAGTAAAGAGCAACAAAGATCCCAAGACTGGTCTGAATGACCTCTGGAAACCTCTCCCACTCTCTAATTGCTATATAGACATATTAAGTTAATTTTCCAGGCACTACCTTATCTTTGATGCCTAAAATAAATTTTAATTCTCATTCTCAAAAGGAGAGATTGTAGGTAGCAGGTAATCAGATCAACCCCAGCAATCCTGACAGATTGCTTTTTCTGACATGCCTTTTTCTGGAATTCAGTAAGGATTGCATAATGTTAAATGCAGTCTAAAAGTCTTTTAATCTCTATCTGGAAAACCACTGTTTGCTTAACATAGACATTTGATACTACAAATAGCAGAAATCTAGTGCTTTCCTCCATGCAAGCCAAACCAAATTATAGGGAAGCAGTTAATAATAATACCACTGCACAGATTGTTTCTAATTTCTTTTTCACTTGAAAAGAAAAAAGGTTTTTTACTTGAAACTGGATAATGGATCTCAGGCATCAGGTTGAGAAAGTTCCAGTATAAAATATGCATTCAGATAAGATTAAATAAAATTAATTAACATTTAGATTTTACTGCAGTCATATGTATGTCTCTTTCCTTTATTTCTAGAACAATAAAATCTTAAATTTATTTTCTATATCCCCTGTGGATTCTCTGTGAAACTTCAGGAACTCTTGAAAAGAAGGTACAGAAATGTGCAATTTCTTGCACATTTTAGTAAAACAATTGCTTTCTCAGCTCACTTGGAATTGCAGTGTTTAATAGATTGCCTCAAGAGTGAACAGCTTGGTCTGAGAATCAATCTTAGGATTCATATGGAGTTTAATACTGTATTCTTTGCCCCAGATGAGTAAAATCCCACTTAAACCTCATCTATAAAATCAACTGTGAAGGAGAATACTGAGGTTATTGAATCTTAGATCCTACAAAATTCCACAAAACAGACTTTTCCTGCATCAGGATGCAGTAAACTTTTCCTGACTCAGTAAAATCATTCTTTAAATGTCTTATTGTTCTTGCATATACAGATCAGAAGTGAATGCAAAAATAAAATATAAATGTAAATAAAATTAGGTAGACAAGTAGAATACAATTTCTTTTCTGTAGGAGATTTCAGTCTAATATGTAAATGACTGTCTTGAGTTTTTTTCTTGATTGCATAATAGTATACTATGATCTGAAATGAAAGTACAACAAAACAAACATGGAGCAAACCACAGCTAAAGATCTGTCCCCATGGATTTAGAAAATAATTGCAGTGAAATGATGAAATGATTATAAGAATATCAAAGTTCATTTAATTTAATCTTTCTATGGTTTCTTATTCTGAAGAATAGGGGTACACACGTTTTTTGTTCAGGTTTGGCTTTTTTGCTACACGTACACTACTTTACAATTCTGTCTTTCTCCCAGCACTGATTGGATTTGTGGAATCCAGCCTGCAAGGCAGAGAACTGTCTGCAGCACAGAAGGGATTTTGAAGAAACACTCCTGTGATTCCAGTATTGGCAATACACTGAGAATAGACATTTGAAAATCAACATTCAGAATTGAGGAAGTACTCCCTGGGGCACATGGGACTATCTTTTTTGTATCCTGTGTTTGTCAAGAATCATAAAATGAATTGTGACATCCTTTCAGCTGTTTGGCACATTACATTGATGGCTCAACTCCACATATTATTTTTCTCTTCGCTTTCCACTGTCCAAAAAAAAAAGCACTTATATTAACATATTCCTGAATTAGCATTTTTCTAAAATAAATAACAGAACATTTGTAACTTATAGTATTCTTCAGTTACACAAGTTTGTATTTAGGAAATGTAAACAATCATCCTCTTCTTCAATAAATAAAGAATGTAGCTCAGATGTGCTCCCCAAGTGATGGCCCCTTTTTTGTTGCTTGATACATCTGAAGAAGCCAGAATTTCCCAAAATGAGAATTCTCCCAATGAAGCAGGAGCAGAGGGAACCCAGATGTTGAAAACTGGTGAAGTCTACATGTAGACTTCTCCAATACCCCTGCAGCAGATGTCAAGAAACAAAAGGGACAAATTAATTTTTCCCAGTGGCTTGTGTTCTCCTATCTAGCTGTGGTAACCTACAGCAAGTGACAGACTGCTGTAACACATTTTGGGCATGACATGCAATTGCTTTATACCCTCAGGTCTTTCCAGATTTGTGTCTAATAGAAAATTTTCCACCAACACTGTTCAACTTCAGAAGGAGAACAAACATCTTATGCTTTCTAGGTGGGGCTCTGAGAATGTCAGTGGTATTGTAGGGTACCTTTTGAACAAGACACAAGAGAATCTCTATATTTTTAGGAAAATATGTTGAAGCTCATTAACAAAAATATTTACTGCCTGTGCCATACAGATAAAATCTTAATTACTATGACTTTATGCAAAAACCCCCATGCCTACAATTTATCCAGTATTATTGCCATGTATGAACATAATAGTCAAAGAAAAGATAGATTTGTTTTTTAGCAATGGACTAGAAAATGTCTGCTTAATTCTCACTTTTCTGCCCCTGCTTTAATGAGCTAGTTAAATGCCTTGGTCCTGAAGTTGCCACTCACACAACCTTTAACATAATCACACATTTTACAGATGAGCTCTCTAATTAACCATTCAAATCCTACAGAAGTAGTGACAATAGAACAATTAATATAAAAAGAACTGTAATGTTTAAATGAAAGAAAAATTTTAAAAAACATTAAAAATACACATTCTATAGAATATTTTAAGCATCATTTCAATGTCAATATTGTAACTCCTCTACAGTTTTCCAACTAATTCTGAAATGTTAGCCTTACAAAATTTCCCTTTGGTTTCATTCATCCATTGAGGGAAAAAAAAATATTTTTAAAATGCTTGATCCAACTGTGATGCAATGTGATGGTTTTTTTGGTTTTAACTGTTCACTTAAGTACTTGGTCATAACCATTAAGCACTGTTCCAGAATCCAAAAATGGAGAAAGCTGTGGAATTTCTTTCAGGGCTCTCAAATACACTGGCAAGAAAACACACTGTCCTCTGGTAGGGAGGATTGTGGTTTTCCCTGTTTGATGATGATCACTTCTCCCTGAGCACTGTTAGATCATGCTTTCTAGAGGCACATCCCTACAGCTCATGATGACACTTCTAAACAAGCAGGAATGATGCTTTCGGAAAACAGAGCCAATTACTGGCATTTTGAAAAAGTTACTCAGAGGTAGGTAGTTCTTAACTTTCCTCTAACCTCAGCCCTCATTTCAAATTTCACCCTGTCACTGCACAACAATCTCAGCACGGTTCTCATGAACAAGAAACAGACGCTTGGTAAAGAGTAATCAGAACAAGACTGTTGTCCCATCTGCCTCATCCTTTGCTCTGAAAAGGTTTTGTTAGATGGAAAGTTAAACAGTCATATTCCTCATATTGCTTTTGGAATATGTTTCAAGATTCAGTATATATTTGAAAGTTTCTAAAATAGTACTGCATTCTAAAACCTTTGTTTTCTTTACAAGTTTAGTAGGATACTAAAGTAATCCAAAACAGAACTATTTTTGGATTGCAGTTATAAATATGACTTCAATTTATATATTAAACCAATGTAAAACTGCAACAAAAGTTTACTTTTTAATTAACTTCCTTCTCAGGAAATCAAATGTAAATTTGTATTTTTTTTTCAGCACAGGGTGGCTTTTATTTTTTTTGATATCTTAGTAAAAACTGCATTTTTAAAGCTCAGATGTAAACTCCCAACTAATCATGACATAAAATTAGTCTATTTATGGCTACAAAACGCAAGCCTTGTTCTCATTATGCAGTAAGTACTAGCTGTTTATAGATCTGACAGTTTGCTGGAAGTGATCCAAACCTATAGTGCTATTATTCCTCAGTAAAACTTAAACAGCTGTAGTCATGTAATTCAAAACCCTGGAAGGCTGCTGCAGTGCTTGCTCAACCTCAGTATACCATGAATGCAGGATGCTGCCAGTCATATAAAGGATCCTCTGCTTCACATTATGAAAGAAAGACGTGAACTACAAACCTGAATGCAACCTGGAATTTCCAAACAGATGATCTTGTGACAGCCTTTTCAAGAGTCCAGGTATGGTAAACCTTTGTCTGTGAATTTTCTGCAGTGAGCCAAACTCATTTACTGTAAACTAGGGAAGCTTTGCAAAAAAACCCACAAAAAACAACATAGTAATTTGTTACAAGGGCATGATACAGAATCAAAAGTACATAAAATGTCATAGTTAAAAGTTTTCTGAAAATTACTGTAAAGAAAAGATGTTCAATATGAAATAGAATTATCTACTTGCTGAAGTTTGAAAGCCCATTTCTTCTGCTGCAGTTTTTTCTCTCTTCTTGTATTGCAAATTAGTGGGGAATAGCACTATCATGCAAGATATTTCACCATGTGAAACCAGTAACATTGTAAAATTATCTTAAGCAACTGCAAAAGCATACTTTTTAAACTAATTGGAACTTCTTTGTGCATACTTTGCAAGTATGACTTTTCAGTGTAAGTTTGTTGGACTGCTTTTGCAATTGATTTTACAAGCAGTGCTTGCTGGAAATGAAAACCAGATCTCTATCAAAAGATATTAAAAGCAGAAATGTGTAGTTTAAACTTCTCAAGCAGTATAATTATTTAGAAGAGTACTATTAAAAGAATCTGAAAAATTGAAAGAGTTACAAAAGTGAGTCATGTAATTTCAGGTTTGATCAGTTCTTTTGGAAAACATTCCTTCATACTAAACATTAGTTAAGAGAAAGCAAATTGTCTAAGTGCAAAATGTTAATCAACAGCACCCTGTAAAATCAAGAATCTATACTCTGAAATTGCTTAAATTTCTAGCTGCAGGTTTATATCATACTGAAAACTATTCATATGACTGAATGACATTTCTAACTGGAAAAAATAACAATTACCACAAGTACCACAAATGAAAGCATACAGAAAATCAAAACCTAGAATTAGACCTTCTGCTGTGGTAGACATTTAGTCGTAGTCATGCAGTTCTGCAAGTCAGCAAAATTGGGCATTTTGAAGAAGATGGGAACTCCTACTGAGGAGCTCACTGCTTAAGGAGTGGCATACTGACTTTTGGAGTTGACTTTATGCTTTCAGTGTAGAGTGGGAATTGACTTTTTGCTTTCAATACATACTGAACACAAATTCAAAGAGGAAGTGTAAAAAGAATGCCCTTGTAAAAAAAATACAAAAGTATTAAGAAAGTAAATATAAGATCATATTTCATGGAAAAAACCCAACAATGTGCATTAGAACCAGATATCAGAATATAAAGGCATGTGTTATTTGTGGTGCCTTTTTTTTGAAATGGAAATTTTTAATTCATATAAAGTACAAAAGTAAAAGTATCCTTCTTCATAGAAGGCTGAGCTATTTTGCATTTTAGTGTGATATCTCACAGAAATGAGTGGGGAAAAATAAAACTTGGAGAAGTATACTTCCAAATATATCTGATAAAATAGACAATAAATTGAGAGACTGGGATAAACACTCTGGTAGCTCTGAGTCTTTTTAATGTATATGTTGCTGCAAGGCTGCACAATTCAAGATACAGGTAAGCCTTTCTTACTGCATTTTGAAAAATGTGATCAAAACCTCACATAAACTTTGAAGAGATACTGATTTCCTTTATTGGTCATATGACCAATTTTTAATGATCTGAGAATTTTAACACGTGTCTTCTTTTTCATCAGAAAAAGTGACATCTTCATTAAACTCAAGGAGCACAAAGACTACCAAAAATCCTTGTTTTGTGTTACAGCTAAATTCTGCAGGAATTCTCTCATACCAGTTTTTTAATTAATTTTGGCATTTGCAGTCTCAGAATCATTGCTTTAAAGCAGTCTGACAAACTCACCTTCTGACATTTATTCCTGATGGACAGTGTTCATGTTTACCATATCTGACAGAAGTTTTCAGAGGGAAATTTTAACTGGCTATCTCTGTTGTGCAGTATGGAGGCTAAAATGTTTGTATGGAACAGTATGAGAGAATAAAAAATGACACCTACACTTCACTAGCTCCTTGTTGCAATAAAGGATGCCTGATATACCACAGCAAACTTCACATGCAGCATTATGAAATGCAATACTGCCACCTCTAAGCATTTTGTGTTAGTTACCACAGTACACAGAACCTGTGCTGAGCTAATGCTTTTAGGATTGCCATGTGAAATGTTCACAAAATCTGTCTGCTGTCAAATTCTTCACAAGACAGTAGCTTTTTGTACATCCCCATAATCTCAGAAACAATGAGTTTTGCTTTTTGTCTAAAAATTATCAATACAAAGAGTATAATCTTATGGTTTTAAATCAGAAACAAAATGTGTGACTGGAAAACTTTATATTACAAGGTACAAGATAACTGCAAAAGGTCTGTTGTCAGTGGAGAATTTTTCTTTGCTATTTACACTTCAAAAAAATTATGTTCCAAACTTCAGCATAAATATATGGAAATCTAAAAATACAAAGTATCTGCCAACATGGCAAAAACACAGATTATAATAAAAGTAATACTGATGAGATGAGTGGTAGAATTGGAGACACTAATGCAAAACTTTGCCAAAACAAATGTTAGTTATGTGAGTATATGGCATTTCAGACTAAGAAAAACAAAAGTTTAAATATATTATGCAAATGCCAAAGAAAAACGTGTTTCTGAACTTCATGGGGATGTTGTTGAAAGACATACATTTGTTTTCCTCACAGCAAAGAGAAACAGTGTACAGCTATTTTTCAAATCCACATACATCTTTGTGATGGCTGCTCTTGTGAACAGCTCACCTCATTTCTTCCATGGCAGCTTTTAATCCAGCAATTCTACCTGCCAGGCAGACTTTGAGTCTCTAGAGTACCTCTGAAACAGGAAAGGCAGACTTTTTACAGACTGTTAATTCCTCTGCCTTCAGCTCACTACGCTTCCAAATATCAGTTAGGAATTACTCTTTCTTTTTCAGTTGTCACACAAGGCCTTGGCTCACACAGTGCACCTACCCACAATCCTCTCTTGAGGATCAACTTTTAACAACATATCTAACTTCCAAACTTCTTACATCATCGTGAGGAACTGGACATGCACATGAAATTTTTGGATAGCATGTTTTCTCAAAAGTTTTGTGAAACTGTGCAATACATAAGAGAATCTAGCATATATGTTTAGATGTGCTAAAAAGATACAAGAACTGCTATATAAATGAAATCTGTGGGGCATTTATTTCATTTTGTATAGCAGACAGAATCCTGCAAATAACTCAAAAAAGAGTATTTCTATTACACATGCCTCTAAATTTCCTGCAAAATTAAAACAAACACAGTTTCATATTTATTTTTAATTTACCTTGTCAATAGTCTTAGAGTTCAATTAGTACTATCTCTATACAACAGATTTAAATAGACTTAAACTGGCTGAATAATAAAAAAAATACCCAGAAGTATATTATACATTTGTACGTATATGTATAAGGGAAAAATCTGAGTATCTTTAAATCATCACAATAATTTTTGTACATCTCAGCCATTTTCTTTGGAAACCTCAAAATAGAATACTGAGAGATGTGGTGCTACTGTTCCTAACTTGAAGTATGGTCATTTTATAATTTTAAAGGATACCTACACTCTACAGTCCTACAGAGCACAAGAGACTTCTCACTTGATTGAAGGTTAGCACATGTTAACAGATTTTGCTAAACCAAGATTACTGTTAGCCAGTCCTGGTATCTAAAACCATTGGTGAATTTTCTCCATGAACTCTGGTATATTTCTCTAACCAGTAATATAATGTAATAGAATATAATTTACACAATGCTTCCTGTTTAGTTCTACCTTCTAGGTGGAACATTAAACTTGAGTAATTATAAGGCTTCCATATTTTATTGGCCTGCAGAACAGGTACTACTCATATTGTTCCATTCTTATATAATGGGAACAAATCTCCTAGTATGATAAATATTTCACAATAAATGTCAATTTAATGCAAAGGCAAAAAATGAGTACTTGTACATGAAAATGTAATAGTTGAGCCTGTGTCTTTTTCCATGTTGTGATCACCTTTTCCCTATTTCAGTTATCAGGCAAAAGGACCATCCAGATAACCGGAAATTCAATACCAGCCAATCTTAAAGAGGAAAGTTTGTGCTTTTGAAATCTATCCCTGCAACACAGGATTTGAGAGAGGAAATATATCAGTAAAAATAGGTATGTAGATGGAAGATAACCACAACCTGGAAAGGAGTGAAGGCACAGGGAGTGGTGAGAAAGTTGGGGGGAAGAGTGATGAGGAAAAACTCTGAAACCTTCCACGCAAAAGCAGCACAAAGGGGTCTATTTTAAGTGTCTGAACACAAACACTTTTAGCCTGGGAATCAACCAGCAGGGACTGAAGTCCATGCACAGGTACAGAGCTGTGATTTCACTGGGACTCCAGAGATGCACAGAGATAGCACATGCAATTGAAGGAGTGCAATGAAAGGTTCCAGAATATTTAGGAATGACAGCCCAGAAAGCTGAGGATGGGCTGCACTCTATGCAAAATCAAGTCTGAGCTTTGCATTGAAATGGGTGACAAGTCAACTATGAACTTATTTGTAATGATTAGAAGCCAGAACTATGAGCATTATATTGTGGTAGGGATCTGCTGCAGACTGCTTGATCTGCTTGATCAAGATGAGATGGTGGATGAAACCTTTGGGCAGCTGAAGGAAGCTTTACTCTTGTCTATCCTAGTTACTCATGAGAGACTTTAGCCACTGCTATATGCTGCCAGAAAATACAGCTGGGCATGAACTATCCAGGAGACTTCTAGAGTATGTTGAAGACAATTTCTTGATCCAGATGGCTGACAAGTGGTCTAGGGAATGTGTTCTTCAACAGGTGAAGGAATGTGAGCTTGACTGAATGTCAGCTTGAATGAACTTGAATGGCTTTAGCTACTGCAGCCATGGAAATGAAAAAATGAGAAGTTCAAAATCCAGACAGAAGAAAATTGGACAAACTGTAGAAGAAAAAACACTGAAGTTGTTAGCAGATTTTGGCTAGTTTAGGGATCTGTTTAACAGGATCGCACAGTAGACAGCCCTGGAGGGCAAAGGGACCCAGGAGAACTGGTTAATCTTCAAGGACAAGCTACTCCATTACTTTTTAGCCTTGGTTTTTACAGCTAAGGCCTGTCTGAAGGCTTCCCAGGTGTCTGGCTGGAGCCCGTGAGCAGAGTCTGTGAGAGTGAAGCAATACCCATCGTAGAAGAAGCTAATGTCAGGGAGCACCTGAGGAAATGGGATAAGACAGGGTGCATCCAAGAGGAAGAAAGCTGTCTCTTGTCATTGAGAGGCCTCGCTCATTTTTGAAAGGTCATGACAGTCAGAGGAGATTCCTAATGACTGGAAGATAGGAAATGTCACTTCCATTTTCAGGAAATGGAAGAAGGTCCAAGAATCTACCGGCCAGTCAGCTCCACTTGAGCTCCACAGTCAGCTTCCACTGGGAAGGTTATGTAGCAAATCCTCCGTGAAGCCCTGTCCAAGCACACGAAGGATGAAAAAGTGACAGTGAACAGCCAGCATGAGTCTATCAAGCGCAAAGCATTCCTCACTAATTTGATTGTTTTCTGTTATGAAATTACTAGGTCTATTGATAAGGGGAGAAAAGCAGCCCTTGCATCACTAACTTGACTATCCTAAACCATATTTGTTTGACATTCTTAAATTATATTTTACCTATGGTAATTTTCAAAAGCTTGCATAAATACTGGTGTTTCTGGGCTAGACCACTGGATATACACTTCACTAAAAAGTGACTACAAATGATAATTTCTTATTTATTTATTTATTTTAGTTTATTTATTTTTATTGTATTTATTTAGTTATTTATTTTAATTTTTTAAATATCTACTTAACACTAGAAATAGCCTATAAATGCATTAATATATCAAGAAAAATAATTTCTGAACAAAATATTTATGTTATTCTTAGACTGATTTATTATAAGAAAAATTTGCCTATAACATTGCCTTTTCTAAAAAATTATTAATTAAAGCAAAGTCAAACTTTGTTTTTTCATCATGGAAGAGCAATGAAAAAAACATTAAAGAAAATTAATGGAAGCAAGACAAAATTAAAAATGTGAAGCTGAGAAAAAAATGGACAATTACACAATGGTGATTGCATTCATAGACACCTTTCAAATGAAAGCTCTTAAAAATATCAAGGAATTTAGTGAGACATTTTTAGAGCCCAAGTGGCTACTGAAGGAATAAAGGAAGTTGTAAACAATATAGGATTAAAACATATTGTTGTTGACAACTCCAATCTTATAATAACAACAAAACCCTCCTCCCAGACTGGTGAAGTTTTAAAGCCTGTCTATTGAAATTAATTGAATTAACTGAATATATAATTTTGCCCTGGTAGTGTAGAAAACCAATGAGAACTTCACAGATTATCTCTGAATCCTACTAAACTCCATTTTCAAAGTACTTAAGAACACAAGTCTCTACTTTTTATCAGGAAGATTTGTAACCCAAATAGCCACAGCAACTGAAAAAAAATCTTTCTTCTTGGTATAAATTAGAGTTTGTAGAAAGAATTTGTAGTTCTTATATTTAATCCCTGGCATTCACAGATATTTAAGTCTTGCAAATTTTTTAATTCACCTAAAATACCCAAAATGAAACAACAAACTCCAAACCCAAAACAAAATTAAGAACAAAACAAAAAACCAAAGAAACCAAACAATCAAAAAAAAAAAAAAAAAAAAAGAAAAACCAACAAACCCAACCAAGACAAAAAACTATGAGATGAAAGCACAAAACCCCAAAAATTGGGGTAAATATTCCTAAGAAAATTACTTGAAAACAAGCCCACCCTTGAGCACAAACTAAAACTGGCAGTCTGATGGGCACTGGATGGCTTTCCCTGGTCTGGCTCTGTACATGTTCCAGTTGTTCAGCACTAAGGAAGTCAGAAAAGACCAGCTTCAAACTCCTCATTTGAGCTCATCTTCCAAGATTAACTTAAATACAAAAAGGTCCACCCTGATGCTGTTTTCCTGAACACATGAGTATCTCCTAACAAAGATCAGTGAGAAATTGGTCCATATAGTTTCCCATGATTAATCATAATGAAAAACAGTAAACCAGAGTCAGTAAAAACTAACAAACAAACAAAAAGAGATAGGATATTAAACCTTCAAAGTATTTGTGAAGTTCCAAGTAGTGTGATGATCGAGTACCTGACTGCATATTATATACAATCCTCCATGGAAATGCCCATTCCATCTGTTCTAATGTTTTACTTTTCTTCCACAGGGATCCCACATACCCCAGCTTTGCCACCTCAGATCTGTACGACACTGATTCAGAATATCCAAAAAATTCAAGTGTTCCAGCTGTCACAGAAAAGAACTGGGGCCAGCTGAATGTCAGGATGCAAGTAGTTACTGTTATATTACTACTTCTTCTTTGTAATGCATCTGACTGTAGGAGGACAAGGAATAGGAGTCTGAGAAACAATGAAAGGGAAAACATCTTAAGGAGATCATCTAGCACTGTTAAGCGCAATGCCCGAGACCTAACATGTGATATTTACACTTATCTTCATGAGAAATACTTAGACTGTCAGGAAAGAAAATTGGTTTTTGTGGCACCTGATTGGCCAGAGGATATAAAACACATGCTGCTAGCAAGAAACAGAATTCGTAAATTAAAGAATAATATGTTTTCTAAGTATAAAGTGCTGAAAAGTCTGGATTTACAACAAAATGACATAACAAAAATTGAGAGCGAGGCTTTTTATGGTTTGGATAAACTTACCACACTCTTACTTCAGCATAACCAAATTAAGATTTTATCTGAGGAGATTTTTATTTATACACCCAGTCTAAACTACCTACGTCTCTATGACAATCCCTGGCATTGCAACTGTGAACTAGAAACTCTTGTTACAATGCTACAGGTTCCAACAAACAGGAATTTGGGAAATTATGCCAAATGTGTGCACCCAATAGAACTGAAAAATCAGAAGTTAAAGCAGGTAAAAGCAGATCAGCTGTGTAGTGAAGAGGACAGGCAGGATCCCAGAAACATAAAACGGGAGAAACCTGAACCTGCCAAACCAGAATTTGATTCCTCCTTATGCCACATGTATGTGTTTCCTGTGACAACATTGAACTGCAGAAGAAAAGGTTTGTATCTGTCATTATAACTGAATGAATGATTTTAATGTACTATTTATTTAACCCTTTCTACATTTATTCGCACATTATTTACTGCAAATGAACTTGGTATAGTACTCGCTTTACTTAAATTGTTTATTGTTTTTCTCTTGTAACTATCAGCAATATGTAGGAATTCTTCCTTCATTTTCCCTCTGCTCTGCAGCCCAAATTCCACAGAAATTCCTTAGTGCTGTAATGTATATAATAGAAATCAACAGGAATAAAACTAAGCATATTACTTAAGTTACTAGTCTGATTGTGCAACTATAAACACACTAATCAGTCAAATTACAGCTCTGCTGAAACTGTTGAACTGATACAGACAAGCAGAGTGTCTTTTCTTCCTTTCATTGTACAAACACAAAGATAACAATAACAGAAGTGAGCTGTGAAGCAGAACTGGAGCAGCCAGCTGTGTTTTCAATGCCCAGAGGAACCCGATTAAAAAGGAAAGGCTTTGCATCCTCACATTTGCTGCACAAGATTTCTTCTGCTAAGGGAAGAAATTGTATGTTTTTGTTCATAAAGAAATACCTCCTCTGTGTTCTTCTTCCCAGCACCCAGCAAACAATTCAAAGTTGAAGGGACTTCAAGAAATGTTTTTCAGACACTTGGATCCATTCCATCTCTAAATCTTTCTCAGGCCCCTAAAAGTCACAGTTAAGCCCTAAGGGTAAACCAGATGGGGTACATATCAACACAAAAATGCACATTTATTTGTCCTTTATATTTCCCATATTTTATCCCATGACAAAACAAAGCAAACAAAAAAACAATTCAGAGGAGAATAATTCTTTAACATAACAATACTGAAAGAAGAATCATTGCTTGAAGAAGCCAACATTGTGAGACCTTTCTCCCAGTTTTAGCAGAGCTCAGCCTGAATGTTTTATTCAGCTGAACTTCTATCTGCTTTAAGAGTAACTTAATTTTATGTAAAAACCTTACTCTTGCACCTTTACGCAAGAGAAAAGCTCAGAATTTAGTATAAGGAGATAATGTCTAAATAGCAAGGATTAATGAGTTCAGTATTTGATTACATTTATATACTATATATGTAGAATACATACAGATGTCTGTATATTGCCATAAAAATGGTCTGTATTCTTTACTTTTTTTTCACTCTGTAAGTTCTTTTCTTGTCCCTCTGGCTCAATTTTCTCTTTCTCTTACCATGCAGCTATTACATCTTTTAATTAATGATTTATGCTGATTTTATAATTATTTAATATTCACCTATCTTACCTTTCCTTGTAGATAAGATCTTCATTATTAGATTATAGATTATGTTCTTAATTATCGTTCATAGATCTTAATTATATCACTCTTACTATTCAGTAAACTGTTATTGAACAAAGCCCAGGCATAAATAATAATCCTAATATAAGGAAAGACTGACTTTACAGCTCTCCCCTCTTAGTGGTATCAAAGAGATGAGCTGAATATACCCAAAAAATTCTGGGGAAAAAAATTTTACTTTTTTCTCTAAGTTCATAGAAACATTCAATGTGATCTGATCTTCATGGGAGTTTCAAAGAGGTTTATGGTAGTTGAAAGCATGGTTTATTGCCTTTAATATTAATAATGGAGGAATAAAATTATTTCAACCTCTACACAAGAGTATTAAGGGGTACAGGGACTCCCTTCTTCAGGTCAAGAACTAAGTATGTCAATCCAGAACTTCCTGCATGCCTAGCATGGATGTACTGAGTATGTTTCAATACTTTTTTGGAAGTACTAGATCTACTGTGCATATGTTTGACAGCTGGATGCAGATACCCCATGGATATTTGTTATTTCTGAACATATGGCAATCTCTGATGAAAGCATTGTACTTACTGTCTTTGTATATGAATATTGTACAGCAGATGCACAATTTCACTGGAATTTTCATCAGAAAATCCAGGAAAAACACAAACATTTCTCTAAATCTGTATGGACAAGAATTCAGAATAGAAAAAAATAGTGCATCAGTTGCCAAACCAGTAAGATGACATGAAAATCTGCAATCCATTATTCCTATACAATGAAAAGAATGGAATGACAAGCACTCACTCTATCACTACTAAGTATGTCTAAAGAGGTATGACAACAGGTCAGGAGCTTTCAGTTTATGTCAGTGAGCTCACAAAAGAAACATCTTAAAAATACCTTTATCCAGGCGTATTTTCTCTTTTTTTAAAAAATAATTTGCTTATATCTCATCAGACTAGTGATATGCCAGACCTTGTGGTACTCCAGAATGAAATACTCTACGCCCTTGATTCTGTTTTACCAAAAAGAAAAAAAAAAGAAAAAAAAAAAGAAAAAAAAAAAAAGGCAAAAAAATAAGGAAGCAAAAGCAAAAAGCAATTTGTCTGCATTTCTACAAAGAAGTTGTATTTTCAAGGACAGTTGAAAAACAAATCTGCTTTCTAGTACTGCCAAACTCTCCAAGCCTCTAAATTCAAGCATTATTTGCATTCATTTGGTGATAAATAGGCCCTGAAACTTTGATATCTGCAGAAGCAGGAAGCAATCTAACCACAGCAGGCTGGAGTAGTTATAATATTTATGTATTTATAATACCAAAGCTCTGCTCATAATCAGATATAAGGCAGGAAGACTCTGGTATGTTGCTTTAGTCTCAAAAATACCTGATCCGTTAGATATCTTCAGCACTTCAGAAGTGCAGTGACCACACAGATCCAGCACAGATCCAGAAACTACTTGCTTTCATTCAAAGATGGTCAAACAAGAGACACTGCTCATTTTCTTGTTATGACAACGCAGGATTAGAACACTCATTGAGCAAATATAATAATCCTGGAGATTAGGTTTGTTAACATTACCCTGAGAGGGTTCAAACCACAGTCTACACTTCTCAAGCATGGGCCCTTACTACTGGAGTAGGAGCTGCTCCTTCTGGAGTTCTTTTGCATGGAACACTGTAAGGATATGGACGCCGACAACTGAGAGGCCCTCGGCTACTTTGGAAATGCCAGTGATAGGAGTAGGAGAGAGAAGTGGACAAAATGCCACTCTGCTGCCTGGGTGGTTTTTATATAGTTACTCTGGTTTCTTTTCTTTCAGCAATCAAGCCCTTCACACACATTTTTTACATGAGTATAGTATCTTTACTACTTACTCTATTCCTATGTGAATGCTCTAGTTCTACTAAAATAAAAACATAAACCACTGAGGTTTTACTATAAGCACTAATGAAAAGAACAATTTTCACATGAAGTGTAAATGTGCAAGTAAGGAAATGATGAAATTCAGAAGCTGAAAAAACATACTGGCACTAGTAGAGAGGATAAAAGGGAAAGCAACCAAGAAAAATGTTAGACTGACAATACTCTGTCTGTCATGCAACTGTAATACCTAGGCAGTAAGAATAATCTAAAGCTGATACAAGTTATGTCTTTTTCATTTTTTAAGATTTAAAGAAAGTTCCAGGTAACATACCTCCAGATATAGCTAAACTTGATTTGTCCAGCAACAAAATTAGACAGTTACGAGCCAAGGAGTTTGAAGATGTCAGTGAACTGAAGATATTAAATCTAAACAGTAATGGAATAGCATACATTGATCCTGGTAAGAATAATTTTACATACTCGTTAAAAATTATTTCTCCTTTGTTAAATACTGTCTCTATCAGATATAAACTGGGGGGGGGGGGGGCAAGCGGGAGGGAGGAAGGATTTAAAAATCTAGAAGTTGGTGCAAATTTTACCTTTTGTACCTTTCACTTCATAGAGTAAAGGTTTGCACTGAAATATATTCATCTTGAAAATCAATAGAGAAAGACACATTTCAGTTGCCCTTTTGTAATACTAAACTAACCAAGTGCACAAGATAATTCTGGAACCTGAAGGCTAACAGTTTTGCAAAATGCTAAGTAGTTCAATGATTTATTTGAAAATATCTTTGCCACACCTAAGAAAACATTACGTATAAGAAGGCTACTTTTCAATCATATAAAGTAACCTAAAAGACAAACCTAAAGGATTTAAACACTTTTTGGCTAAAAATTGCTACATGGAATTGCTTTTAAGTTACGTTTTATTCGAATTCAAGTTCCCTTGTAGGCAATTTGCTTACAGCTTATGTTCATTTGGATTTAATTGTGATAGAGATAAACGGGCGAGAGAAAGAGAGAAAAAATGTATCAAGCAAAAACGGCCTTATCTAGTACCATCTTGGCAATTAAACAGCACCAGAAAGTGTTACTGTCAGTAAAGTGGTACTTGTGAGGTTTAACATTACATAGTTGATTCATTTAAATTTTCTGCTATTAAATGAAACAGTATCCTTGCAAAAAGCACGAACTGCTCTCTGAAATGTAACTCACAAGCATTACTATGAAGCTCCATGTTTACTCCATTTCAAATCTTAAAACATTATTTTGAAGGTTCTATACATGCACAAAAATACCTATATACACACAAAAACCTCTGGCCCTGCACATTGTCTAATAAGTTTCCATATTTGTACTTCTGTATCATGACAATAACAATAGCATTCAATCAGCAAATCAGCAATTCATCCACCTCCACTGTCTCTATTCTACACTCAGGCAGACTCACAAAGTGTTTCATAGCTTTACCAGCAGTGAACACTCCTAATATTTCTCACTTCTGAAGGCATGTGCCATATTTTAAAATTCAGTGTTTGAGAAATCCTTTTATAGCCTTTAGCCAAAAAAAAAAAAAAAAAAAAACACAAAAAACCCCAGTATCTGTAAAGTTATAAAAATGTTTTTCCTCTTCTAGATATGCATATTTTTCCTGTCACAGATACTAATGTTTTTTTTCTAAGTTAACTTTATAAGGTACCAATAACTATTTTTCTACTGATTAGCTGCCTTTGCAGGCCTCAATAACTTAGAGGAGCTGGATCTATCAAACAACAGCTTGCAGAATTTGGAATATGGAGTACTGGAAGATCTTTACTTTTTGAAAATACTGTGGCTGAGAGAGAATCCTTGGAGATGTGATTACAATATACATTATCTTTTCTACTGGCTGAAGCATCATTACAACGTTCACTACAATGGCCTAGAATGCAAAATGCCCGAGGAATACAAAGGGTGGTCTGTTGGAAAATATGTTCGAAGTTATTATGAGGAATGCCCAAAAGACAAGCTTCCTGTATATCCAGAAACTTTTGATCTGGACAAAGATGATGAGGAATGGGAGCGACACAAAGAGCAAACAGTTCAGACAGTAAAGAAGCATGGTGTAATTGTCACCGTCATAGGTTAATAAGGGAACCCTTTCCCTTAGTAGATTTAAATATCTGATACTTTGAGAAGGAAAAACATGCTGTTTACATCTGTTCTAATTATTCTGTTGGTTTGTAGGACTATCTGCCTACAAAGATGTCTGTATATTGCCAATAACTACAGAATGACATTAGTTTGACAGCATCCGTCATCTAGTAATTGTTTTTGACAATTTGTTCTGGACACTCTTTTGAAATATTTTGGCAAATGTTTGAAACTATACAGTAAAAATCGATAGACACAAACATACATAATATGGTGGGGAGAAGCTGTCTTATGTATGAACACAGTTTATGTGTTCACACAGAAATAGCTGCAGGATTGTGACCAAGACCCACTTTTCTTGAATGTATTGACAGTTCTTTGTATCTATCAGTTTCCTGAAATATTCCCAGAAAAAATTTCTAAGATTTTTATATTGACTTCCTGTTGTTTTATTGTAGACCAAAAAACCAAACTTAAGACTAACCTAAAATACAATTCCAGAAAAAGAGGAATGGCAGTTGTTATACTAATTAGGATTCAAACACAGAAGGTGGGGTACACTTGCTGGTTTACCAGTGTTCTTCCTCAGTCCTGAATGAATAACTCAGCCTCTGCCTCTTCCATACCTGAGGTGTCTTGAAACAATAAGTAGCCAGGACATGGTTGGTTCCCAAGATCCAGCTCCCCATGCTCATAATTGTCTTTGAGGCAAACATAGCTGAAATCTTTCTAGGAAGAATTTTAGGTTGTTGTTTTTTCAATTTGACACAGATTACATGCCATCACTTCTAGGTGAAGAAGATCACATGAAGGATGCTGTGGTCTGCATCCAGCACATCAGTGCCCACCCAAACTGAAGGTAAGTGTGCTTTTGAAAGCTCAGAAGTGTGGGACATTCTCTAAGTTCACTCTTCTCTCAGCTGATTTGTAAAATGCACATTACATCACCTCCTTGTCAAACAACTATCTATGTGAATACACATTGATTAAAACCTGTGATCATTCTAACACCACAGTAACAGAGCAGTACAAGTGCCTCAGCTAAATAGATGAGATCTGTAAAGATAAAATTCCTTGCTACATAATATACTTATAATCACTAAGAAATGTGTACGTGCAGAGTAGAAATTCAGGGCAAAAATTTAAATTTCTCTTGACTATCATGGAAGAAGTGCTGGGAGACTCCATGGAGAAACTTTCCTCCTTTAAAGATCTGGAGACAATTATGGTGTTTGTGCATTCCTCTGGTGCTTTAGCCATGAGTCCCAAAGGTAGCTCATTTTGTTCTACAAGACAAAGCATTCAGTGCTTTAGTGCTAACATGAAATAAAAGAACAACATAAAGGAAAAATCAGGAGATGTTAAGGGTGGTAAGAATGCCAAAGAATCTCAAAGCAAACACAACCCATTATTATTTGTATTCCTTTATGTCCTTCATTGTTCAGATATGAATATATTTAATGGTGATTTGCTGACAAACTGGGTAATTTAGCTATTTCTTCCACAATATCCTTCAAAAACTTTATAGCAAAAACACAACAGTATCTGACTCATCCCTGTTCCTGGAAATATCTTAAGCATTATCTTCACTGTTAAAGGTTAATCCTGATAAGACAGAACAGAGAGGAAAATCCCATTTGCCAGTAACATTCACTAAATCGGGCATATTCTGGAAACTTAAAAGTGCTGAAAGTAAAAAAAAAAAGTCTGCCACAAATAGTAGCAAGTATTAAGTAACGTTGTCCTCCTCCTCTCAAATTCTGGAGAGTTATCTCAATACAGAACCACTGAGTATGATTGAAAAGGACAGGCAATGAAACCGCAGCAGAACATCTGTTATTGGCAGCACAGCCAATGGTGAAAATCTGAGTAGGAAAATATGCATTTATAGACCACGTTATGTTAATTTCTGCAAAGAGTCAGTGCTGGGAAAAAATACTAGCTTAAGGCAGGGTAAGTCTGGGTAGAAAAGACAATCCTGGAGAAGAATTTAAGACAAAAGAAAAATATAAGACAAAATCTGTGTGAGCTGTCTTTGATCTCTCAGGTCAGCAAAAAGTACCAGTTGAAAAATCAGTGGGATAAGACTGAGGACCACATGCAGTGGTCTAATTGCTCTTGTTCAAAGGCCCTGGGGATTCCAAAAGAGACACCACACCCCCACTGAGGATGCGATAGAACAATAATAATTGCAGAAATTGCAACTACAAACAATGTAAGAACACAACAATAGAAATAGGAGGTTGGGGCAAGGATAATATAGGTTAGCGTGCTCTCCTGACAGTGACTCATATTCTTTGAGAAAAGACTGTATGAGAAAAAGCATACAGGAGTTATGAAGGTAGTGCAGAAGGAGGCAGCAGAAGAAAAAATACAATAATATATCTGAAAAACATACATATCGGGGACATTACTAACAATTGAAAAAATTTCAGCATTACAGGGTTAATTGCTATTTCTCTGAGCTTCTCAAAAATGTACTGTAAAGTGCAACCTCCATCAAACACCACAGCCACAAAACACAATTTAATGTTGACATCTCTATGTTTCTGTACTGTTTAATCAAAAAGGTCCCAGAAGAGCTTCCATGTCTAAAAGAAAATCATGTGCCTTCATGGGCCTTCCTCTTCTTATATAAGCCCTTTAGGTCTCTTCTTTCGGTAACTTCTCTCTTGATTTCCCTTTTTTCTCTGTCCATTGCCAGGAAATAATTGCGTTATACAATTGCATGAGGACAATTGCCTTATCTTCCTGACATGCAGTGCATGTCCTAGGAGTGCTACCTTAAAGGTGCACTCCTAGCAGTGCCTCTCTCTCTACACAGCCACATGAAACACAGAAAAGATCATTTTGTGCCATGTTTTCCACAACAGAATACAGGAAAAATGGCTATGTGTGTCAATACTGGAAATAAAACACTTCAAAAGCTTCTGAGGAAATTTTAGCTCCTGCACTATGAATACTAATGGCAGCATTTAAAGGCAGTTCCCGGTCACACGTGGAAGACAAATGATTCTCCATGATCAATGAGTAGGTGGAGGAATACCACAAACAGCTGAGCCGCAACCCATGCATCTCATACACTCATAGTCCCTGGCACAGTAAGACACTGATTTGCCAAAGACAGTCTGAGCTGGAATCATATTAACATTCACATGCAGATATTAGACAAAGACTACTATTTAATGAATGCACCACAGGCCAAAGTAAAGAGTACACAAACCCAATTTTTTAAAATTGCAGATAATTAATTTATCAAAGAAAACCCCACAAACATGTTTAGTCAGATGAACAGACCTAACCCACAGTTAAAATAATTGCTTTTTTAACATTAACAATAAAGGCATGTTGCCAAAACCTATGTAATCTTGGATTCATTTGGAAAGATGAGGTCAGAGCTGTAGCTCGGATAATTTCAAATGAAAAGGTAGCCTATAATTGAACAGACAGTTCAACTCAGTTTGTTAGCAGAAAAAATGTCAAAGGAAAAGAATCTCAACATGATTTTCAATCTCTAAAAGAAAATAGATAGCTTTGCGGCAACATTAAACCATCCAGAAGAACTTAAAAAGAACGACACAAGTAGGCAATATAATAAATATAGCTAGCCAATGAGTTTCAACAAAAAAACATATGCAGTTAATCTAAATATCAATAGCATACTGATTGAAATGCATTTCATGCTTAAAAAACCTATTGTGTATCTTCAAAGTCAGAAGAAACAGGTTTAAAATCAATGTTTTCCAAAAGTCCCTGTAGACTGTCATATATGATTCATCACAACTAGTTTAAAATAGCCCTCAGTAGATGTAAATAGACAAAATGCTTGATTTTGAGCCTGCAGAAAACATTAATTATCTACAAAAATGGAAAATGCAACATTTGTAGAGACAAGAATTGAATCTAATAAGATAAATGAAAATGGATGGCAATCAACATACTGATGCTCCAACACTAGATATGAATCAGTTAAACAATGTGACAGTGAAAGCTGCTTGTATACAAGATATAATTCTATCACAACTGTTCTTTACTTTTTTTTTAGCTCTAGACACAAGAAACCTTACAACGATTTTTGTTTTGTACCCAAATACATAAGAAAAACAGTTATAGAAGGATTTAATGTTTTTAAGTACAATACCCATAAAGGAGGTGATATGGCTGTGTATAGTTTATTTTGCCTTGCTTTCTTTATTAGCTCCCAAAATTCATGATGATACTGGATTTAAATTCTGTCACTAAACAATCTGCATGCTGGTATCATTGAGAATGTTATTTTATCTTGTGATATAAAAGGCAAAACCATGACCAAAATACTTTTTATTCTTAGCCAGTTTTTCTTTTTCATCACCAATCTAGAGACAAAATTGTTCTCACCCATAACTACAGTCATTTTCTAAAGCAAATGAAATCACTCTACTTGCTATAGGCTGCATCAACAATTTCAATAATGTATTATCTAATTAAATAATAAATGCGTTATCGTCTCAAAACATTAAACCCCACTTTTTTATTTTGAAAATAAAAACATTTTCCTTTTCTTTTTTATCATTTGCATTCAGTTAAAGTGTAGGCTAGAAAAGAGTCAATCAGTAACATTCTCCTGCTTCAGAAATACTGTGCCAGGAATCAAAAAATGTTTGGGATCTTGCCTAGTTTTTCTTCTCATGAAAACACTTCCAAGATGTTTTCAGACTCTTCATGATAAAATAAATGAGTAACAGTTGGGATGCAGGTGATTCCTAACAAATCAAGCACATTTTCACACTACGACTAAACCTCTCACACTGATCATAAAGGCTTTTAGTTTTCCTGCCCACTTCTCTGCTTAGTGGAGCATACAACCATATTGAGAAAAATATTACTGACCTGAAACTATTGCAAAATGCTGTCACAAAGAGAATTAACCTCCAAACCCTCAGTCACATGTACTTACATGCACAGAATCAGGAAGAACTAAGATGCTTTTTTACATCTAGATGGATTTTGATTTGAATAGAATCAAGTACTGAACAGCTCATTAATCTTGGACTTTGTTGTTGTTGTTGTTGTTTTTTGGTATGGGTTTTGTTTGTTTGTTTGTTTTTTACTGTGAGTGAGCCTCTTGTTGGAGGCCAGTAACTAACAGTATAGCCAGGGGTCAATACTGGGGCAAGTCCTGCTTAACATCTTCATTAATGACCTGGACAATGAGACAGAGTGTACTCTCAGCAAGTGTGCAGATGACACCAAACTGGGAGCAGTGTCTGATAGACCAGAGGATCATGCTGCCATCCAGAGGGACCTTGACAGGCTGGAGAAAGGGGCTGACAGGAACCCCATGTAGTTCAAGAAGTGCAAAATCTGGCATCTGGGAAGGGACAACTCAAAGCACTGGAACACTTTGGGGGCAGCCCAGCTTGAAAACAGGCTGTCAGAACAGGACCTGGAGGTCCTGCTAAACACCAGGTTGAACCTGAGCCTGTGATGTGCCCTTGCCAAAAGAAGATGGGTGGTATCCTGGGCTGCATTAGGAGTGCTGCCAAGAGATCCAGAGAGGTGATTTTTCCATTCAGCACAAGTGAGGCCATACCTGGAGTACTGTGTGCAGTTCTGGGCTTCCCAGTACATGTGAGACATGGACACCCTGGAGAGAGTCCAACAATGGCCAAAAAGATGGCTAAGGAATGGGAGCATAATCCCTATTAGTAAGGCTGAGACCTCCAACTGTTCATTTGGAGAAGGCCCAGGGGGCTCCTAGCAAGGTAGCATTTACTGATACCTTAAAGCTAGACCAGTGAAAAGAACAGCAATCTCAAAGATTCAAACATAACAAACATGGATGTCACTTCTGCATAATATTTTCTACATGTTTACATGCTAAAATGTCGCATATCCATAACCATTTGCAGTACTGAATTGCACCATCACATGCTGAAATATCTGATATGCAACACTTAAATCTGCAATTCTAAGTATGAAGAAAAAAACAGAAAGGAACACAGTTAAATATCCTTCATCACTTTTCCTAAAGCAACTTTTATATGAGTGAAACTTCACGCTTGTAATGTAATTACTTTTATAACTGCACAATAATACACTAATGGCAGCAGTTTAAACTTGATATGGTAATTGGCTGATAGCAAAAATAAAAAAAAAACACTTTATAATTTTATCCCATATCCTGCCACTGAAGAGAATTTTTTCTTAAACATTTCCAAAGAACTTTGCATTTAAGATATGTAAGTTAATAGTAAGTTATCAGCGTGAAAACACAGCAAAGATGCCACTGTGGGTTACAGAAGGGTATTTCCATATTAGCTACACAACTCCCCACAGACTATAAATTCATTCAATAGAAATGGAAAAATCAGTAGGAAAACTACTAATAATGTGTCTTTTCCCACTAGCATTTAACTGCCTTGGTAATACAATTCAGGTCCTCAAAGTATGTTCAACAAGCTATCTCTGTTCACTTCTTCCAGGTTTTCTGGCTTTATGTTCTTATAATAGAATTTTTGGAACTTGCTATAGCCACTTGCTACAGCCACTTGCTACAGCTCATTTTAAAGATTTTTAGCTGATTCAGAATGCAGTTGGGGTTTACAAAGATTTTTTAAGGTATAGAAATGTGTAGGCCTTTTTGATAGCAAATCTTGTTCATCTCTTCAAAGACCTGCATCCATGATAAATATAGTTGGATCCATCATGGGCTTCTGTAACCAAAAGTCTGTTTAATTTGGACATGTGGATGACTTCCTTAACTCCAAAACTCCACCTAATTTAAAACTCAGTATCAAGACCACAGAAGCCACCTTTAAAACACAGCAATAATTTTCTGCCAATAACTCAATATCAGGGTACTGTGGTACCACTGACCTTTTTCAGGAAACTGTAATTTACAAAGCAAATGGTTTACATCTGGCCCTGAGGACAGATCTTGTCCAGCCATAAGTAAAAACTCACAAATTTTTTTGGCACAGGAGCAGAACAAAAAGCTGCAATAAATGAGAGTGTGCTAATGATTGTATTTACTAAATACCCTATAATTTTGAAATGATCCATCACCAAACATCATCTACAGTGCCAGAGAAAATAAAGGCCACTAATCATAAGTTCCAGAACTTGGAAAAGTCCAGGCATGCTTTATTTTCCACAGTCTGTGAATGCTCAGAGCAAACACATATTTGGCCTGGAGGAGACAACACCCAATAATGATTTCCTGTTGAAGGAGGCTGTATCTACATCCTGGATCCACAAAAAAGAGAGCATGAGGATTCACAGAGGGACAAAGGAGGAGGGAAAGAGCTCTGCCTTTCTGCAGCAAATGGTCAGGCACTCAGCCAGAGCAAACCTCTGCTCTGTCTTCTAAAGAGAAGAGCCCTTCTTGCATTTCCCATACTGAACAAAATAGTGACAGCTCAAGAAAAAGAAACCACACAGCTGACAACCACACAGATTTGCAATTCTCTCTGGATCAAGGGAGATGCAATCTTTTAAATAAAAAATGGAAGCATTTCAGTAAGCTTTCTGCTTTTCTGTAAAAATTTTTGTTCCCTCTGCACTTTACACATAAATAAAGCCATTATTTTGCAGCTTGTCCCAAAGTTCCACAGCCCTAGCCCCCAGCACACGTCCCAGGACATGCTGAATTAGACCAGAAATGTGTGTTTAGGTGACTCAGTTGACCCAAAATGTCTACAAAAGTGTACACAATAAAAATGTACACAATTAAAAAATGACTCAGTTATATGCATTCTAACCTAATCATAGAAGTCAAACCAATCAGTGGAACTGCTATTAAGAATAGACTGAATTTGAGACTATTATTCCCTGAGAACGCCCTGATACATTCCAGAAACAGAAAATCTTTAGCCAGCCCAATCTAGTCAGACTAAAATTTTAACTATTTTAAGATACTCGTTTGTCTTGTATCTTTCTTAATTTGATTTTCACACCATCCTCACCTCTCATCATGCATTCCATCTAATCAAAGCTAAGACTTTAAGTCTGTGATCCGTCCTGTTTTAACCCTATCACTGCACTCTTCACCTCTCAGAAAAGCATCCCAACTCTTTCCACCCTTATTTCTGACACACACTCCATTTCCCTAACACCTCCCAACCAGCATCACTGCTCAGTCTTGGGAGAAGAGGACCAGCACCATCTGTCCTAGCACAGAACACAGGGACCTGTCTCTCCGGGCACTCATGGCATCAAATTGTCACAGCCCAAGCTGTGGATGGCATCCTGCAAAAAGACAGCTAGATAAATTGTTGGACCAAGAACATTTAATTTACACAGCATAACTTTAGATTATATATTATGTATTTTTTTTCTTATGCAGACCAGCTACCTAGACTTACATGTGTTTTTTTCCTTGTTGGTCTGCACCCACATGTTCCACTTCTGTATAATAACTTTTAATATTTAGATACTATAATGGACTTATTGTAGAGCCATCTTCCACTGGCTTTTTTTCTCATTCCTTTCCAGCATATTATATTTTATCCATCCTCTGAACTGTAAAACAGAATGAGTAATTTATTACAGTTTCTGACCTGAAGTAAAATCCACAACACTCTACAATTTGCTGTAAAATTCAAAGCAGTCAAGCTCAACAATATAAATCTCTAGACAGAACTGATGTTTATTATTTATAATTTAAACAAAATACACATTGATGATATTTTTCAGTAGCAATTCATTCACACATTTTAATAAAATTGCTACTTGTTTGTAATTTTCTGAAGTATGGAGCAATAAAAATTTGCTTGCTTCCATTGCCATAAAGTCCTGTTACTGTCATATGTACTTCACTAAAGTACAGATCTGTATTTATGGGAGAACATTTGAGTGTTAATAGAAAATAATTTAAAAGTGCTACATACATGCATTTACTTAAATGCTATTCATATTTGCTTGGCAATACAAAAAACCCCAATGTAACAGAATGCAAATTCAATTTATATCTTACCAATTTTAACCTTTGGTAGAAGTCCCATTTTCCTTCCAGGCTAGGCAATAAGAAATAATTAGATTCAGAACAAAAATGTATTTCAAATGAGTCATGTATCACTGATATATTAAAATTCAGTATCTCTCTGTGTCTGACTTGCTGAATGAATTAGACTTTCCATGGCTACATTCATTTGCCAAAACCTCCCTCATTTCATAATAATAAAAAAAAATCATATTCTTGGGAGAGATTATAAATGGAACATGTTCTGTTCCAGTCCAATGTTTGTGACAATTAACAAAACTCTAGGCTGAGACAATATTAGAAAGGCTGCACTGAAGGAAAAATGAATAATATTCCATGTCCCTATTGTACAAGACAATAAGATTTTTAAAAAAGGTGGTGGGTTTGGGTTTTTTGTTTTTTGTTTTTTTGTTTTTTTTCAAGAAGGGCTACTGTATTAGGAAAATATTTGTAGTAGAAAGGATTATGAAGTACAGGAATATACTGCCTGCTGAGATTGGTGTGTCTCCAACACCTGTGATATTTAAAATGACTAAAAACACCCTGGACAAATCTGCACCAAGGTTAACCACAGCACAGCTTGAAAACATTCACCTCCCTGCCAATTCTGTCGTTCTGTGGCTCTTAGTAAGGATTTACATGAGTGTTCCTAGCATTATACCTTATATAATAAGCACTGTATGCTTTTCAAAACAAAATAACTCACCTTACCTAATTCTAAATGGAGGATCATCACATTTTGTACACATAACAAAGAAGTCAGTGGATGTGTTTATTTATTGTGATTGTCATATTTTAAAACATATCTAGGTATTATCACTTTTCAAAGTTTTTTGTTCCCACTTTTCAAAGGAAAATTTAGATTACATAAAGCATGATCTCCCTAATCCCAAGCACAGAAAACCAAAGAGCATAAGAAAACACAGATTGTTTACTTTCAGATCTAAATGGAAATTGTCCTTTTTTATCTGGGTATACCACCATATATCTCACAAACAGAGGTGACTGAAATACAGAAGTGTCAGGTTTGGAACAGGAGTAAAGTCAGAACTGATGAGTTTTAACACAGAATAACATTAGAGAAAATTAATACCAAATCTAAGTTTGCAATCTCTCTTTATGTTGTTGTGTTAAAATAAAAACTTTTTTCCTCACAAAAAAGAACAACATGAACGCTTTGGTAAAATATTTCTCCTATGAAGTTCCTGAAGTGTGTGTAAAACACTTATAATTACCCAAAATAAAGCTTCATTAAGTTTCTGCTGTAAAAGTCACACAATTTTTTTTGCATGCAATTTTTTAGCCATCTAGAAAATAATTTATGGCAGTACACAAAGTAGTGCTGTTTTATGAATAGTTTTGAGTCACATAAAAAAATTAAATCTTGTCTTTTCCATGTAGATGCAAATTAAAGGATCTAATTTGAAGTGATGAACATTCAAGTATAATTTTCTGTGTATTGTTAGAAGTACTTCACTACCAAATGACACTACTGTTTTTACACAGAGAAGTTGAAGAAAAAGTTAAATTAGCATAAAAGCCAGAACAAATTTCTGTGCTTGAAGGAAAGCTCAATAACTGAAATTCAGGCTTTCATCCCTCATGTCCACTCTTCCATTGATCAGCTGTATTCAGCTATTTAACATACTAAATATTTGAGTTACTCTTTGCTAAAATTGTTTCATGACCCATTGTTATGTCAGCCATTTACCATATGATTCTAACTGGTATTTTAATAAACCTGTCTGAATTTCTATAAAACCAAAACTGTGTAAGACTATGGGCTAAAGATATCACTTTAAAGGAAATATGATTCTTTGAAAGTACAAAAAGCAATGGGCCTCAGAAAATACTGGGATTTATCTCATGTATTGCTCTTACTCCTAAGAAAATCTATGAGAGGATTTGAGTGCAACAAGTTTGTTTTTGTGTAAGTGTACTGTATAAAGAAAGCATTCCACTTTTGGACTGATGTGAATACTAACTGAATAGTCAGCAAAAGAGGAAACAGCTGAAATTTAATTGCTGTGAACTCAGGACAGATGTACTAACAGAAGACAAAATTGAGTACAGTTTTACAGAGATAATCAAGAGAAAAATCCAGCCACACTGCATGCCAACTTACTGACTCACTTGTTTAGTGAGTGGATCCAAAGATTAAGGATTTATTACTCACACCCCATTGAAAACTTCAGACAGAAAAACGCAGAGAATATTAAAGCAAGAAATATCACATTATTTTCTAAGATTCCAGTATAAACAAAACTAAATCCTTATTTTTTTTATCTCATGCTGTGCTGTCTTCATTTCACATGGTGAAAGAACACACAGAGAACAGAAAAAAAAAAAAGAGAAATACCTCACTTAAAGATGCAGTGCTTGAAAGACACATCCCTGGCTCATATAGGTAAATGTGCTGTGGACAGCAATTAAGTTAAAAGACTTAACATCATCTCAGTTTTGATTACCACAAAAGTAAGGGTTTAGTATATCAACTAAACAAAGAGGAGCATTAAGTGGAGGCTATATTCATTAAATATTCTGTAGACAAAAAAAAAAAAAAACCAACAAATAAGCAAAAACCCCAACCACCCCCAAACCCATGGATATAAAAATAAAATATATTCTATGTTTTTAGACATATTGTCTTACTGTTTTTGCAATATCATATGCCATCAATATTTGCAAAAAGCAATATTATCATTTAAGTTGCAGTCTACATAGAAGATGCAGTACCATTAGCATATTTTTAAAGTCCAAGTGCAATATTATAATAATATTATCACATAGCACACACACCCAGAGAATAATTCAGTATGTATCATAAGAAAGTATCTAATCCCTCTGCCATTATTTCTCTCAGCTTTTCTTCTAAAAATGTAAGTGGACCTTCTGGATGAGCAATAAATACAACACAGAGCAACACCTTCTAAAAGAAACTGCAAATTAATTCCTTGTATTTACAGCAAAGTACCATCTAGTTATGAAGCTGTTAAAATAAACAACAGTTTACCAGAATCTTTTAAAGTACTGCAAAATAGAGGCATTTCTTTTTACCAGTTCCCTTTCATTCAATTTTAAAGGTAATATTGCATATATCAGCATAATTCCATTGGTAGTCTCCTATGTACTGATTTTAGAATAGTAAAATAAGTGGCATTTCTTCAGCAATTCCTACAAAGAATTTCATTGCTTTTAATGTGCATTAAAAAAATGTATATAAGATAGGATAATTTTATTTACTTAATAAGAAACAGAACCTAAAGCAAGTTTAATACTATGAGGTAAAGAGTATGTTGAATGGGCAAAAACTGATCCTGTAACCAACACTGAAAACAAAATGCAGGTAAAAAATATTTGCTTTTCAGGATTGTTTTATTATACAATTTTACATTATCTTTTAGTAACAATGCACAATAACTAATGAACCATTTTTTCTCATTTGTCCTTTGACTATCTTCAGCTAAAGGACATGGATCATTTACTTTTGGACTTTCAGCTCACATACAGCAAGAACATTCAAAGTATATTAATATATATGGGCAAATTGCAGTTATTTAAGTGAATATTTATTGCAAATTATAAACAAAAAGTTCTTGTGGCTGGTAAAAATGTCAAAACATGGCATGCAATACTACTTTCCTTTCAAGACATGGCCTCTTGCTGTTATTAAATTAATGTGGAGCTTGTGCTTGAATCCTTTTCAGAAAGCATGGTGGGAGTACAAAGGAAAACAGGAAGGCTCTAAATCAAGCCCATGCTGTGGACAAAGAGCAAAAGCCATGCATGGCACAAAGGCAAAAAAGGCAAGTTGCCTGTCAAGTTGCCCCTTGCCCTGCAGAGACAGAGAGCAGGGCAGGCAGGTAGAGGACAGGCCTTCCATGCTCTAATCAGTACCCTGCGTAGGGACAGAATCAGACAGTGATGTCACTTGGAAGGGATCTCTGAAGATAGCTGAACAAAAGTTGTTGGGATGCCCCATTATTGGAAATGTTCAGAGTCAGGCTGGATGGTATTTTGAGCAAGCTGATCAAGTGAAAGAAAGGTGTCCCTGCTCATGGCAGGGTGGTTGCGCTAAATGTTCTTTGAAAGTTCCTTCCAACCCAAATGTTCTGTGCTTCCAGGAATCTAAGTCAAGACCAATACGAAAAGGTGAAGACAAAATTAAAGGCCATTGTCTTCAGTTTAGACATCTGAATATTTGCAACACTAGTCAACACACCAATTCCAACCTTAGCACCTTTTCAATCCTCTTAACAGAAATGTAATTTGCAAGGTGTGGCTGACCGTTGACTATATTAAAAAAATATAAATGCATCACTTATCATTGGAACTCATGGCATGCAATATTTTAAATAATAAACAGCTAAATGGGTTTTGTCACAAATTTTCCTATGGGCAGATTCCCACAGCCTTTCTCAACACTGGTAAACTACTCCCTCTGCTGGATAAACCAGTATGTGACTGCCATATTTTATTTCAAGTATTGTTTGCCTTTCCCCCTACCCCTTTTTCAACGAAACTGACAAATTCTTCTCCTTTGGGTGTTCTGAAAGTTCCCCAACACAAGAAATCCAGTCTATCCAGGGATATACTGGAATGCAATGCCTCTGTTGAACATTTGAGAATATTAATTAAGGAAGGAATTGTAACACCTTGTCTTGCAATCCTCATTCAAGTACTCGCCGATAATGCTTGGGCTAGGTGTAAAACAGGAAACAATTGTGTCATTTATGCCAAACAATTAGGTTTGTACAAGTCTGGCTCTTTCTATTAGACTTCTACAAGTCTCTCAGCAATCTGGAAGAGTCCCTCACCAATGTCTTCAGCCTTTCTTCTCAATACCTCTTTAGCCATTTACCCTTCATGGCAAAATTAATTTGGGTCCCAGAGCAGAAAAATCTTAGGCCAGCTCTTCATCCATATTTACTACTAACATTGTAAGAATACAGCTACTAACTACAGTGAAGTTGTCACACACCAGAGTGTTTGCAGGATTACAGTTTTTGCATGACTTTTAATGAATACTGTTTAAAAGTAAATCTGGATGAGAACAGACAGAAATCAGACAGGAAGGAAATTCTCAGATCCAGCAGGGAATCCTAAATTATGTGGACAAGATTATTTGGACTTCAACTTGTTTGGATTATGTCCAAACCACAACCTCATCATAAAAAGACTTAAGTAAATTACCATTTTAGAACTCTATATCCTTAAATTTGAGACTATGTGTATAAATGTTCAAAGGTCTCAGCTTTGATGTTCCTTAATAAAAGGACCAGTATCATCTCATTTATCTTCACACCAAGCATCCTGTAACTTCACAAAGAAATTAAAATATAACAAAATTAAATAAGAAATATGGCTAGATATCAGCATGCAACAACCTCTAAGAAACAAGAAAAACATGGATAAAAATATCTTACAGAGGCTAATTTTTAACTGGTTCTTTTTGAAAGAGTTGTCCTTTAATCTTATCCTCAATTCTTTCATTTTTAGTCCAATAATTTCAGTGCTGCTATAATGTTGTTATAGCGCTATAATGTTATAACTTTTGCTTGGAAAGATATGAGCTGGTTTTTAAGTGCTGAATCAAGACAGACTGTATCATGCTGATACATCTTATAATTTGGGTTTTTGTGTTTAGAAAGCAAAGAATGACCTAGAGACAGACTCCCAGGAGAAGTACTCAACATGGCAGCACTGCTCTGTAATTATTGTAATTTGCTCAAGATTTCTTTATTAGTATTTCCATGGAAATCCTGGCTGTAATAGCTGATTGCAAATGGGGTCTATTTTGGCAGCTTAAATATATCAGGATATCTCTTAAACTTGCATTTGTGCATTGTGCCTTTTTTTGTTTGAAGGAAACTGAAAAACAGCTGCTGCAGATTTGGTAACAAGTAGAGGTGAACATGACAAACAGGGAGGAAAACATAGAAACACAGAGAATCACCTTGCAAATTCTAAGGGCAAACCTACCAACCCTGTTTCCCCCACAGTCCTTCACGCTGTGCCAGTTTTACTCTCTGACATTTTATAGAAGTATATTTACTGTAATATTTACTCTAATGTACTGTATTAACAAGAATGTCTAATCCACCAGCATATCTGAAGCATAATCAGTGTCATCTTTACCACCGAGAGGTGGTTAGAAAACATGGATTGCATCCACTCATGAGGAAGGAATTACCTGGCTGGAATCTAGAGGTTCTTCTGTAATTAACACAGAAGTTAAACGCAACAGGGAACGTGCCAATGCAGTTCACCGGGCTCGTCTCCATCTAAATCCTCGTTTTAACATAGATTATAAAGCAGAATTGCTTTGTTCCATCTTGTTACTGTTCCTGAAGTTTTCATAAATCATTTGAAGCATGCCAACGACAAAACGAGCAGACCAAAATCGTGCCCCAGGGAGAGAGCAGTGGGAGGGATGTGAGATGCCCCCGCCAGCGCTGAGGGGCGCAACGAGCCGGGACCGGGGCTCTGCTGAGGGGGACCCTTCGTGGGGAAGGGCGGCGGGTGCTTCCTGACACAGATGTTACCCGGGGAGTTTGTGGTCCCACCGGCTCCAGCGGGACCAGGCTGCCGACCGCCTGGACACCCAGGGGGCGGCGGAGACGGCGATCCCCACTTTGGGGATGATGTGCCCCCGCCAGGGGCTGCCATGGCGCAGGACCGGCCTTCCCGAGCGGGCAGCCTGTGTCGGAACGCGCTGTGGGACCAGGCCGGCCCGGAGCGCGGGTGATTCCTTCCTGTAGAATAGAAACTGCAGCGCATCGTGGTCACGCAGCGGCGGAGCCTCTCCCGCGCCCCGCACACGGAGCTGCGGGCTCGGCATCCCTGCGGCACCTCAGGCGCAGCCCCCGCGCCCGGGGCCCGAGGGAAGGGCAGAGCCGCCGCCGAGCCGCGCCGGATGGGGCGGTGGCTTCCGCGGGCCACGCAGCCGCGGCCGGGGCGATGTGGGAGCCGCGGGGCGCGGCGGTGAGGGCGGCGGCGGTGGCCCTGCTGCTCGGGGCCGGCGCTTGCTACTGCCTGTGGCGGCTGGCGGCGGGCGGGAAGCGGGGGCGGCGAGCAGCGGCCGTGCAGGGCCCGCCGGCAGGTGAGGGCCGGGGCAGGGCAGGGCGGGCCTCGCTCCTCCGGTGTGCGGCGGGGCCGGGGCAGGCTCCGCGGGGCCCGGGGCGTTCCCAGCCCGCGGCCCTGCAGCGTGGTTCGGGGCACGCAGGTGGCTCTGCGCCCTGACAGAGGCGGTGCCACTGTCCCGAGTCCCGGCCCTCCATGGCCTTGTGGCAATCTGGGGCACTCTGGAGTGTGGTTTATTTTTAGAAAAGCCTATTTTTTTTTAATTTATTTGTCTCCCAAAGCGTACGTCTGATCAGTGTTTACTTATGTTATTGCAGTTATTTGTGTTCCCCCTATAATTCAAAGCTAAGCGGAATGTGTTTAGATGAGGATGAAAAACTGTTTTGTTTTTGAAGTGAGCCCTTGAATCATCATAATTAACTTTGACTTTTTTTAATCTCGAAAGAATACTATGGTGTTTCCCTGGTCAAATGTTGGATGTAAAGCTGTGGAATTTAAAGCACTGTTAGCTTCTCAGAAGTCACCTCGAGTAAGCCATGACTAGTCCAGCAGTCACTGATCAGGTTTCATGGCGCTTCAGCTGGCTGAATAGTTCTGCCTCCAACCTGGCTGAAATGGCCTTTGATAACATTTGTTGCCCTTTTATAAAGGTCAGGTACTCCATGACATCATCCTGACTCAGAACCAGCCTTCCTCCTTGTTTTGAGTGATGCTATGATCAGCAGAGTTCCTAACATGACGGCTGTTACTTTGTCAAAGAACCTCAGTGTACCAGCAAAGTGTCATTATTATAATTTCTGGAAGTAGTAGTCTGTAAACTGGAGGTTTTGTTTCCTACAGTGCCCAGACAGATTTCCACATTTCATTTTGGGGATACAAAAAAAACCCCAAACCATGTTTGGTGAATATTCCTAATAATTTTGCAGAGGAAATTTGCTATTGGTTAACCAGGAAGTAATGCATCTCAACCTCTAATTGTGTGTTCCTTTTATGCTCCACCTTCAAAAGAGGTAATTAGAGGACTCAGGAAAAGGATGGAAATCTTAGTGTCATGAAACAGTCTTTTTACCATGACGTGATGATTTGGCACAACATTAGAACAGTATGTCCTACAACTAAGAGCTAAATTTCAGCTTTGTAAAAAACATTAAACAGCAACTAAGTGAAATGTCTCAAACTTAGTATCAAGTATTTAATTTCTAAATGTTGACAGACAGCAGTCCTCCAGTGTCAACCCATACCTTGGATGTGGATGCTCTACAGAAACTTATTCATTTGCTCCAGGCCACAGATGATCCATTAATTCAAGAGCAAGCTTTAATCACTCTCAGCAACAGTGCTGCCTTCTCTGTAAATCAAGTGAGTATTGTTCTGTAGAAACAACAGTGTCCAATGCCAGCCAGTCTGGCAGAGGAGAGCTGCTGTTTTGCTAAAAAGTGACACAGGACTGAAAGCTAGGACAGATTGTGCTCTAAAATCCATTTAATGTTTTGCCTTAATTTCTGCAGGCCCAAATAATATAACTTGCCATCTTCACAGAATTTATCAAATTATAATGTTTGGACCACCTAAAGTCCATACAAAGTCTTGTACTTCAAAAGTGTTGTAAATATATCTTTTGTTGCTTACAATTATGCAATGTTAATGAAAGGGTTGAATACTAGGTTAAATACTTTCTGGTTCAGATCTAAAGTTTAGTGAGATAAACTATATTTTTCATCCCTCACAAAGTTGTGTGCTGTTTGCACATTAGCAATTTTACAACTATTGAGCCATCTCCAAATCATAGAGTGCAGAAAAACTTTGAGCTGGACGCCAATGTTCATGCCTTTTTAACAGTTTAACCTCCGAGGTCCCAGCCTTTTTGCTACTTATGGTTGCCATCTATTCTGGCTTCTCAAAATGCCTTTCTTAATATAAATATTTTAGAATGCAACTGGAGCATAAAGCTCATTGGTCCATTTAATTAATTTTTTTAGAGCAGTATTTTTTTAAAAAAGACAGTTACAGTCTAAGTGAGAAAGATTAAAACAGTAATAAAAACAAGTGTAATGGAAAAAGTTTCAGAACCTCTAATAATATGAAGCTACATCTTGAAATTATGTCCTGTTCAGGCAGGACTTTTAGGTACTGCAGTCTGGCTCAGTTGTTCAATTAACTCATTATCAAGTAATTTCCTTTTATTCTTTATAATGTAAAAAGCTTTAAGCATGCTTTGCAGACCAGATTTTAAAAGCAAAGGTGACGTGCTATTGTCAAATAACAGCAACTAATAGTTTTGTTCCTAAGCAGGACCCTTCTTAGTTTCAGTAAAGCAATAAAGCAATTATCTGCTAACACTGTTTAAACAGAGCAGTCAGTTCTGGAATTCTTCATTCACATACTTCATTTTTGTCAATATGGAGAGGTTGAGGGAATGCTTCAGCATTTAAATTGAATTTTTTAAAATCCCATTTAATGTCTTTTATATTTCAGGATATAATCCGAAATTTGGATGGTCTTTCTGTTATTGGAGGGATGCTCTCCAACTGCGTGCCCAAAGTTAAAGAAAAAGCACTAAATGCACTTAATAATTTGAGTATGAATATTAAAAATCAGGAAGAGATACAGGTAAGATTCTTAATGGGAAAAACCAAAGTAACCAAGGCAAAGAGATAGTATAGGTCCTTCAGCATATTTGTTAAATACAAGTCAGGATGCCAAAATGCTTTGATGATAGACATACAAGGCAGCAGATCTGGATGACTGCAAGGATAACTTGAAATGCATTGCTTCACTGGCATCTACTTTTAAAATAAAAAACAGGAACCTTTGCAGTTTGTGTTCAGCTTTCACAAACTACTATTAAAGAGAGATTGTGCTGCTAAGATTATAGCAAAATTATGTGAGGTAAGATGATTTCCAAACATGCCTAGAACATCACCAGTGGCTGTTTGACAGAATGGATTTTTCAGGTGATACTTTTATCTTAAAAGAAAAGTATGTAAATTATAACAAGTTCCACTGGTAAATACAGTACATGCTATGGATATGAAAGGACTAAAGATCAAGAAAAAAGAAATCTATCTTATTAATCAATAGATCAAGGTGTCCAGGTGGTAAGCTCAGACAGATTTGAAGATTTTTACTAGTTTGTTTCAGTAGCTTGATAAAAAGGTAGTGTGACTGCATGTGGTAGTTTGCAGCATCTTTAGCAATAGGCAGTTTTTATTAAGTAGTGCTTGTCAATATTTGTCTAGGGTATAAGTAGAAAATAACTCCTTTGGTAAGGGTAAATTATTTTTTTTTCCCCAGTTAGGACTCCAAGATTCATTGTACACTCTCATCCAGAAGAAAAATTGGTAAAAATAGTAGTTAATGTCAGTTGTCATTGCTGTTCCTACAGTGTGCTCCAGTAAATTCAGCACATGGTTGGGAGAAAGGATTTCATTTCAAAGCTTGTCCTTAGCTTCTTCTCAATATTTAAGATGTTAGTTATTTATAAGTGATTTTTTAAACAACTCCTTAAAGCAGCTGTGTCACTTCTGAGATGGAGGCAAAGCAATTTAAGTTTTCAGAACAAGCTATGTTTCAGGAAGATTAGTGAGCATAATGCTGTATGGTCTGCTTCTGTCATGCCACTAGAATGTTTGAAATATTCAAAACAAAAACATACTCGTTTCCAAGAACCTTCACCATTCAGGCAGCAATGTTCAGGAAATATTTATGTTACTGTAGCTAGGCCATTGTTACTATTTGTGACAGAAAATATGCTTTTATTAAAAACTATTCTCTCTTTATTTCCTCCCCACTTTCCCCAGGTATTTATTACACAAGTTTGTAGGACTGTTGAGTCAGCTCCCCTGAACTCTGATGTGCAGCTAGCTGGACTCAGACTGTTGACAAATATGTCTGTTACCAGTGACTACCACCAAAAGATGATAAACTCAATTCCATGCTTTCTTCATTTGCTTTCAGAAGGAACTGAAAGGACACAGGTACTGGGTAGTGTTATTTTTACAAGCCATTTATTAAGCTGCTTTGCTTGCCTTGTTTCTTAACGTTTTGGTAAAATGGTTTAGACTGTGCTAAGAAAAACCAAACATTCATTAATGATAACAGATTTTATGCACTAAAATATGGATCTGTATTAGTTTCACAGTATAAATTCAAAAACAGGGGAGGGAAGGGAATCTTGGTAGTGGAACCATCAGGCTGCAGCTCTACCAAAGCAGTGCAGGGTGCACTGTGATTGCCCTGTGCCTTTACCATAGCAACTCCAGAATTCCCTTCTGCATTAAACATTGCTGCTGCATCACAGAGCAAGGAGAACCTGCATGGGAAAGGCTTCACTGATGCGTGAATCTCTGTAGGGAAACATGCCAAGCAGTGATCCTACGTTATGGACTTTAGTTCCGTTATGCTCATGACACCTCTGGCAACCTTAGTAACTGCAAGTGGAAATCGTGCTTACTTGTGACTTGCAATACTGAAATGAGCTTCAGATAGGGACCAAACTCAGCTTTAATTCAAGATGTTGTGGTACCATCAGTGTATGTGGCTGCTCTATCAGATCAAAACGAGTTTTCCAAAAAAATCATTTCCACTAAATAAAACCTACCTATTGTACTTCAGTACAGGAAGTAATATGGCCTTTTCCTAGTGTTTAAAGACTAGCATCACAAGGTCCAAGAAAGCACAAAGGTGTATTTGTATATGCTTTGGATTATTTTAAATTCAATACTTAACCATCTTCTTTGTATTTTAAACATATTCTGCATTTGGCCTAGGATTCGTTATGGGTCTTGCCTTATTTTGATGTTTAAGTCAATCTTAATTTGCTTCTAACATATCTATATCTTGGTTTTCCCTATAGCAAAATACTCAAGATATTGGTTAACCTATTTTGCCTTTTCCTCCCCAAGTCAACTTTGATATTATTGATACCCATTACAGCTTTACTTACTGTTTTGGAGCTTTTAATGAACTTGAACATTCCTCACTTCAGATTCAAGTTTTGAAAGTACTTGTGAACTTATCTGCAAACCCAGCCATGACAAGACATCTTCTCAGAGCTGAAGTAAGGTTCTTGCTGCTTCATTTTATTTTTAGCATATATACATGTGTACCAGTTTAGATATTGCATGCACTAGAAGAATTTTAATGTATTAGAAATATACATGCAATTCTAGAATAAACTCTGGACACTGCTTTGTTAAAATCAGTAGCTAAGTGCACATTCTTTCACGGGTGGGCTTTATTCCAGAGGGTAGTGTAATACAGATACTGTACTTAGAGAGGGAGAGGCACAGGGCCTGTGCCCTTGGAGACAGTTGGTTGTACTTCCTGTGTACCATTCCAAATAATCAATGATAACTTGCAGAAGCCTGTTCTAACCTTCCCTTTCCACAAAAGGGATAATACCATGAACTCCAGTTTGTATTATTACATTTGAACCCAAAACTTCACTTCCAGACACACAGTCAGTATATGGATTAAAAAATAGAACCAGTACTGTAAGTGATCCTTCTCAACTGCTGTTTCTATAGCCAATGTACTGGACCAAACCCAACCAAATTCCACTGGAATCCCCACCCCTTTATTCAAATATAGCCATAAAACTGTTGCCTCTAAGTGCTCTAAGTGAACTTTCCCTGTGCATTTACTTATTTCTTCATGGAGAAATTTGTGTGACATTTGCTGTGTTGGCCTTGGCACACAAAGTGTTTCCTTCAGTTTCAATTCCTCACAGACAAAGCGAGGGGCTGGAATTGCTGCATCCTCATCCCCCTCCCCAAAGTAACTTTCTTAAAATGTGCAATGGCTTTTATTTGTGAGCTATCTGCCATGAGCAAAGCTAGATAATGCTGTCTTTTCGTTACTCAGACGAGGTTAGTGTAGCTAAATATTCAATTCTCTGTTAAGTGCATCATTTTTCATTTATCAGATGTGCTGACAAAAACATTCAGGGCAAAATCAGCATGGCTGAGAAGGAAAGGAGACCCTCTCTTCCAAATGGGAATTTTTCAGACAGCCACATTTTGGAGATGGAAAACACAAAGCATTTATTAGCCCACTGATGCACGGGCCAGTCTTTTCTAGAGAGAAAATGTGCACACTGTGCAGGTTTCTGCCAGGAGTTCACAGTATACTGGGATTTCATACAATTTCTACTTTAGATGGTTGAGGTGCACATTCTTTTCCATTTTCTTAAGTTGGATTTAGTTACATGTACTTACTGCTGGTGATTAAGCATGGACTATTTCTTCAATATCCTAGGTGCCATCATTGGTGTTACTTTTTGACAGCTGTGTAAACAGAGATGTTCTGGTTCGAGCCCTGGTGTTTGCAGCAAACTTGAAAAAGAACATGAATGATGAAGAAGGCACCACGACTGAGGAACACAGTGAAGACTCAATTTTCTTCACACTCTGCAGGGACTCTGCCCCATTCGCTCAGAGACTGGCATCTTTGCTGCATCACCCTGACACAGAAGTGAAAGAACAAGTTGTGAGAATATTAACACAATAGTGTTGTTTTTTTAAAACAGACTGACCTGATGAAAATATCTAATCTTGGCAATGCTATGCTAAAAAAGCCTGCACCAAGTAAACAATACAACAATGATGGAGAAAAAAAAGCCCTAAATACTATCATTTTAATAGGCACAAATTAGTTACTACAAAAGAGAATGCCATGTATTTAATACAGAGAGCATAACAGATATTTTTTACAAGCAAGAGAAAAGCTTAATTATTACTGATAAACCACTGCACAGTTGCTACATTTATGCAATGGGGGCAAACAGTTTAAAACATGAAAATACTTATATGTAAAATGAAATTTTAAATGGATGAGTGAAGTGAATGAAAATATCCTTTGCAATGTCAAAGACCTTTTTTTTACTTCAAGTATTTACAGTTGTTGAATATATACCTCATTAGAATTGTGCATTAAAGATTTAGCAATTGGAGATTAGGCATTTATATTTGATTAGTCTACCTATGAAAATGGTACAGCTGAATCTTACAAAATAATATTAAATAAAAACAATACCAAACTATCATTGGCTTCCTACAGAATAAGTATCTTCAATGAAAGCTGCATACTAAAGTCACCAAACCTAGGTTTTTTTTGTCATACCTGTATGGAATTTATTCTTAAACTCCATTTTTGTATGCTTAGTTTATCCACTCCATTTAGCCAAACTGCAGTGCAATTAACCACAACTGCAAAAAGTTTCTAGACTTGAACAAAAATTGAAATGATTTTATGTTGCTTTAAAATTGTCACTTTAGGAAAAGACATATTTTTAAAAAGTATTTTATTAGGAGTCAAGGATTATCTGCAAGTGCAATTCAGCGTTCTCATTCTTATTTAAAAAAAGTCTACAGGAGCAGTATCATACACATTTTTACAAAAGCTTCCAATTCTGTAGCAGTCCTTAGGCTTCCTTTCCTTGGATATCTTTACTCCTTTTTTTTTTTTTCTGCAACTGGAGCATCACTGGAATGAGTGCTTCTGCAGAATGAGCCCCCATAAAGTTTTAGTCAGCAACCCAGCATTAATTCAAAATGAAGTGGAATTCATACAAACATCACTGCAAAAGGACCTGAACAGAGTTTCATTGATGAACAGAAAACATAATGGAAAATACTTCTAAAACCAAACTGCTAAAAAACTTCCACTACAGACAAACTAAGAAAGGTGTCAGATGTAGAGGCTAGGAAAGTTTTCCACTTTGTTCAGTTTTGAAGAGAACTGTATCATCTAAACTGTTACCAAGTGCTTCATCTTTCTAATTTAGTTTACTCACTCTGCTCTTAAGAAAACATTACTATAATCTCATTCTGTAATGCAGTAGATACTTGTTTTCAGGAGGTCACTTTGCAAATAGCTAAAACTGCAAGAAAAATATGACCTTGAAACTGTGAGACACCCATGCCCTGATCAATACAGGGGTAAAGCTACACATATCTAATTTGTCCACGTAGGTAGTTTTAACTCACCAGGAACACAGTTAAGGCAGAAATAGAAGTTGGCATGATTCCCAGTCAGAAACTTGACAATTGCTGCATTGACAGTGAACTTCCTTTTTTCCTTCCCACTGCTCCTAAAACACTGCACAGTTTGTAATAAGCAAGTTACATTACAATCACTTAATGTTTTGCAACTTTTTGTAGATTTAATATTTTCTGCTGCTGAATTTGACTAAGAAAGGTAAAAACCAGGCCAGACACTAAGAATTTACATACCCTCCTTTCCTGACAAGACATTAGAACCAGTCTGTTCTAGATATAGCTGATACATGGTTTCTTAAGCTCAATAACAGAGATGTCTAGAAGTCTCTTTCCATGTTCTCCAACCTAAAAATAAGTTTTTCCAGTATCAACTTTTTGATAGAGTTGATCTCTTATCCATTGCTTTAACGGCTGACACAAACAAGTGACCTTTTCTAAAAATACATGAGAACTTGCTACAGTGTTGTCTCAGTTTTATTTTTCTGGTCTAGAAAGAACTATTTTTAAATGCTTTCTTCATAGAACAACGCTGTTGAGATGTCTGAAATCATGCAAGACTTTCCAATGTGCCTTTATGCAAAGATGTCTCATTTTTTATCACCTACCTCACACCTTTGGTGGAATCTTATCAGCACCAAGCAAAACGTAATGGTCACCATTCTAGGTACATATGTTGTGAATTAACAGATCCAAAACAAAACATGTCATTACTGACATTTAACTTCTGATCCACGTAACTCAGTAGATCTCTGCTCTGTGGCTGCTTAGCTAGGTGTTCTGTATTTTAGTTTCACTCTTTCTGAAGTACGTAATTTTACAGAATAACCTATTGATGATTATAAAAACAGGAAAAGAAAACAACCCACAACAAAACCAACCTTAATCTTAAACTTGCCCTTCAAAGTACTCAAAACTTCTTGCAGCTTGGTGTCCTCCACAAAATTACAAACAGGTAATATACATTGTATCACCCAAGTTGTGATTGAAGTTGTTGTGTAAATACAAGAGACTTCATCTGAAACACCCCCAACACTGAATAACAGGGTAATTTGAAACCAGTTTTGATAACTGTCTATAGTTAAAAGATTACCTCAGTTCTTCCTACCATGAAATCTCATTAACTGGTTTTAATTAGTTGCCAGAAGTTCATGCCTTTAAATAATGTCTTTTTTATATATATTTGTCTTTGTGGGATATGAAAATAAAATGTACAGCAAGAGCAAAAAAAAAAAAATCCCCAACCAACCCACATATCCCACAGACCAAAAGAAATTATAAACAAAACATGATTTGCCAATGAAATTATGAAGGAGAAAAACAACCCTTTTTATTGGCAACAATAGGCTTTAATTCTGTCAATTAGCAAGACAATTTGATACAGACACATTTGGCCAAGTCTTATAACACTGAACAATGTTGTAATCTCATTCAACTTTAAAATTATAGGGAAGCTATTAGAAAAATACCACAGCCCTTGCTTAACACTTTCTGCTGGGGGTGGGGGGGAAAAAGTACTTAGAAAAAGGCTGAGTTAATGCAAGGACAAGCAACATTAAGAGGTTTTTCCATTTCATGTGCTGCAATTGACACATTCAGACCTAACTTAAAAACAGACAAAACAATAAAAGTGTGCAGATATTCTGGCCAGCAGTTAGTTTTACACATCCATGATGCAATATTAAATTATCTCTTTCTTTAAAAGGCACATTTCTTTGATGTAAAATTCAGCTTTTGTGGTTCATTAATACATGAAAATAAAGAGTGAAACAATTTTACCATGCTTGTGCTTAAACAACACAGCTGTATTGGAAGACTTCACCCCACAAAACATACAGTGAAGCTGTATGAAGCTTGTACATCAAGGTACAGGGCATAACCTGAAGACTAACAAGTGGGAGATGACAGTCTAACAATAAATAATTCAAGTCAGCCATTAATCCTAAGAATATGTTCTGTGCTGAAGTTGTTATTGCTGCTGCAGGTAAGATGAAGAGTTTAAAAATTTATTTTTTTTTTTATCAGTGGTGTACATCCACCAAGTTATTCCCAGACAACACTTAATAAATAAACCACTTTTAGATCACCTCTCTAAATTTATAAACAATATAACCAGTAAAATTTGTCATGAAATTGGTATGCAAGCTTTAGTTCTGAAACTGACAAACCTGGCATTTAGAAATCCAATCTCAAAAATCTATTTTGTACATTATGTTAGTATTGTAACATTAACTGCTAGTTCAAATCAAACAGGGCTTACAAGGAACTGACACTGTTTCAGTTTTCAAACCGGTCGTTTGTATTCAAATTCCGTGATTCTCCATGGTGTAAGAGAAAGAAGTCATCTTTTTTCAAGCCATATCTTTCAAGAGCTTCATTCAATTTAACTGGAGGATCCAAGTAATACTGAAAAAAAAATGAGAATAATATGAGGGAAAAGATATCACAGCAATATTTTTTGAGGGGAAAAAAATTTCTAAAAAGCGGGGGGAGGAGAAGGATATTTGTCAAATTAAAATGTTTGGTTTAATTTTAGATTTTTGAATGACAAGAACGCTGATTTACAGCTGCAGAGTAACTAGCAAGGCTCAACTTGTCACCCCACCTCGGTGGCCTTAACGCAGCCACAGATCCCCCGGGAGGAAGCGCTGGCCGCTGGCCGCCGGCGCTGTCAGCGGTCCCGTCTGAGCGCTCGGCACCGCGGCCCCTCTCAAGCCACCGGGTGTATTTGTTACATTTCCGAAAGGCACCGTCAAGGAGCGAGCATCTATTTTTGTGCTCCTAAATACACAGTAACTTTTGTACCGCGGGCACTAGTAACACAATTTATTGGAAACACTGCGGACAGGAAATGTTCTATCCACGCGTTCTGTGTTCCCTCCATGCTCTGCCACGGAGATGCACGAGCAGCTGGGAGGGAGCACAGACGGGACACAACATTTGGCAGATAAGGTGATCACACTATCGGGAATGAATTAGGAGATAAAGTGGTGCAACTGATGCAAAAACAAAGTTGAAAAACAGCTACCAGACATTATCTAAACAAATGTAGATACTTCCTATTCATTGCATTTGCAGTTGCGGTGAAAGTATCTGAGTAACTTCTTAT